>NC_073305.1:23038027-23338027 GCF_027595985.1 Sorex araneus
TATTTGTCCTCTTTTTGCAGGCAGCAGGGGGATGGGAAGGGCTGGTTTGGGTCATACCCAGAGGTGGTAAGGGCTTACTCCTGGTTCTGTGGTCAGGAATTACTCCTCATAGTATTTAGGGAACCATATGGGATCCTGGCCACCAAAACCGCAAGGCAAAACTGCAAGCCACTTGCAAGGCAAATACCTTACCCACTCTACCATCTCTTGAGCCCCTATTTGTCTATTCTTTATGCAGCACCAAACTCTCTTGATTATTGTAGATTTGTCATAAGTTTTGATGTTGGATAGAAAGGGAGGGTGAGTGCTTTGACTTTGTTTTTCTCTTTCAGTCCTTTGTTCTCCATTAAAATATTGTGTCAGTATCCACAAAACAACTTGCTGGGATTTTGATTGGGCTCATGTTCAGTGTATAGATCAAGCTGAGATGAACTCTCATCTTGACAAGATTGAGTCTTCCTAATGAATTAAACATAGAAAAATCTCTCCATCGAATAGCTTTTCTGTTACTTTCATCAGAGTTTTGTGATTTCCTTTATTGATCTAGTACCAATTTTGTTAAATTTGTACCTAAATATTTCATTTTGGAAGTATGAATATAAATGGATAATCATTGTCAAGATGAGAGCATTCTCCTGTATTTCCAGTTTATCAAGAGTGCTTTCATAAGTGGGTGTTAGATTTTGTCAAATAGTTTTTTCTGCCTATGTTGGTATAATCATATGATTTAGCTGCTTTAGCCAGAGATTGTGATGGAGTGCATGTTTTTTAATGTTAAACCATCCTGGCATACTGAAATGAATTGAAGCTGGTGTTTAGTTCTTTTTTGTGTCTTGGTGAATTTTATTTGGTAATATCTTGTTAAGGATATTTGCATCTATGTTCATCAGAGACATTAGTCTACATACCTTTAGTATTAAAGTAATAATGGCCTTCTAGAATAAGTTTTGCTTCTGCTTTTTTCTTTTAGAAGATATTAAAGATAAGAGATGTAATTTCTCCCTTAACATTTATAAAATTTGCTAGTTAACTTATCTGAATCAAATGGGTTTTATTTGGAAAGGTTACTAACTATTCATTCCACCTTGTTTACAGCGATAGACAATTTATATTACCTATTTGTTCTTGTGTGAGATTTGACAGATTGTGTTCTTCAAAGAATCAGTTGTCAAATTTGTATGTTCACATAATTTTGGGCATAAAGTTACTCATCCTAGTCCTTGGTTATCATTTTAATGTCCATAGATTTTTAGTGATGTCCCCTTTGATTTTGGTTTGTTTTGTTTTGTTTTTAAGGGAGGACTTCCCCAACATTGCTCAGGGGCCTGATTTACATATTCAGAGGACCAGCTTTGAATTGATCTTTTCCACTGATTTACTGTTTTCATGTTATTTAATTTTAGATTTAGGGGCCACACTAAGTAGTATTCAGGGCTTATTCCTGACTCAGAGCTCAGGGATCACTCCTGGCAGGGCTCAGGAGACTAAATGTGGTGCCAGGGGTTGAACCCAGTTGTGCAAAGCAACCACCTTACCCACTGTACTATTTCTTGACCCCTCGATGTACTGTTTTTAGCTAATTGAATTCTGCTTTAATTTTCTTTTTTTCTGCTCTAATTTTCTTTTTTTCTGTTGCTTACTTTAGATTATGTTTCCCTTCTTTTTCTAGAGTCACCTAACTTGGTAACTATTTAATTTATTGTTATACCTTTCTCTTTAATATATCTTTTAATGCTATGAATGGTACTCTAAGCACTCCTTCACTAGGTCCCACAATTTTTGATAACTTGTCTTTTAGTTTTCTTTAACAATTTATAAATTTCTGGATCAAGGTGATAGCATTAAGGGCTAGAGCAATCTTTGCCTGCAGGAGGCCTGAGTTCAGTTCCCAGCACCCCATGGTTCCCTAAGCACAGTAGGAGTAGCTCAGCGTGATTGTGGGGCTACACTGAACACTACCAGACTTGGCCCAAAAAACAACCAAAATTCTAAATTTCCCTTGAAAGTTACTCCTTGACAGTAGATACAAGGGCCAGGAGGATTGCCCCATAGCTGGAAGCCTGCTTCATGAGCGGAGGGGAGAAGGCAGGTGGAATAGAGAAGGGAACACTAAGAAAATGATGGCTGGAGGAATCAGTTTGGATGGGAGATGTGTGCCAAAAGTAAATAATGGACCAAACATAATGACCTCTCAGTGTCTGTGTTATAATCCATAATGACCAAAAGTAGAGAGAAAGTCTGAGGAATATTGTCTGCCATGGAGGCAGGGGGAGGGTGGGAAAGGGAGTGTATACCGGGGATATTGGTGGTGGGGAATGTGCACTGGTGGAGGGATGGGTGTTTGATCTTTGTGTGATTATAACCCGAACATGAAAGCTTGTAACTATCTCACGGTGATTCAAGAAAATTTTTTTAAAAAAGGAAGTTATTCCTTGGTCCATGTGTTATTTAGGGATGTTAGTTAATCTCCAAGTATTTGGGGATTTTGAAAAATACTGTGACTTATTTCCAATTTAGCTTATTTATTTCTGATTTCTACTAGTTTTAATTTGTTAAGGTGTGTATGATGGCCCAGAACACATTCTGTCAGGGTGACTGCTCCATGTGTACTTGAGAAGAACATGTGAGTGCAGTGATCAATAGATATCAGTTCAATGCAGTCCACTGACTGTGCGGTCAGATATTTCAAATGTTTGTAAAGAAAAGAGATTTGTGATTCACATGTGTTATTATTCTATAAAAGAGCAATGCAACATATCAAAAACATTGGATGAAGGTTTTTTTTCTATCATATTCTTTAATTAGTGAATCACCATGAGGGTACAGATACAGATTCACACATGTTAGAACTTGTTTTTCCCTGATACAAAGTTCACAAACACATCCCTCCACCAGTGCCCATTCTCCATCACCAATAAACCCAGTATCCCTCCCCCCCCATCCCATCTTCTCCCACCCCTTGGATGAAGTTTTAAAAGCAATTAGAGGTCATGGGCATAAGGCATTTGTGGGGAGCACGTTGCCAAGCGTTTGTCATTACTCTCCATGCTTGCCACTCCAGGGAAGAGTGCGGCAATCAGCAAGTCAGAGCTTTGGCCCCACTACACTGACTGCCGTGCGTGCGTGCGTGCGTGCGTGCGTGCGTGTGTGCGAGAAGGGCAAGAAGGGCGAGTGCCAAGGGACTCAAACACACATTGCGGGTGATAGATGGAAGTAGCGCCGTCAGACCTGTTCAGCTGTGAGGATAATCAGAGGATAAAGTTTAGGTTTAGACTCCACAGACCTGTTTATTTGACTAAGTAATTGAAGGCTTACGTCACACTTGCCTTGTGTTTGGGACTGGGCGTGAAGCGAGTCAGTTCAAAGAAAAGGAAGACATCACTGGTTACATTTCCAGCCTTTTTTGAGGCGACAGTCACTCCACATATAATACTCCTTTGAGGTATTGAGCTTGTTTTAGCACTTGTTCCTTCCTAATGGGGACTGACTAGAACAATCTCAAGTGCGAGGAAACCAAATCAATCCAAAAGCATCTTGCAAATTAATTTAGAGAGTTGAAAGAAAATAACCCAGTGTTGCTGCCAGTGATTCAACCCAATATCCTGTTAATCGTACTCTTCTTTCTCCCTCCCTGTTTGATAACTCTTGTAATTCAAGTAGAAGAAGTCCACTTTAAGGAGGTATTAGCAACTGAGTGAGATTTTGGAGACTGGGATATTGGACAAGTCTGTGGTGCTGTTTTCCGGTTGTTATTTTGTCAAGGTATTCAGTATTGGTCTCTATACCAAATATGGTGAATCTTGTTTTTATTAGCCTGATTTTATATAGACAGCAGTGTGAGAGTTAATTTAAGAATAAATGAGAGAAACAGGGACATATGTGCCTGCATACATATTCTAAAGAATAATGATAGAATTCCTGCTGACTTATTCATAGGTGGTTAGAAGTACAAATGAATTAGGTAGTATTTCTGGAAAACTATTACGGGGAAGAGCATTTGGGCCATACCCAGTGGTCCTCAAGGGCTAATCCTGACTCTTTTTTTTCTTTTTTTTTCTTTGGCTTTTTGGGCCACACCTGGCAATGCTGGGGGTTACACCTGGGTCTGTACTCAGGAATTACTCCTGGTAGTGTATGAGACCAATTGGGATGCCAAGGATTGGACCTGGCTTGGATGCATGCAAGACAAATGCCCTACTTGCTGTACCATCATTCCAGTCCCCTAATCTTGACTCTATACTCAGAAGTGATCCCTAGCAGTGCTCAGAGAACCATATGAATGAGGGACTAGATAGCTAACTGAGGTCTGCTGCATGCAATAGGTATTTTCTTTTTAAAATCAAAGCTAGGATAATCTAAAATACTCTAAAATCTCAATTGCCCAACAATAATTTGACTAGTGAGAGAAAGAACATGTCATCATGGGCCTGTACTAACAAGTCTGTGGGTGTCGTTTTTGGAAACATTTATTTACTATGGAGACAATGACAAAACCATTTATAAAAAAGATTAATTTACAAGGACCAGAGAGATAGTACAATGGGTAATGTGTTTGTCTTGCATACAGAGAACCCAGGTTCAATCGTGGCAGCCCATAAGGTTCCACAAACCCTGCCAGGAGTGATCCCTGGTACACAGCCAGGAATAAGCCCTGAGCACTGCCAGATGTGGCCTAAAATCTAAATCCAAAACCAAAAACAATTAAAAATATCAATTTACATACTTTTTGTAATAAACTCACTGTTCGTGTGGGTGAGAAAAGTTTCACAAACCAGTGACTATGCCCACATGATGTGTACAAATTATGGTATTTGGAGGAGTGATGACTTTTATTCCTATTGTCTGACGTCTCTCGGTGTCATCATTTGTAAATATTCAGCTTATCTATATCACTGTCATCCCATTGCTCATCGATTTGCTTGAGCGGGCACAAGTAATGTCTTCATTGTGAGACTTGTTGTTACTGTTTTTGGCATATCGAATACGCACGGGTAGCTCGCCAGCTTATCTATATAGTCTAAAGAAATTACTTTTACACTATAAAACACGTGATGAGTTTGAGTTTTTAAATCTATATTTAAAAAAAAATACCAACATTTTAAAAAGATGTTTGCTCTCAAGAGTCATTTTGTAAGCCTGCCAAAGTGTATTAGAGAAGATAATTTCCCTTTGAAAGTTTCCAAAGTCTATGAAGAAATAGGCTTTGTGTATTTCTTGTATCATGTAGACATAGACTTTGATAGCTTGTCTCATGTTACCCACCATCAAGCCATTGATTTACAGCTTTTCAAAACATATACTTACTGGATGTTAAATATAGCTAGTTAGTTTTTATTCCCCGCCCCCTTGATAATGGCCAATAGGTAAAGGCCAAAGGCCCGAGGATGCACTTGGCACATTCTTCACAATTTTTTCCATGTATCTAAATCAGTATAGAAAAAAATCACAAGATTGCCAATTTTACCTGAGTTTGGTTCCATATTGCATCTTTGAGGTGAAGTATTGCTTTTCTGCTGGAATTTTGTGAGTGCGAATACACCCAGGAGAATGTACAATCAGATGGCTGTCTTACTCACTTGCTTCCTTCCTGAGTTTCAGAGGAACTGGGGTGAAGAGGGCAGGGATGTTTCATGAATAATTGTCAGAGGAAGGAGAAAAGGGAAATCTTGGTATACTTATTAATTAGATTAGCCTTAGCTGCATGAGCTAGAAAGCTCTGAAAAAAATGCCTCACATGTGGGCGGAGTCCAAACACAGGCCTCTGACACAGGAGGAATCTAGACTCCGTCTATTTTTGTGGGTGACATTGTGTGTATTTGCACGGATGTGTGTAAGTGAGCCATCCTAGAGTGTGGCTTCCATCCTCAAGGCTGCCCCATTGTCGGGGGTGGGGGGCGGGGGGTGGGGGGTAGAAGTGCTAGAATTGGAACAGGTGAAAGAGGCCCCTCCTGCTGACTCAACTCCCATTAGACTGACGCCTGGAAAGGGCACACAATTGTCAGAAATAGGAGAAGTCCTGTGGAAGCATCTAGCAGCAAAAGAGACGGGGAAACCCAGGTTTATTCACAAATAGGGGCAGGGCCCGAGAGATCATAAAGGAAGTGAGACCCTTGCCTTCTTCCACGCAGCTGTGGTCTTCACCCTGGTGGAGTCCCCGCCTTCCCCTCCCCCACACTTCTCGGTCAGCTCCTTCTCCCTT
Organism: Sorex araneus; assembly: GCF_027595985.1. Classification (NCBI taxonomy): domain Eukaryota; kingdom Metazoa; phylum Chordata; class Mammalia; order Eulipotyphla; family Soricidae; genus Sorex; species Sorex araneus. Next base: position 23,044,227 of record NC_073305.1, read on the forward strand.
CCTTTCTCTGTCCCCTCTATTTCCTTCCCTCCCTTCTGTCCTTCCCCAGCTCCCTACTCCCCCCCTCTCTTCCCCTTACCTTCTCCACTCATCCCTTTTTCCTCCCCTTTCCTCTCTTTTTCTCCCCTCCTTTCCTTTCCCTCCCTCTTTCTCTGTTCTTTCTCTTCCCTTCCTTTCCCTCCCCTCCTCTCCCTTTCTCTTCTTTTCCTCACTTCCCCTCCTCTTCCCTTTGGTGCTGTTATAATAAACAGGCTCACTTGCTGTGCCTCTTGTTAGGGTCACACCGCAGGCTGTGATGCTCATATAATTGGCCTCAGTACTCACTAAAGGTGATACTTTCTGACCATGGTGCCCACACATCTTCCTATGTGGTGTGTGTGTGTGTGTGTGTGTGTGTGTGTGTGTGTGTGTGTGTGTGTGTGTAGCTGGCCAGAGGATGCTCTCCTTTTCTTCACTCAGGAATTACTCTTGCTGGTGCTTGGTGGCTCATATGGAATGCCTGAGAACCCATATTGTCTGCGTGCAAGATTAGTGCCTTACCCACTGTAATCTTGAGTCCCTTTTTCTTTTCTTTTTTAGGTTTTAGGGCCACACCTGGAAGTGCTCCAGGCTTACCTCTGACACTGAACTCAGGGATCACTTCTTGGCAGGCTTGGGGGACCACATGGAGTGCCAGGGGTAGAACCTGCCATGCAAGGCAAGTACACTACTCACTCTACTATGTTTCGGGCTCTTTAAAAAAATGTTTTTTGGTCACATCCAGAGGTATTCTGGAGACCATATGTAGTGCAGGGGCTGAATCTGGGGTTGGTCACAGGCAAGACAAGTCAGAAGTTGTTCCCCTTTATGGTGCTCACACACACCTGGCTGACGTGCTGCCGAACTCGCTTGCAGCACAGAGATCAGCGACAGCAGTGCCCCTAGGATCTCACTGGGCGCTCTCAGCACTGCAGGTGCACAGCTAGGCTTTATGAGACTGATGCACTCTCTAAGCCCAGAGCTCAGACTTTTTTCCTAGAACTTATAGGACTTCTCTAGAACCTCTAGAACTTCATGTGAGTGGAATAATGTGTACTGTTGATTTTTCCTTTTCTTCAACCTATTATCTTGAGACAGGTCTATGTCCTTTGCTGGTTTCCTTTATTTCATAGTAAAATTCCATTGAATGAATATGAACAATCCGGTCGGGCCACCCATGAATAGAGGCTTCTGTTTAGTGAGCATTCACGATTGTCACCATGCTTATCCCTTCTCAGACCCTCACTCATAGCAACCAGAGAAGAGTATTTGTACTGGCCATTGGTTGAGGGGGGAGAGAGAGAGAGAGAGAGAGAGAGAGAGAGAGAGAGAGAGAGAGAGAGAGAGAGAGAGAGAGAGAGAGAGAGAGAGAGATTCTGTCTTTTGCTGTGTCCGCTGAGTCTTAGTGGCACATGGTTCACCCATCACTGTGTGTGGTCTTGGAATGAGCCAAAATGCAAGAAACAAGCTCTTTCTCCTTGATGTAACTGCAGCTCCGAGGGGTCCTGGCCTGTACCTCTGTCTTCTGGGGAACCTGAGAGAGATGTGCAGATTCCATGCAGGAAGAGGGAACACTTCCTGTTGGAGGCTTTGGCCTGGATCTCTGTCCGTTGAGCAGCCTCAATTGCCCATTTCACCACTCCCAGGCTTCCGGCTACTCCCTTTGTTTGATTCAACCAGATTTGGCTTCTGTTCCTGCAAACAGAGTCAGGCTGATATGTAGTTATTTTCCCCCATTGGATAGACAAGGAATTCAGGGCCTCTCCTGCTTACAGGAGGGCAAGTAAGGGTTGGAATCCAGGCACCTTCTTTTTTTGGCGCATTGCCAGGGATCAAATCTAGGGCCTCACACCTGCAAGGCATATGCTCTATCAGTGGGCTACAGACCCCGCTAGAGTCCACCCAGTTTTAACCTCTGCAAATACAAAAGAGACAATAGCAGATGGGATGCAGTGTCAGCCTCACTCAGCCCAGGCTTCCTGTCACTAGGAGACACAGTGCCTCAACACCTTCCCAACCTCTCAACAAAGCCAGCGGCTCTCCGCGCCCTCTTGCTCTGCCCCACTCAGGCCTACCTTTAACCCACCTGCTTCAACACTTCTCTCTCCTTCCCCTGGAAATCCCGCGTGTGGCTCCGTGTAGGCTCCGTGCCTTTCAGTGGCTTAGTGAAACATTACTTTTAAACCCTTATTCTGATCTTTGTTTCATGTTTACAGAAGGAGATTCTTTTATGCCTTTCTCCTGACAGAAATAATCCCTGTGGAATTTAAGCTTCTAAAGAGTAGCTCCTTGGATTGTTTGAGAAGCAGCCCTCAGCCCCTCCTCCTGCTGCTGCTGCTTCCGAGAGGGGGGTACAGGCTAGTCGGGCTGGCGGGGGCCACCCTCTGCCTCCAGCCTCCCTTCCCCGCAGATTCCCGACCAGGCCACTGCTAGCCAGCCCAAGGGCAGCCTTGAAAATGAAGGGAAGGGCTGGAGGGCTGTCTTGCAGGGACAGGGAGGCCCATGGGTGCCCCTGCATGGGGAGGGGGTGGATGACACTGCAGCGGTGCTCCCTCGGGCAAGGCCTCTGCTTGTTCCACTTTCTCCCCTGTGGCAGCTGCCCGACAGCCTCTCAGGGGTTTCCAAGTGTGGGGACAGGGATGAATGCCCTGACCCATCTTCAGTCTGCAGGCCTTGTCCCCAGCTGCTGTGGGGACTGTCAGTGGCGAGCCCCGGCAAAGGCTGCAAAATAGTCTTTTCAACCCAGGGAATGGCCAGGCAGGTGTGGCCATATCCAGTGGCTATGCTGCATCTCATGAGTTCTTCTCTCTCTCTCTCTCCTCTCTCTCTCTCTCTCTCTCTCTCTCTCTCTCTCTCTCTCTCTCTCTCTCTCTCTCTCTCTTCCTCTCTTCCTCTCTCTCTCTTCATCTCTTCCTCTCTCTCCCTCACCCTCTCCCTCTCTCTCCCTCTCCCCTCTCTCTCCTTCCCTCCCTCCTTCTCCTCCTCCTTTTCCTTTTCTTCCTCCTCTCCAACTTGCTCTAGTTTTGGGGGCAAAACCAGCAGTGCCCAGGTTTACTCCTGGCTTTGTGCCCAGAATCACTCCAAGCAGTGCTTGGAGGATCATATGCATCACTCGAGGTTTAGCTGCATGCAAGACAAGTAAGTGCCTTAACCCTACTCAGAGCTTTTCTTGTGGTCTTTTGCTCCCCTCTGCCAGGTTGGTTCCAAGGTGCTCCCAGAAAGCATCCTGCTGCAAGTATCCCCAAGTTATCTTTTGAGGGAGCAAGCGTAAGAAACAGATGGTCAACATCCAAGTTAATCCTCTTGGCATGGAATAATGGATTTCACTGTCATTGCACTTTGCAGCACAGAAAGAAAATTATTTTTTAATTGTTTAAGGGATTCCAGTGGTGTCAGGAATAGAACCTGGACTCCTGCATGTAAAGCCTTCACTCCAGCTCACTGATCTATCTCTCTGGCTTGCCAAATTTAAAAAAATTTTGAGTTGATTTACTGTTTGTTTGTAGCTTGGGAGAATTCCATCAATTCTCATTGCATAGCTTTTGGTATCTTTCGTGGGAAAGTAAAAGTTCTATGAGATAACTGATATTATTATCCCATTTTATAGATAAGAGAGGACAAATAACTACCCACAGTGGCATCACTTATGGCAGAGCAAGGATTTTGAGGGGGAGGCGGTATCTTGCATCTGGTTCTCTCAGACCCTACCTACCTTGCTCTCCTCTCCTTCCTTTGTTCCTCTCTGGACCATTTCTTCCTCCAGGGATGAGGCATGAGATTAATGATAGTGTCTCAATTTCAAACACCATCAGGGTCAGGAAGGTAAAGAATATAAGAAAATGAGAGAAAGCAGGGAAAAACTTGAATATGAACAGCAAAACAGGATCAATATTTTCATTTTTTTAGTTTTGTTTTTGTTTGGGGGCCACACATGGCAATTCTCAGAGATTATTCCTGGTTTGGCACCAGAAATTACTCCTGATGGTGCTCAGGGAACCATGACAGGTGCTAGGGATCAAACCCAGGTCGGCCGCATGCAAGGAAAATGCCCTACTCACTGTACTATCCCTTAAGCCCTGGATCAACATTTTTTTGGGGGGGTCACACCTGGTGATGCACAGGGGTCACTCCTGGCTCTTGCACTCAGGAATTATCCCTGGTGGTGCTCGGAGGACAATATGGGATGCTGGGATTAGAACCCGGGCCGGCCACATGCAAGGCAAACGCCCTACCCACTGTGCTATTGCTCCAGCCCCCTGGATCAACATTTTTAGAATTAAAAAGAGAACTCAGAAATATAAAATGAGCAAACATTAAACACTTGTTGAACTGAGTCAGGAGTTTCTCAGGGCTGCTGGAACAAATGTCCACAAGCCAGATGATTAAAAACAAGAGAAACCTACTGTCTCACTGTTCTGGAAACTAAAAGTCCCCAATCTGGAGACCTGCAGGGCCACTCTCCCCACAAAGTTTCTTGGGGTGGGGGAGAAAGACAGCTGTCCTGCTTCTGAGGACTACCAGCCTTCTAGGGCCTCCTTGGCTCATGGTCTCATCTCTATTGTTCATTTCATCACCTCTGTTTCTTCCCTGGTCTCCCAGGAGGATATTCATCACTGCCTCTTGGGTCCACATGTAATCTATGCTATAGACCTCAAAATCCTCAATCGCCTCTGCAGAGCTATTCGGTCCACGGGAGGCACCATTCACAGTTCTGGGGCTTTACACATAGCAGGTCTATTGTGCAGTCACCATTCAACCTGCTACACTCATTAACGAGGGAACCAACATGTTGGCAAGGTTCATTCCAAGGATGAATGTGAGAAACAGGTTTACCAGGACCGTCGGAAAGGTGTGCTAAAGTAACTTTGCTACCTTAGAGACTAATTGAATGGTTAGTATCTCACAGGGTGACAAAACTATAATCTTTGGTCACCTTTTCCTGTGAGCAAACTTATTAGGACAAAAACCTTCAAATTAGGGACAGAGAGAGCACAAAGGTTAAAGTATCTGGCATACAGCCAACCCCGGTTCCCACCCTGGCAGCCCATGTTCCACCACACACTGCCAGGAGTGATCCCTGCGGGCTGCAAGATGTGATACCAAAACTTAAAAATGAATAAAAATCTTGAAGTTAGATCTGACCTCATAATTCACCGAATCAACAGTGGATGGTACAGGATAGACCAGGACTCCAGTGGAACTTTCTATAATGATGGAATGTTCTATTTTCTGCTGTTTCGTACAGTACTCACAAGTGACTAATGTGCACTTGAAATGTGGCTACCATAGCTGAGAAACTAGATTTTTTTGTTTAATTTCTTTACAATTGATGTTCAAACATAAATAACACAGCCAGCAGCTGGCTACAGTCCTGGAGAGCACAGCCCAGGAGACAGCTCCAGAGGCCGGAGTGCGTACTGTGCTTGTAGGAGTCTTGATTTCAAGCTTTGACAGCACATTTTCCCTGAGCACTGTGCTAGGAGTGGCCCATAAGCATCATCAAGTGTGATCTGACTTCTACCCCCTCCTCCCAAAAAAGACAAATGAGGGTCAGAGAGACAGTATGCAAGTGAGGCACTTGCCTTACGTGTATAGACTGGGTTTAATCCCTGGCACTCCTTATGGTCCTGCAAGCCTTGCCATGAATGATCCCTGAGCACAAAGCCAGGAGTAAATGCTGAGCACCGCCAGGTGTGGTTCTCCCAAAAAAGCAAAAGCAAAAACAGAAGATAATCCCTAGCAGAACCTGAAAGACAATGCTCTCCGGTGATTTACAAAGGGCGTGCTGTTTCCTTCTTACCGTGTTTTCTTGTTTTTCTTAAGACATTAACAGCAACCTCAGACTGGGCGAACTATGCGGAGCGATGAGAACTGTGGACAAGTGGCATTGCGTGTGGGGAAAGCACTTGTATTTAGTTCCAGTCAATCATTGCCCTGTGCCAGAACCATTCATTCTTCACACAGGAGAAGCCAGAAATGCGAGTTTTATGCAATTGGTGATCTCTGCTCTAGGGGAAATTGGTACACACTAATTAACCTCTTAAGATCTGCTTTACCTTGAGCCATTCTTTTTAATTTGCCATGCCAGCCAACTCTATGCCTCACACCCCGACCAGTCATATAGTTCAGTTCTGTGCAGCAGGTGTTTACTGAACTCCGACCATGGGCCGGGCAGTGGGCCACTGCAAGGATGAAGAAGCTTCCCTTGCCTTCACAGGCCCCTACTGCACAGGGGCACAGAACAACATGCTTTAAGGAAATGCAGAGATGGAAGGGAGTCCAGGGGGCCTACACTTGGTTCCAGCTGGGTGGTGATGAGAGGAGAAGATACGTTGTCCTGAACCCCAGTAAGAACTGACCAGGTGAAGTGAGATGGAAAGGGCACGTGGAAACTCTGAGAGGGGAGAGGTATCTGTGGGCACAGTAGGGCTCCTGAGAGGGACTCCAGCAGTCAGTTTTGCTAGGGTGTAGCATCCGAGGCCATAATGCAGGGTTAAGGTGCTTGCCTTGCACACAGCTTACCCTAGTTTCATCCCTGGCACCACAAATGGTCTCCTGAGCACCACTAGGTTTGCCCTCCTCCCACAAGAAAACAACAAGACAGAACAGAATATTGGAGACCAGATGCGACTGAAAGTGAAAGGAGAAAAAAGTGAGGGTCAAATGATAGAAGATCCTCTAGTTGATGATGTGAAGGATGCATCTCATTGATTAGTGAGTCAATGGGGTGAATAAGTGGACATATATGTTCAATGAACAAATTGTCTCCAGTCTTTTGTACTTAGGATACGTGGGATACAGGTAAGCTAAAATAGTGGGATCTGGGGCTGGAGTGATAGCACAGCGGGTAGGGCGTTTGCCTTGCACATGGCCGACCCGGGTTCAAATCCCAGCATCCCATATGAGCACGGCCAGGGGTAATTCCTGAGTGCAAAGGCCAGGACCCAAAAAGCAAAAAATAAATAAATAAATAAATAAATAAATAAATAAATAAATAGTGGGATTTTTCTCCCTGTGAGTTTCCTAGCTACCTGGTGATACAAAAGAAAACCTTAAAGTAAACCAAGATAGAAATCTTCAGCCTTGATTGAGAAAGAGGAAATTCAAATGCAGGGAAGGAATAATTAGGAGCTGGAAGTAAGGGACAGTCAGGTAGCTGCTGTGGAAAGAAGATTTGATCGGGAAACTGAGTGTCAGTGAACTGTGCAGATTCTCTGAGAATGGCATTCTTCTGGGATGCTGAGAGGGAGGATTTGTGCATGCGCTTTGCAAGCTGGAAACAAAGATTTAGACCCACAAGCACATGGTCCCCAGAACACCACCAGGAGTGACCTTTAAGCTCAGTGCTGGAGTAGCTCCTAAATATCTTCTGCTGTGCCCCACCATGGCCAAAAACAATAGCATTCTGGGTTCTTTATTTTTTAATTGAGAAAACATTGGTTTACAGCAGTATGAATGTTTCTATGTCTTAGGGTACTAATACTATCCACATTCCAGGTTCTTAATCTATTGTACATAAAGTTTGAGGGTCAGCTCTTTTCATGTACCATTACGAATATTTTCTGTGATAACCATAGCCCTGACCACTCCAGAGTGGTCATAACACTCGTTTCAGTGTTATGACCCATCCAGAGTATTTTCACTTTCCTCTGTTACACATTTACAAATGTTCATGCTTAGGAGCAGACAAATCCTGTGGGCACATTTTTCCTCTCCCTTCAGGTAACTTCCTTAGCACAGTTTTCCTAAAGTGAGAAAGACTACGACAAAAAGAATGACTATCTCAGCACTCTTGATACACATTGCCAAAATTTTTTTTTCCAGAAAGGGCAAAGGGGATTCAGAATGTGACTCAGCAGTAGAGCACTTACCCAACCCCCGTGCAAGACCCTGGGTTCAAATCCCAGCACCAGCTACAACTGGCAACAAGCAATGAATAGCAAAGGAGTCAGAGATAGGGAACATATCTGTGTGAGAACTCACAAGAATATGAACAAGCAAAAACAAACAGACCAAAACATCCCTTAAACCCTCACAAACTCACACTTAATGAGTCCTGAGGTACTTTCCTCAGTAATGTGACTACAGTGTCTGGCATACAAAAGAAAATCCAGTCATAGACTGAATGACAGATATCCAAGCCTAGATTTTACAACTCAATATTTATAGCTAATTTTGCTCCTGTACTCTGAAGGATAGAAATTTGCTCATCAAGAAACATCACTGGGGACTGGAGCGATAGCACAGCAGGTAGGATGTTTGCATTGCACGTGGCCGACCTGGGATCGATCCCCAGCATCCCATCTGGTCCCCCGAGCACCACTAAGACTAATTCCTGAGTGCAAAGCCAGGAGTAACTCCTGTGCATCACTGGGTGTGACCCAAAAAGCTGGAAAAAAAAAAAGAAGAAGCATCACTGTACTAGGCTAGACTGAGTTCGATTCCCAGCATATTATATGGTGTTCTGAGTACCACCAGGAATGATACCTGAGTAGAGAGCCAGGAGAAAGCCTTGAGCATCACCAGGTATAGATAAAAAAAAAAAGTCCAAACATCTCCTTCTGTCCACAACTAAAAGACAAAGAAGGGAAATGAAGCATCACTGCCTTTGTAACTTTGGCTTTCGGCAAAGAAAAAACAAAACTAGATAAATATTTGTGGAAATTGGACCAAAATAGATCTCTGAGCACCAGTTCTAGACCACCCCTCCAAATTCCTAGAAGAGACTTAAAAGATATTTAATACCTTATGTTGTATACCCACTTATGCATGTGTTTATGCATCCCATTTGGTCCTTCCCCTGCTCCCTGGACTGAGGCCATGGTAAATGAATACAGGCAGGCCTTGTTTTATTTGGCTTTGCTTTACTGCATTTCATAGATAACTTTTATAAATGGAAGGTTTGTGGCAACTCTGCATCCAGGACATCAGTGCCAATTCACCCGTTTCCAGCATTTTCATTCACTTTATGTCTCTATGTCAAGTGTTGATAATTCTCACACTAATATTCATGTAAACTTTTACATGACTATTACAGTAGTGATTTGTGATCATTGGTAATTGCTGTTACGTTGCAATTATTGTGACACTACAAAGCACACTCAGATAAGACTGCAAACTTGGGACTGGAGCGATAGCACAGCGGGTAGAGCGTTTGCCTTGCACGTGACCAACCCGGGTTTGATTTTCAGCATCCCATATGGTCCCCTGAGCACGGGCCTGGAGTAATTCCTGAGTGTATGAGCCAGGAGTAACCCCTGTACATCGCCAGGTGTGACCCAAAAACAAAACAAAAGACAAAAAAAAAAAGACAGCAAACTTAACAAATATTGTGTGCATTCTGACTCCTCTTCAGACCAGTTCTCTCTCTTTCTGTCTCTCTCTTCCTGTCTCTTTCTCTCTTTCTCTCTCTCTCTCCCTCTCTCTGACCCCCTTTCTTAGGCCTCCTGAGATACAACAGTTGTGAAATTAGTTGATAAATCTACTATGGCCTCTGAAAAGTTCAAGTGAAAGGAACAATCCCATGCCTCTCACTTTAAATCAAAAGCTAGAAATGATATACTTTCCTGAGAAAGATTGGAAAGCTGAGATGGACCAAAAGCTGAACCTTTTGCACCAAACTCTTCTCCAAGTTGTGAACTCAAAAGGAAAGTAGTGAAGGAAAGGAAAGGAAAGGAAAGGAAAGGAAAGGAAAGGAAAGGAAAGGAAAGGAAAGGAAAGGAAAGGAAAGGAAAGGAAAGGAAAGGAAAGGAAAGGAAAGGAAAGGAAAGGAAAGGAAAGGAAAGGAAAGGAAAGGAAAGGAAAGGAAAGGAAAGGAAAGGAAAGGAAAGGAAAGGAAAGGAAAGGAAAGGAAAGGAAAGGAAAGGAAAGGAAAGGAAAGGAAAGGAAAGAAATGTGCTACTCCAGTGAGCACACTAGTGATAAGAAAATGAAACAGCCTTTCATTTTGTATATTGCTGATACGCGGAGAAAGCGTTCATGTTCTGGACAGACGATCAAACCAGCCACAACACTCCCTTTAGCCAGTCTAATTTGCTAACTTGCTCCAGAGAAAGCTCTATGAAGGATGGAAGAGGTGAAGAAAGCGACAGGTGAAAATTTGGAAGTCAGTAGGGTTTGGCTCAAGAGGTTTAAGGAAAGAAACCGTTGCCATAACACACAAGTGCTCTGTGAGGAAGCAAGTGCTGCTGGAGAAGCTGCAGCAAATTCTGCAGGAGATCCAGCTGAGATCCCCTGTACGCGGGCTCCAGTGAACAGATTGTCAGTGTAGATGAAACAGCCTTACATTGGAAGAAGGTGTCATCTAGGGCTTTCACAGCTGGAAAGAACTCAGTTCTTGGCTTCCAAGCTTTAAAAGACAAAGCAACTCTCTTGTTAAGGGCTAGTGCACTCAGTGACCCAAGGTTGAAGTCAATGCCCATTTACCAATTCAAAAATCTCAGTCCCTTAAGAATTATGTTGGAACTACTCTGTGTTCTGTAAATAGAGCAGCAAAGCCTGAATGACAGCACACTTGTTCAGAATATGGTATGCTAAATATTTTAAGCTCAGAAAAATGTTCCCTTCAGTATATGACACATGATATATGACTGCTCATTGACAATGTACCTGGTCACCCAGGATCTCTTAGGGAGAGGTAGAAGGAGATGAATGCCTTTATGCGGCTAATACCTCCCATCTGCAGCCCAGGCACCCAGGAGCCATTTGGCTTTCAAGGCTTCTTACTTAAGAAATAAATTTCAGGGGCTTGAGAGATTGTATGGTGAGTAAGACACTTCCCTTGCTCACAGCTGACCCGGGTTCAATCCCTGGTACCTCATGGGGCCCCTGAGCACTTCCAGGAGTGATCCCTGAGTGCAGAGCCAGGAGTAAACCCTAAGCACTGCTGGGTGTGTAACCACCTTCTGCCCTCCATCCACCTCAAAAAATAAATAAATAAATAAATACATTTCTTATTTTCTATGGTTCAACCTGCCCCAAATAGTGAGCCCTTGAATAGCTCTAAGCAAAATAAAATGGGGGGAGGCAGAGAGTGGAAAGGGATAAAAAGATTCACTATTTTAGATAGCATTAAAAATAGTTATGGGGCTGGAACGATAGCACAGCGGGTAGGGTGTTTGCCTTGCATGAGGCCGACCTGGGTTCGATTCCCAGCATCCCATATGGTTCCCTGAGAACTGCCAGGGGTAATTCCTGAGTGCAGAGTCAGGAGTAACCCCTGTGTATTTCCGGGTGTGACCAAAAAAGCAAAAAAAAAAAAAAGCTGTGATTCATGGGAGGAATTTGGAAGAAGCTGATCCCTAACCTTCATTCATGACTATGTGGGTTCAAGATTTCAATGGATGATGTAATTGCAGATGTGTGGAAATATTAAGATAAGTAGAACTAAAGTTGAGGCCTAAATATGATACTAAGTGGACCCATAATATAATTTTAATGGTCTTAATGAATGAACAAAGTAGGCTTTGGGGGTTTGTTTTTATTTGACTGGGTTTTGTTTTGTTTTTTCTTTTCTGTTTTGGATTTTTTTGTTTGTTTATTTTGGGGTAGGGCTTGGAGGTTTTTTGTTTTGAGGATCACACTGGAGATACAGACTATTCCCTGTTCTATGTTTACTGTTATTCCCAGCATTGCTTGAGTTACTACGTGGTGCCAGGGATCAATTCCGGAGCCTCCTACAAAGTATGGGCACCAGCCCTGTGAGCTAACTCCCTTACCCAGAAAGTGGATTCTTGAGACAGAATCTGCTCCTACTGAAGATGCTGGGAACACTATTAAAATGACTACCACAGATTTAGAATAGTGTATAAATTTAGTTGACAAAGCAGCAGCAAAATTCAAGGGAACTGACTCTAATGTCAAAAAATGTCCTACTGTGGGTAAAATTCTATCAAATGGCATTGTATAGTAGAAAGAAAGTATCCAGGAAAGATAAGGTGGATTCATGTGGCAAATTTCACTGATGTCTTATTTTAAAAGGTAAATATTTAATTTGTTTTAACACACAGGGCTGGAAGCTAGTACAGTGGGTAAGATGCTTGCCTTGCAAGTGGCTGATCTGGGTTCAATCCCCAGCACCCGATATAGTCCCCCAAGCCTTCCAAAAGTGAACCCTAACCACAGAGCTAGGAGTCAACCCTGAAGACCATGGGTAGCATTGCACTATATTGTCATCCCAGTGTTCATCAGTTTTGTTCGAGCGGGCACCAGTAACGTCTCCATTGTGAGACTTTTTGTTACTGTTTTTGGCATATCGATATGCCATGGGTAGCTTGCCAGGCTCTGCTGTGTGGGCGGGATACTCTCGGTAGCTTGCCGGGCTCTCCGAGAGGGAAGGAGGAATCAAACCTGGGTCAGCCACGTGCAAAGCAAACGCCCTACCCGCTGTGCTATCACTCCAGTCCAAAACCATGGGTATGGCGCTAAAATTTAAAATAATAATAATAAAATAAATAAATAAACAATGAAAACATAAAAAGTTGCTACCTACCAATACCACTACCCTGCCCCATCAGCCCTGTCAGCACCAAGGCAGGAGGCCCTCTACTGTAGACGGATTAGGACTTGTTGAAGGCTTGGATGATAGTTCGGATTTTTAAGCCATAATAAAGTATTTTTAAATTAAGGAATGGACATGTGGGACATTATATTCTTGCACAGTTAATGAATTACAGCATAGGGTAACCACAACATTGGCTGCCGTCACTGTGTGTATTTTCACAGCACGGGTCCATGCTTACTCGAACGCATTCTCACACCATGCTCAAGCCCAAAGTCACATTAATCATCAAGCACAGTCCAGTGAACCCCCAAACTCTTTCTTCCTGCCCCTTCCAGTTTGTTTGCTTGTTTGCATTTGGGGGCCATACGCTGGGGGCCATTGCTCAGGGCTTACTCCTGTCTCTGGATTCAGGGCAACCCACACATGGTACCAGAAATTAAATTAGGGCTAACCACATGCAAGATAAGCACCTTTACTCCCCCCACCCCCGCCCCCATACTGTCTCTCTGGCCCTGTTCCTCTGGTAAGCTCAGTCTTGCTGTCAGACCTGAGTGTTAAACATAGCATTTGTTTTATGTATTTAACTTTGTTTTGGGAGCCAGCTGTGCACAGGGCTTACTGCTAGTTATGTGCTCAGGCATCACTCCTGGCAGGACTCAGGGACCATAAGCTGTGCTGGGTCAGCCACATGCGCGGCAAGCACCTTATATGCTGTACTAGCTCCTCAGTCCTTAAACATTATTTTTATAAGCACCAGGAAGCCAAAGAATTCTCTCCTTTCACAGCACTGTGATGATAGCCATGGTCTAGAATTGAGCCTACAATATGTCCAAGGTGCTCTTCAAGGCCTATGGTATTCACAGAGAACCTTGCCCATCTCAACTAACAGCTAGGTATCGTCTTCAGCTCTGCTCTGAGATGAAGATCTGTGGGGGACTGGTCTGTGAGAAAATCCCCCCAGAAAGAAGGATTTGGAGAGTCAAAAAGCGGGCGCAGGGCAGGAGGCCAGAGTCAGTGTCTCTCAGAGGGCAACTGTCTCCATGCTTCCGCTCTGGAGATACTCGGGTCACACAGAGAGGTGGCCCCTGCAGGGTGCTGGATCTGTCTAAAGAATTTAAATCTGTCCCCATCAGCACATAAACTGTCCCAGGAACATTAACTTCTGGCACTGGTGCAGACTGGCAGAGTGTGGTCCAGCAAGCTGGGAACTGGCCGGTGACAGACACAGATGCTGGCTGCTGGGAGGAAAGCCTCCGGGAGCTTGTTGAGAAGAGAATGGGAAAGAGATTTGAGGGCAGGTGGATGGAGCCCTGCCAGCTCCAACTTCAAACTCACAACAGTAATCACCATGAAAACTAACCCCAGGAAAGAAGACATCACATTTCACAAATGAAAGAACAAACATTGAGAAAGTGAAGTTAATTGAAAAAGGCAGAAGATGACTCTAGACCAAGTTTAATCAGTCTCCTCGTGGACCTCGGAGCAGATATTACATCTGTTGCATCAAATGGAGGTCTTGAAAATTAAGTTTTGACTTTTTTTTTTTTAAGTCATGGGCTAAATCGCAGACTGGCATGGTGGAAGAACATGTTAGCACTGAGACAGAAACAAACTCTTTGAGAAGAATGAAAAATATGTTAAAAAACATGGAAAATCACTTAGAAGCTTCCACATCCAGCTCCTAACATTTTCAGAATGAGAGGGAAGTAAAGATGCCAAAAAATTACATATTATGTATTCCAATATGGAGAAAATATTTGAAATAGAATAGAATAAAAATATCCAACATTAATGAAATTAATGCATGGATCCTCAGAACTAAAATCAACCAAAGAAGAGCCTGAGAGCTAGTGTAGGGGTTAAGGCATTTTCCTTGCATATGACCAAACCTGGTTCAAATCCTGACTATGAGCACTGCCAGGAGTGATTCCTGCTTGCATGCCTTTTTGTGTTGCTTGCAAACACCTGGTTGCTGTGTGGCTGGAAATCATCTGCAGCCCTAGGGACCACAGACCCCAGAGTTGCCAGGATCACTCTTGGCACATGTGAGACATGGGGGATTTGAACTCATGACCATGTGCTTATAAACAGGCACTCTAAACTTCTGTACCGTTCCTGTGGGCCCATAAAATGTAATTTAAGAAAAGTAAGTATTAATCTGGAGTCCCATTTATTGAATCCTTTTGGGCAAACCCTTATACATATGCAACACATTGGAAATTCACTTAGTATCATCTTCAAAGAGAGTGTTGGCCACGCAGCATTTCCAGCTATAGCATCAGAATGAGATTCCTGGAAATCTGTCACCACACAGAGCAATCCCTCTTCAGTCAGGCCATGATAACTCAGCTTATGTGGAAGTGTGAAATTAGAAGTGTGAAACCTAGGCAATAGACCTACGTCTTTGTCACCTGAACCAGTCTTGTTTCTGTCTTGAAAGGACATTCTTGATTCATAGTTGGCACATATTTGCATTGGTGTCTCCCAACCACAAGTTATCTTATTTTGTAAAACTTTGGTTGACTCGAAAAGAATTTGTGTCGTTTGCCCTCCTGATCTTTCTATTAGGGCACTTAAATGATTCTGCAGAAACCTGCCAAGAGCTTTCAAACCTTTAGCATTGACTAGGAAGTGAAATTGAATAACAAATGAGTTCCCAGTCTTTGGGGGAAAACTCATGTTTGAAAAGAAAGGACCCAGCTGCTTTTAAAGGGTTTTGCTTCAGACCCTCTTATTTCTAACACCTCTTAGACATTTCCAACTATTTGCTTTTCTCCAATTGATTTGATCCTCTCACAGGGCAGGGCTGTGTCTTTGTTTCCCAGGTCCTGTCCACCCGTTAAGACAATGCCTTTTTTGTTTCCATATCAGGACCTTCTGCAGTATCTGTCTCCTGAGGGATTAGAGATGGTTAATTACTTTCTGTGAAAGAGGGAGCCCGCAGCACTGCGGCTTGTCAGGTTGGCTAAAAATAGAGGCTCTGGGTTATTTTTAAAAACCCTCATTGAGGGATCATGACCGTGAGTCACATTTATCTCTGGAGGTTGCCTGCTGAAGGCAAACCACGTGGCTCCGTGGATGTTTTAATCCCCACCTGAAACGTTGCCACCTCTGCAGAACAAACAGCCTTAACCCACCCCCTCCCCACAAGGAAATAGAGAATTTGAGCACATGGAATTTTAAGACCCAGTAAAATTGATATTCTGTATCCCTAGGGTGAATGTTCGGATCTGAGCGCAGGGCTCCTTGCTAAAGCTTGTCGGTCATTGTACTGCTATCTGGCTCTTTCTGCTTATTGTTAGCTTGATTTTCCCCCCTTTCCTGGGAATATTCATAATGTAATGAAGAAATATTCGCTGAGGAGGAGTTCCAAGGCATGGGAGGTATCAGTCTTCTCTGAGACATCAATTTCACTTGCTTACAGAACATTAAAAAGAAATTTTAAGTGATAAATGCATTAATCTACAGCTACTTATGATTAGGCTGTTCTGGCTAAAACGGAATACATTATCTGTAAGACATCTTTCATACTCCCAAGGCACTTTAAAATAATGAAAACATATAAAATAATATCTAAGTAATTAAAGTAATGGCAAATAAAAACTTAGCATTATATGGAATTGCCTCTTGGAGTAATAGATCTCTTTTTATAAGCCCTTTGTGATGTTGCTATTAATTCTTAAGTAACAAAATATTGCTCTTGAACAAAAAATGGGATATTAACTAACACACGCTCTATTAATTGCTTTGCAAATGCAAAGTCCTAAATTCTGGCTTATAAAAAGAAGGCTTTAAAGTTATCTAACACAGATCTACATGCAGTGCTTACTTCTGAATTTGTTTGTTTGTTTGTTTGTTTGTTTGGGAGCCACACCCAACATTGCTCAGGGCTTACTCCTGGCTTCGCACTCAGGAATAACTCCTGGCAATGCTTAGAAGACTCTGGGAATCAAGGTGAAGAGAAAATAAAGTGAAATTCATCAGTTATACAGTTGGGGTGGGGGCGGGGAGTATACCCGGGATTTTGGTGGTGGAATATGGGCACTGGTGAAGGGATAGTGTTTGAATACAGTATAACTGGGACATAAACCTGAGAACTCTGTAACTTTCCACATGGTGATAAAATTTTTTAAAAAATAAAAATTAAAAAAAAATATATATATATATATATATTTTGAAGCAGCATAACTTTTTTAAAAGGAGACATCCAGGAGTATGTATTATTGATATAATTTTATTTTTCAAAATTTAATGATTAAATCTCAACAGAATCATTTCAACTTACTAGATAATGTTTTGATCCTCTTTGAGTTACTTTTGTCTATGGAGTTTATGGTGATTTTTTCTGTTTGAATGTAGCTATCTAATTCTTTCAAATCATTTGTTGAGGATGCTTTCTTCATTGTATGATATTGTCTCTATTGTAGTTGAAATGTTTATACATGTGTGGGTTTTATTTGGGGGATCACTATTTAATTCCATTGGCCTTTTTGGTTTGGCTATTTGTTTACTTAACACTATACTGTTTTATTGCTATTTCTTTTTTTTTTTTTTGCTTTTTGGGTCACACCTGGCAATGCACAGGGGTTACTCCTGGCTTTGCACTCAGGAATTACCCCTGGTCATGCTCTGGGGACCATATGGGATGCTGGGATTTGAACCCGGGTCGGCCGCGTGCAAGGCAAACGCCCTACCCGCTGTGCTAAAGCTTGAAATCAGGGGGAAAAAAAAAGACTCTATGGGATGCCAGAAATTGAACCCAGGTCGGCCTCATGCAAGGCAATTGTCCTACTGATTGTACCATCTCTCTGGTCCACTTCTGAATCTTTTAGCAGATAAGAGGCACTCCATATAAAAGTCAGGGAACTGTGTATTGAGGCTCTGACTTTTGGAATCACATGGGGGCACCAGGAAGCCAGGCATTGTCCACCACAGCTGGGCCTGTCGTTCTTGCCCTTAGGCTGGCCCCTTCCTGCTGACTCAGGTATCTATTAGTCCATCTCCTTTCAGTGCCTGGGTTTCCTGGGCCACAAGCAGGACATACCTTCCAAGGTTGTCCCTTCCTCATGCACGCTATTATGTCCCCAGCTGTGCCTGTTTCCTTGACCTCTACTTGCCATGATAATGTCCTTGGTTCATTTGTCTCATGAAGTTGATGTGACACCATATAGCTCCTCCAGTTCCAGTGGACTCTGTTCTTTAGGAAACCCATCCAGACCCCCTAGACACACCACTCCTCCCCAGGATTACGATGGGGCTAGAGTGCAAGATTTAAGAAAGAGCTCACGCTTGGTTCTGGTAAATGTAGGGTCAGCCTCTGACAACTGGGGATGTAAGTGCCTCCTTGGATCTCACTGACTTGAGCCCAAACATATTCCTAGACTGCCTTGTCTAACTTCCCTCATCTGCAGTTGCAAACAAGAGTCAGTGACTATTGCAAGAGGCAGAGAGGCCAGTGAAGGTGAAGATGTCTTAGAAGTAGATACAGAAAATGAGATACAGAAAAATGGAGTCCTACTTTTCCTCAACTTCCTGCACTACCTGTTCTCTGTAAGGGCTTATTTATTTATTTATTTATTTATTTATTTATTTATTTATTCGGGGCTGGAGCGATAACACAGTGGTTGGCCTTTCGCCTTTCACGCGGCCCACCCGAGTTTGATTCCTCCGCCCTTCTTGGAGAGCCCAGCAAGCTACCCAGAGTATCGAGCCCGCGCAGCAGAGCCTGGCAAGCTACCTGTGCGTATTGGATATGCCAAAAACAATAACAATAAGTCTCTCAATGAGAGACGTTACTGGTGCACACTCGAACAAATCGATGAGCAATGGGATGACAGTGACAGATTTATTTATTTATTTATTTTTGCTTTTTTTTGGTCACACCTGGCAATGCACAGGGGTTACTCCTGACTCATGCACTCAGGAATTACTCCTGGCGGTGCTTGGGGGACCATATGGGAAGCTGGGAATCAAACGCAGGTCGGCCACATGCAAGGTGAACGCCCTACCCACTGTGCTATTGCTCCAACCCCTACTCAAAGTATTCTTGCAACATAAGGAGTGGGTACCTTGACTTGCAAAATAAATCATGTTTCACATAATGAACTGTTGGTTGTCCACACTTTTATAAATTTGTTAGAAGGAAAATTCAGACTACGTATAAATCATGCTGTCTTTTTAACAGTTTAAGGTTACCTACTTTCCCTCTTAATTGTTTTCAATATTTACTAATATAGTAAAGGTTCTGTGAATTCTGTAGAAGAAAAAGCAATCTGTTTAAATTTGTCATAACCAGGCTTTGACCACAGATCCCCTTCTGTCAGGGTAGGAGGCAGCTGAATATTGTCTGTGACTAGTGGTCTAGGGAACCTGATTGTGAAGACCGTGGAGCGTCTTGAACTCAGAATATACAATGGGAGACATAGATTTAAAATCTGCTTAGGAGAAGGGGACCCTATTCACTAATCACCCAGTTCCCAGGTCAGTCTGTCGAGGGGACTGGATGAAGACTGGACCAGAGGAAGGTTGAAGAAAGAGCAGAAGGCTAAACAAGTTTCCAGTTATAAGCCCCAAAAGCACTGTGATCCATTTCTTCCTGCACTGAGCATTCTCCCCTCATACGTCTAAAGGAGAAAGGATATTGACATAAAAATTTTCTAATACTGGGACCCAGGGATGGGTCTTCGGTAAAGTATATCCCTTTCATTCAGAAGACATGGGTCCCATCCCTGGCATTGTTTTTTTTAAAAAAAAAAAAAAGGTTTCAACCCCTAAGTGAGTACTCTCTGAGTTTTGAATTCTGTTTCATGAGAATTCAAAAGAGCAATCTCAGTTAGCAAAGTCTTTCCTTGGCTATATAAGAAACATATTAAGTAGAATCAAACAGTGGAGAAACTGAATTGTGCCTCCCCTCTGCTGTCTCAGAGGCTGAGAAAAAATCCAATAGCAAAAAGACCTATTGATTCTGCAGCCCCATAAGCTTTTGGATGGCTTTGATGCAACTCAAGCTTCTGATTCCACATCTTAACTTAATGATGAGTTAATTCCAGCCTCAAACAGACCTTGGATATTAACCCCGATTCATTGTCAAGCTAATCTTTATTCAACTATATCAATACCTTTAAGGCCAACGTCAAAAGGCAAATATTTGCCCCTTGTGCTAAACTAGTCAACTCTTAAACAACACACAGACTTTGATTGAATTCCTAATTGTCATTCTTTATCATTTTTCTCCAACGTTTTGAGAGATCTTGTCTAGCAAGTTATATTTACCAAGTCATTAATTTGTTTTCCCTTTTAAAAAATTAATCCAAAAACACTTATCACTTGGCTGTCTTCCCAGCTAAAGGCAAAGACACGTGTTATCTGAGTTCTGTTTATTTGTTCAGTTTTAAAGTTTTTGCTTGTCTTGCTGTAGTTTATGTTTAAGTAAATAGAGGGAATGCCTATGATTCCGTTAACCTGAATACCTAAGAAAAACTGTGACAGCTTGTGCAGCGGCTGGTGCTGAATAGCTTTATGGAATGGGATTCAAACATCTTTTAATTCATTCACTCACTCAGTTTTCTGTGAACAACTATGAGGAGTTTCCCTAGGACAGCTCGTGTCCTTCTGAAATTTCATATCCTCAGTCTAATAAAGCTGTCATCATGATCATAAAAAAGAAAAAAGTAGGGAGCGCTTATTAAATGCAGCTCTGTGGTGCTCCGTGACAGCTCCACCCCCACCCCCCACCTTCACCACGTGTGTCCTTGGCCTGTAGCTCTGAGTACCCCACAGGCTCCATTCACATCTTTCAACCTTGACCTTTGCAAGTGGTAGATGGGCAGTTCCCCAGAGCTAAGAAACCTCTGCATCTATTCCCTAAGAGAGTAGAATATGCTTACGAGCTCCTTAGGATTTGTGGTACTTATTATAAGGCACCAGATACTGAGAAATCTGGTTTACTTGGTCCAGGAATTCTCAAGTTTAGTTACAAAGATAAAGACCTTTGGCCCCGGTTTCCTAGGGATCCTGCTCTCAGATAAAAAGGATGCAAGGTGAAGTTCATGCCCAGTTCAATCAGCTTAATCGACGGCTGAATAAATAGCAGTACTCTTACATTAAAAAAAAAAAGGCAAGGACAGGGTGATGACTCAAAGGGCTGGAGAGCATGCTTTGCATGTGGAACCCTGGCATTCAATCTGCAGAACCGAATGGTTCCCTGAGCACCACTGGGAGTAACCCCTCAAGCTTCAAGTCAAGAGTAACCATCATGGGGCTGGAGTGATAGCACAGTGGGTAGGGTGTTTGCCTTGCATGTGACCGACCCGGGTTCGATTCCCAGCATCCCATATGGTCCCCTGAGCACGGCCAGGAGTAATTCCTGAGTGCAGAGCCAGGAGTGACCCCTGAGCATTGCTGGGTGTGACCCAAAAAGCAAAAAAAAAAAAAAAAAAAAAAGAGTAACCATGGTGCAGTGACTCTGGGTGAGAACAAAAACAAAACAAAGGAATCAAAAGAATGAATGTCCATGCTGCCCAGTTGGTTGGTATCTCAGTAATACTCTTCACCTCTCTCTGTTCCTTCTGGTCCATCCTACCCCTCCACTCCAATCCAGGTCTATGGTGCAGCTGTGAGCTGGGGTGTTCCAGGGGTGCAGAGCGGAAACAAAGGTAGTTTCCCCAGCTTCAACTTGAGAAACTGACTAGAAGCCAACTAGATGTTTATAGAAGTAAAAAAGTTAGTATTAACATTTGTGGGAAGATTTCCTGGAAGACAAAGAGAGAAGAGACTTGTTTAAGTATGGGGAGAAAAGCTCTATGTCCTACTTCCTAACAGAATTCCCGATAGACAGAAATACTTTAAAGATATTTATGAAACTCAAGAGCAGAGGGCACCCATTCATTGCTTTGCTCAAGACCCGTGTGACTCTCTCATAGGGGTACCTGCCTTCTGCCTGCCAGACTGAGAGTTTGTCCCCACCATCACCCCACGTGCAATTCCCTCTGTCATCCTAATGGCAGCAAAGGAAAGAAAAAAATATTTTATTTTTAAGGGAAGGTACGTTAGGGCTAGAGAGAAAGAGAGATAACTTGCATGTGGCTATCATGGGTTCAATCCCAGTAATCCATATGATCTCCTGGGCCCCACCAAGAGTGATCCCTGAGTACAGAGCAAGGAGTAAGCACTACGCTGCTGAGTGTGGCCCAAAATTTAAAAAAAGTAATAATAAGATTAATTTTTCTTTTTGCTTTTTGGGTCACACCGGGCGATGCACAGGGGTTACTCCTGGCTCTGCACTCAGGAATCACCCCCGGCAGTGCTCAGGGGACCATATGGGATGCTGGGATTCAAACCTGGGTCGGCCCCATGCAAGGCAAACACCCTACCCGCTGTGCTATTCCTCCAGCCCCTAATAAGATTAATTTTTTTTTTGCTTTTTGGGTCACACCCAGCAATGCACAGGGGTCACTCCTGGCTCATGCACTCAGGAATCACCCCTGCCAGTGCTCAGGGGACCATATGGGATGCTGGGATTTGAACCCGGGTCGGCCGCGTGCAAGGCAAATGCCCTACCCACTGTGCTATCACTCCAGCCCCAGATTAATTTTTAAAATATATCTCAAGACAAATATCAGTGTTTGGTGTGACCAAGCCACATTATCTTAGTATCTCAGTGTTCCAACTCATGGACAGTACAGAAGTAGCGACATGTTACCTGCAAGCCAGCACAGAACCCAGCAGTTTGCCATCTCCTATTCAAGTGGCACTGAGTAAATATCAAAGGAAACCCTCCACTGCCTATAAAATAAAAAATGGGGGCTGAAGCGATAGTACAGCAGGAAGGGCATTTACCTTGCATGCTGCCAACATGCTGATCTCCAGCATCCCATATGGTGCTCAAGTACCGCCAGGAGTAATTTTTGAGTGCAGAGCCAGGAGTCGCCCCTGAGCATCACTAAGTATGACCCAAAAAGCAAAAATAAAATAAAATAAAATAAAAAATGGCCTATGAGGCAAGGGGGAAAATCTAAGTGAGTGATTTGGGATTCTTACCTATCGGTGTGCAGGAACTGCACCTGACTTAGTGCTGAGAGGCCTCTCATGACTATGCTTGGGAAGCATGCCTATGTGGCCTCCAGCATGCAGAATATGGGCTTAAACCCTTTGAACCATCTTCCCAGCCCTGAAAACTTGATTTAGATTGAAGTTTCCTGATTCTGCAAGGAATAAAAACTTAAAATGAATGATTTCAGGAAAATAAGTTGTGTTTTGGACTAGAGACAGTACAGAGAACGGTAGTGACCTCAACAGACACCCTTTGATAAACTTCCTATTGTTGGAAGAGGAAAACATGGTTCCAGACAATGTAATGTTCTGCCTGGGTCATTCTCTGTTGGTTATAAAGCCCCTCAACATCCTTCTTTGTCTGGATAGCCACCAAATATTAAAAGATAAAGCCAAGGGCCAGAGAGATAGTGCTGGATTAAGGTGTTTACCTTGCATAACAGCCAACCTCAATTCCATCCAGGCATGTGACCCTGAGCACAGAGCAAAGAATAAGCCATGAGCACCACTAAGTGTGGCCCCAAACCCAAAATAAACAAACCCAAAACAGAAAAACAGTGAAGTAAAATGTCATAGGTTTGCTTAAATCTGCCAGGAATGGGCAAGTACACCCACTTTCTTGTGAAAGTTGGAAGGAAGGTCCCTACATCAGTTCTTGTTCTCTAACATTTCTTCTCTGGGCCTTTTTGCATCTTAACCAGATCCCACAGCCGTCAAGTCTTTAAACCAGGGACATTTCCTTCATGAGGTCCAAATCTCAGGAGCCCACCCTGCTACTAATAAAATGAGCATGTGAAAATCTGAGATCATGCGAATAACTCATTCTAGTCATCAATTTTAGTTTCCTCCCTCACCAGGAGCCTCAAGAGTTGCTGAAACACCAAGAAAGAAATTATTGAATGGAGTTTCTCTCTCACAGTCTACCATCTGGTAAAGGTGCTAATGAGCAATGATGTTTCCCGCAGGAAGGAAGAAATTAGGGGAAATGGTGGGACTCCAGTATCACATGGGCTGGTAATCAGGCCCTTGGTGATTTAAAGTTGCCCAGACTTCTTTTGCTTCCTTCTCTCCCCACTTTTTTTGCTCTTGTGGTATTCACTAAAATGACCAGGGGTCACCTACATGCTTATTTGTGCTGCTCTGTCACACGTTGTTTCAATGCTGACCAAGGGCCCCACAATTTTAGTTGTAGTGCTTACATGGTGCTTGCCTGGGCCACACTAGTTGTGGTACTAGATGCTGAAACACAAGAAAGAAATTACTGAATGGAGTTTCTCTCTCATAGTCTACCGTCTGTTAGTTAGTATCTGGATATTTAGTAAGTTAGTATCTGGATATTTAAATAAATCTGATTTTACTTTTCAGTAAAACCTTTGTTTAGCCTTTAACCTACCCTCCCTTCGTCCTTCCTTTATTGTTGAGCATTTGTAGAGTAAGTGTCACTCTGTTACAATATGAATGGCTGAAGTAGCCAGTTTGTAGATTCTTTTTTTTTTTTTGCTTTTTGGGTCACACCCAGCGATGCTTAGGGGTTACTCCTGGCTTTGCACTCAGGAATTACTCCTGGCGGTGCTTGGGGGACCATATGGGATGCCGGGGATCGAACCCGGGTCGGCCGCGTGCAAGGCAAACGCCCTACCCGCTGTGCTATTGCTCCGGCCCCAGTTTGTAGATTCTTGAGGCTGGTATCTAATTGATTATGCCTGATATTGTGTAATTTAGCACTGTAGCACTGCCGTCCCATTGTTCATCGATTTGCTCAAGCGGCACTAGTAACGTCTCTGTTGTGAAACTTGTTACTGTTTTTGGCATATCAAATACGCCATGGGTAGTTTGCCAGGCTCTGCCATGCAGGCAGGATACTCTTGGTAGGTAGCTTGCTGGGCTCTCCAAGAGGACAAAGGAATTGAATCATGTCGGCCACGTGCAAGGCAGACACCCTACCCACTGTGCTGTCGCTCCAGTGCCCTTGCCTGACATTGAAAGTGTAAAAACTCTCAATATCAGTTTGATGGGTTACACTGAAAAAGCAATCGAATGACCAAGATAAAGGCCAATCAAATTGCCTCTTACATATATCACTAGATGGTGTATGTAGATATGCTTGCCTCCTTCACCTCCACTCTTAACAATGCCATTTGTTTTATATCATAATGCCAGGGGCCTAATAGTAGGTGTGGAATTATCAGATTGCCACCTAGTAAGCCATAAGCTCCAGGAGGAAAAGAGTTAAAAGGTGGCAACATTTGTCTTTGCTGGAACTATTATGTATAAATAATACACATAATATTATTTTTCTTTTTGGGTCACACCCGGCCATGCACAGGGGTTACTCCTGGCTCTGCACTCAAGAACTACTCCTGTCAAGGCTCAGGGGACCATATGGGATGCTGGGATTTGAACCCAGTCGGCGGGGTGTAAGGTAAACACCCTACCCGCTGTGCTATCACTCCAGCCCCCAATGCACATAATATTTAAATTGGAAAGCTTGACCTCATTGCAACTCTTGCAGTATGGTCACTGAAGAAGGAGTAAAGAGGGAGTGCTTTTTTCATACATGGGTTTTTTTTTTTTCTTTTTGAGTTACACTCAGTGATGCTCAGGGGTTAGTCCTGGCTCTGCACTCAGGAATTACTCCTGGTGGTGCTCAGGGGACCATATGGGATGCCAGGGATTGAAACCAGGTGGGCTGCATGCAAGGCAAATGCCCTACCCACTGTACTATATTGCTCCAGCCCACAATACATTTTTTCTTAAAAAAAAAAAAAAACAGCAGTGAGAGAACACCCAGTGTGCATTTCTTCAGGTGAAAAGAGGTGAAGGGTTGCTAAATTTGCCTCAGTTAGAAAGTGCAGAACACTCTGGAACATATGACACATGAGCATTTGGCAGTTTGTTTCCAGAGTTAACCTGTGCAATAATGGAATATTTACCTTCCTGTAGAACAGTCTATATTTTGCATTTCCAGATATCTATTTTGACTTCCACCCTAGCATCTTATTATCAGTATCTGTAACTCTGAAAATGTGTTAGAATGATATTTTTGCTTAAATAGAGTGAAAACATTGCTTCAACAGAGCCCGGGTAGAAGGGGGTGGGGAAACACTACTCTGGTTTTAAAAGCTGGAGCTGCACTACAGTGATTGATTAATATTCTGCATGTCTTTTTTTCTGGGCCTCTCGTAACCCTAATAACATTTAAACCATTAACTATAAGATAATTGCTTTTTGAAGGGAGAGGAAAATGTAGGAAGCTTTTGCCTGTCTTCAATTCAGTGCCAAATAATAGCGTCGGAAGTTCTGGGAAATCTAGCCCTAAAAATACGGGGCCAAGTATGAGGGCAAAGCCAGCCATGCATACCTTCGCCGCTCCCTTTCAGCTCCCTCTATTTGGTTTTTTACCTTTTCTCCCAGCCCTTTTTATTGTGAAATTCTAACTTTGAGAGATACAGAATATATATCTGCGGCCTGGAAAAACATGAAGCAGGTAAGTTTATGAGCCCAGGAACCTGAGTCTAACTCTGCTTTTCATGACTGTCAGCCTCCGGACAGGTCCCTCCGTGTCTGTGTCTTTGTTTCCTCATCTGGGAATGAAGTCCGTGATTTCCCCTCTAGGGGTTGTTGTAAGGATGAAATGAGATCATGTCTATAAAACACACAGCTATGCTCACTCAGTGGTTTTCCTTGATTAGCCCCTATAAGTTAAGGTTGAACAGCTAGACGTGTTGTCACTTTTCATGGGGAAGTTTTGGCGTTCACGGTTTTATAAGATTCTCTGATGCATTAACCTGAAAGACATAGTAGTCCTATGGGAATTTCCCAGGTGGTAGCAAATCAACTGGGTAAGAAGTGCTTGAGACCTCAAGGCCTTTGGGGAGTTGGTCCAATTACGCCCAGAGGTATTTTTCTGGTGTTTTAAATAAGAGCCACCCAGAATTCAGAACTACAGTATGTCAGCACAAAGCTCTCAGGCCCTCTGCTTCTATTGGTGAGAACCTGTCTGCTGTCACCCGGGCAGATCAAAGCCTGGGGGCATTGCAATCAGAAGGCCAGGAGCCTCTGAGACGAGCTATCACAAATCAGGTGAGTCAGAGTAAGAACTGCCCACATCTGTCTAGGGCAGTGCCAGCTGACTTTTGCTCTCCTTATTCATGGCATTCTCCTACCTTTTTGCTTTTATTTATCTATCTTCCTTATTTTTTGTTTTGTGGCCACACCTGGCAGTGCATATGACTTATTCCTGACTCTGTGCTCAGGGATCATTCCTGGTGAGTTCTGAAACTATATGTGGTGCCGGGGATCAAACCCCAGTAAGTCACATGCAAAAGGCAAGCTCTACCTGCTGTGTTATCTCTCTGGTCTACCTTCTTCACTTTTAATATGCAGATATGAGGTAGCTTATCTCAGAGTGAAGTTCACATGTACAAGGACAGGAAGTCACAAAAGGCATAGGTGGCATCAGCTTTAAACTATGCCTCCATAGGGCCAGAGAGATGACTCAAAGGGCTCATGCAGTCCCTGAGAGATCTCTGGGTTCAATGCCCAGCACTGCCTGGATCAACAAGCACTACCAAGTATGGCCCAAGGGGTAAAAAATTGTTCAATATTCTACCACATTATATACCAAGAAACAAAGCAAACTGTTTGCTGAGGCTTCCACAACACAGCACCATCATCTAGGAAGACCTAAGCAGCAAAGACTCACTGTCTCACAGTCCTAAGGCTAGAAGTTCAAGATCAAAGTACCAATGGCGTTGGTTCCTTTGGGTGGTTTCATCTTATTAGGACACAAATCATGCTGGATGGGGGTCCACCCTGAAGACCTCATTTTAACTTTATTATCTCTTTAACACATTGACGCTGGTACATACGAACCGTGACTCACACTTGAAGGTGGTTCCATTCACACCAATTGCCCTGCCAGTATTTAAAGACCCTTTCTCCAAAGAGACACATTCTGAACTTCTGGAGGGTTAGGAATTCAGCATCTGGGACATGATTCAAACCATCACCCTCAACCTTTAAACGCAGCCTGCCACAGTGGGTAGAGCCAGTCCCACACAGAGACCAAAATGAGAACAGTGGTGCGCCGTAAGAACTCTAGATACCTGGAGGGGACTGGCTCCGTTTGCTCTGTTCTGCTAGTGGCAAGTGTGGAAAGTATAAGCATCCTCTGAAACCCTCACATTCTCCCCTTCACCCTCCTGAGGGACCTGCACGAGGAACACACAGAGCCAAACCACCAGGATTGCAATCTTGATTGCTTCCCCTCCCTGGTGCCTCACTTCCTGTCGATTCTTTTGTAAGAGCACTGAGACTGCCCCTTCCTTTCTCCCTGCCCACACCCGAAGCAGCCCTTACTTAGCTCATACCTGGACAGTTTCCATATTTCCCACATCCAGCCCCTTCTTCCCCCTTCCCAGTCCACCCAACACAAACATCCATTCCGGGATGACTTGCAAAACTGCTGCTCAGGTCCCGCCACGCCCCTTTCAGACTGCCTAAATGGATCCCTCATTCCTAAGGAATAAAAACCAAGAAGGTCTTAGCCTCGGGCTGAACTCCAACCGGTAGATGCAGTCAGGTCCCAGCCTCCCTTCCTGCTGCTTCATAGGATCCTCCTGCCTAGCTGGCGGCCCCACCTCTAGGCACTTGAGCCCTCTGCCCTTCTCAGCCAGCAGGCGCAGGCGCTGGGCCTGTCTGAATGCTACCATGTAATTATTACGTGGAGTTATTTATGTCTGACTCTCCAACTAATAGCCATCCAAATGATCAAGACTGTAATGCAGTCTCTGAACCATGTTGGCTGAGAAAGCAGTTGTTGTTCCTTGGTGCTCCGGAAAGAATGAAAAGTATTTCCCCACCTCCTCTTGTCTCCTGGCCTGAGCGAAGGTAGTACATTTGTGTGCTGGATAGCTAACAGCTTTTGTGTGTGTTGGGAGGGTAGGGTGGAGGAGAGGGAAGTCAGTTGGCGGGGAGGGGTGGGAATGATATTTCTTTTTGTTTCCTGTGGCCAGTGGGGGGAGGGGGAGGATGGAGGGGCCACAGGATAAAACTGGTGACTCAGAATATCTCTTTCTTGGCCTAGAATTATTATGTATTAGTTGTGGTTTTCAAAAAACTAGATTTTTCCCGTGAAAATTGAAATGTATGGGCTTTGTCTCTGGCTCTGGGTCCGGCTCTCTCATGTCCCCTTCTCTCCCCATCTCTCTTTTAAAATTCAAATGTGTGGGCTCTCTGTCTCTCTCCCCTTCTCTCTCTTCCTCCTCTCTTTCCTTCTCACCCTTTCTCTTGGAAAAATCTTAATGTACATCCTCTCCCTTTCTCTCTCCCCCTTCCTCTCCTTTCTTTCCTCTCTCTCTCACTCCCTTTCTCTTTGTTGTGAAACTAAGGATCAAACCCAGGATTCCACATAGGCAAGTGTTCACCGCTGAGCAACATCCCTGGCCCTCTATCTGGGTTTTCTTGAGAAACTTAAGGAGTGAGCTCACTGGGCCCACATCTCACTTGGCAAAAGACTCCAAGTCATGCTGGTCCCTGTTAGACCTGTCATGTCTTTACTCTCCAGTTCACCGCAGTCCTCACCACTCCCCTATAATCTTATACGATTTTCATCATTCGTTTATGAACTTGCCTGTTCTTGTAAGCATCTGAGTGCTGAGCCTTGCTTAGAGATGCAGGGGGCAGGCAGCTGGGGTGTTACTTATCTAAAACGTTTGAGACAAAAGAAATGACGGTGATGTGAATTTAACAGTTCAAGTCTTCACAGGGCTTTTGCGCTTGTGTCTCTGAGATAGTGTTATAGGATAGGTCTCCCAGAGGTGTACCTACAGGCCTCCCTGTTCAAAATGGTGGGGGCTATTCATGGCTCTGTCCTCAAAAGTGACCCTGTCTCATGCTGGGGAACTATATAGGATGTCAATGATTTAACCAGGTTCACTGCCATGGAGGGGAGCAGAGAAATACCGCAGGGTTAAGGTACTTACTTTACATGAGTAGATCCTGAGCATAGCCAGGAGTGACCAAAAACCCTAACCACCATCTTCACAGCTAAAAGTAAAGATGTTCAGAATAGGTTTTCCTAAGACATATCACTTTGGAGTGTGGATTGTTTTATTTATTCATTGATTTATTTATTTATTTTTATTTAGGAGCCACACCTGGCTTTGCTCAGGGCTTACTCCTGGCTCTGTACTCAGGGATCACTCCTGGCAGGCTCAGGGGACTATATGCGGTGCCACATGCAAGGCAAGCACCTTATCTGCTTTACTACCTCTCTAGACTCACCATGTGGATTATTTCAAGCTAAATTCAAAGGAGAACTTGTTGGTTCAGGAAAGAAAAAAAAAAAACATTTTACTCTACCTTTGCCCATCTAGGTAAGTAAAAATTGCATGTGTTACCCAGAATTCAGATTTTTAGCAAAATTACCTTATCAGAGAAGCTGATCTACGTGGCAGGGCATCTAATGACAGAGCATCTGATCTTGGTCATATAAGTCAGCAACTCGTGATTCTGAGTCCCCTCCTCTCTCCCTGATGCCCCAGGCGCTTGAACCCCGTTTTGTTCCATTTTCTCTAGAATCTCTAGCTGGACAGATTCTCCCTATGAAGCTCATGGCATCTGTTCTTTTATCCTCTGTCCGATGCTAATCCAGTCACTCCTTCAGCCCCACAAGAGCCCAGAGTGGGAATGGGGTGTGTTCTCCGCACCCCCCAGCACAGGGAAAGTGCCTATGAGGATTGCTGAATGATGCTCCCCAGGAGGGTGTCAGGAAAAATTCTCTCAGCTGAGCTGGGCCCAAGAAACCAGAGCCTGCCTCAGCACTGCCCACACAGATGCCCACCTTCAAACAGCCATGGGCACAATGTGGTAGCACCAGCCAGAGATAGCACCTTCCACTGCCCTGCCTAGTATCGGCCCCCATGGGCCTGGGCCACCTCAGTGCAGGGTGGGTGAGGCCCGCTCATGTTATCTGTGGTACCACCACTCACACTGCAGCTGACTGGTTGGTTGCACACCCTGAATGTCAGGAACTGAACCTGACTTGGAGCAGTGTCAGTTGGATGGAGTGAACTTCTTTCCAACCTTGACTATGGGGACTAAAAGCTTTTATTAAAAATAATTAAATAAGGGCTCGAGCCATAATACAGCAGGTAGGGCATTTGCCTTGCATGTGGCTGACCTGGGTTCGATCCCCAGCATCCTATACAGTCCCCTAAGCACCACCAGCATCACTGGATGTGACCCAGAAAGTAAAAAATAAATAAATAAAGGCTGAGTCATGATTTATAAATAAATAAATAAATAAATATCGGGGTCTGAGGCTTTAATGTAGTGGGAGAGCACTTGCCTTCCATCTGTTAGGGCCTGGGTTCTATCCCCAATACTGCCTAAATAAATAAATGTATGTCATATGCAATGCAACTTTATTCTCCAGGTATGGTTTAGTAGTTGAATCTAAATTCTGTTACAAAGAATAAACAGAGGTGTCCCTTAAGTAACACAGGTTTGACTATGGGGAGTCCTTATACACAGATTTTCTTTTAGACAGAGGACATAAAAACTGAGAGTAGAATATATAATGCATGTACAAAATTTGTGTCCATTGACTTTATATTAATGACAAGACTTCTAGTCAGTAGCAGACTCTTAGTAATTTAGGGACAATCAAAAGTTTTATTCAGAAATTTTACTCTGTGTGTGTCGGGTAGGGGGGGTCAAGACCTCTTATCTTCATTATTCAAGGGCCCACTCTACATCTCAAAAATGGGAAGTATGTTTTGCACTTCTATTCCCCTCCTCGCATATTTTATTTGCAAAGTAAATATGTGGTAAGTCTAGCTACAAGTCTCAGCACATAATTTCTCTCTCAGTACAACTTAAATTCCTTATTTTCCTAGTGGTCAATCCAAGGCAGTACTGGCCTTTTCCACCCAAACTCACATGAGACTAAATTCACTTTTATGTTTTACAATGAAACATTTAATTGGCAATGAATTCCATTTATATAGGCCAGTAAGTGTGTAATCTTTCCAGGAGGGAGTTCAAACACAGCTCTCTGTCATTAATACTCTGCACACAGCCTTAAACTTTCGAGTCCCTTTGATCAGAAATTCCACTGCTAAGAACTTATCCTAAGAAAATCATCAGGAAATGTGAACCAAAACATATATGCCTAGATGCTTTTTTATAACATTAATTATATCAGTAATGGGAGGAAGCAACCTTAATGTTTAACCACTGGGAACTGATGAAATACATTCTGAAAGTGGGAAGGAAAAAACTCAAACACTTGGAAATTAAACAAAAAAATAAGGATTTTATGAGTCAAAAAAGTGGAAGCAATATAGTGCGTAAATTATTTCTTAATAAAGCTGGAAGCAAAAGAAAGAAAAAAACAACACATTCTGGCCTTTATATATATTACTACCATGCAGTCGTTGACAATACTATACTCAGGGGTAGTGAATGGAACGAGGAAATGATCACCAGATAGTCTAAGAGCACTGAACTTATCTAAATGTTGCTAACGTTTTGAAAAGGATGTGAGTTGTTATAAATATTGGCACTCCTCCCGCCCTTGACTCTGGGCTCAATCGTGAGGTCTTTTGAGGCCCTCGGAAACATGTGTATGCTCTGGCTTTTTCTCTCTAGCATTTGCGATTGTCCTGAGAGATCCCCTAGGATAGTTCCTGAGCTTATTCTAGAGAAGGGTGCAGCTAAACCCCATCATCCAGCAGAGCCAACCACAGTGAACCTACAGGGTCATGAGAATCAAGGGTCACAAGACCTTGGCACTGAGATGGGTATGCAACCCTTTTGTGACAATCATTGGCTGGTACTGGAAAAAGATCCACTCTAGTTCTTGGAAGACCTTTGCTTCAGTGATAATGTAGACTAGGCTCGTCTTTCCAATTCATGTGTCTCTTTGATCACTGTTGTGTCCATCCAGTCCAAGGGAAGAGGGCATGAATGCCACTCCACAGTTGGAGAAATATCGAGGTCACATTTGAAAAACATATGAATGAATTTCTTCCACTCAGAATGTATTTCTGAGTTTTGCAGCCCTTTTCTCAGACTATAGGTTTACTTTCTTCATAGCTTCTTTTGGTCTTAATGTATGTTGTTTATGTCGATGTTTAAGTCTTCGATACAGTTGTAAGTTATCTGTTTTAAGACATGAAGTTAGGAATATATCTTTTGTTTCTATAAAAATAAATAGATGAATAAATAAAAGAACATGTAAGCTAACAGACAGTGTATAACCTTCTTTGAAAAAATATAAAAGACTCAGAATGGTGCTTTCTAAGCACTAACAATGATTTACTGAACACCTACTATACACCAACTATTGTGCTAGAAACAGTCTATCAACAGCAATAAAGAGAGAGTACCTACGACCATGAGCAAAATGAAGTGAAAACTGCAGGCTAAACCCTGTTTCAAGGACACCCTAGTCACTGACCAGATGAACTGCTGGCATAAAGATAATTTTCTATGAGTAGGCCAACCTCAGAGGGCCTGGAAAAAAATTCTAACTGTGGAAGTTATTTTGCTGTGATTGGGTCTGTTGTGTTGGGATTTTCTTGGCAGCATCTCTGAGTGTAGCAAGGGGAGGTCCGAGATCTCAAAGGGCTTAGAGTCAAATCCCATTTCATTCAGGCAGTTACTGTAGATCTAATGCAAAGCAGGTGCTGAACTGGTTTACAAAGGAACTAAGGGAACCTGGCTCAGCTTTGTGGTAACTTGCAACTCAAAGAGTTGCAAACCATGGTACAAACTGTGCTCAATTTGCTTTGCCCTGCCTGGGAACTTTGTAGAAAGTTTCAGAATCTGCTTCTGACTCACCCATTAAGAATCTGCAAATTTGGGACTGGAGCGATAGCACAGCCAGTAGGGCGTTTGCCTTGCTTGTGGCCAACCTGGGTTCGATTCGCAGCATCCCATATGGTCCCCTGAGCACCGCCAGGAGTAACTCCTGAGTGCATGAGCCAGGAGTAACCCCTGTGCATTGCCAGGTGTGACCTAAAAAGAAAAAGAAAATCTGCACATTTTTAAAGTTGTTTTTATTTTAATTCTCATAAAATACACATGAATAATTTACTCTTTTGAATTAAGGATATGGTTCACATGATAGAGCAGCTGCTTAGTATGTACAAGACTTTGAGTTTGATCCCTGGCATCACCAGCTCCCTCACCTCTCAGCACCACCAGCAGCACTGGGGACGACCCTATGAACAATCACTGTCACTGTCATCCCGTTGCTCATCAATTTGCTCGAGTGGGTACCAGTAACATCTCTATTGTGAGACTATTTTTTTCTTTTTTTTTTTTTTGGCTTTTTTCTGGGTCACACCCGACAATGCTCGGGGGTTACTCCTGGCTCTACACTCAGGAATTACTCCTGGCAGTGATCAGGGGACCATATGGGATGCTGGGAATTGAACCCGGGTCGGGCGCGTGCAAGGCAAACGTCCTACCCGCTATGCTCTCTCTCCAGCTTCATATTGTAAGACTTTTTGTTACTATTTTTGACATATCGAATACGCCACGGGTAGGTTGCCAGGCTCTGTCGTGAGGGCGAGATACTCTCGGTAGCTTGCCGGGCTCTCCAAGAGGGCCAGAGGAATCAAACCCGTGCAAGGCAAACGCCCTACCCGCTGTGCCATTGCTCCAGCCCCCTATGAAAAATAGCAACAACAAAAAAGAAGTTAGATTTCCTTCATAGTCATTTTTAAGAGTACAGTTTGGAGATATTAAAGAGTACAGTTTGGAGATATTACAACCATCACCACTGTCCATCCCTATCTCGCAAAACTGAAGCTGTTCCCATTAAACAGTTCACCCTCTGGGGCTGGAGAGATAATACAGGACATAAGATAATTCCCTTGCATGTGGCCACGACCCTGGTTTCAATTTCCTACACCACTTATACACCTGAGTAGTGCCAGGGGTCAGTCCTAAACATAGAGCCAGGAATAGTCACTGAGCATCACTAGGTGTGGTCCCCAAACCAGAAATAATTAAAATAAAAAATAAACAACTCACCCCCTTTCCCTCTCTTACCCCCTTTCCCCTCCTCTTCCAGCAATCATCATTCTACTTTTTGTCTCAGTGAATTTGAATGTATAGTCTAGCATTGTACCTCTGATAAGGGGAATTATACAATATTTATCCTTAGGTGACTGATTTGTTGCATTTAGCTTTATTTCCTCAAGGTTCTTGAGGTGGCAGCAGGATCTGCATTTTTTTTTTTTAGCAGAAGTCACTTGGTGCTGGGGTGGGGGCTATGCAGTTCCAGGATCAAACTCTGAAGCTTGCACAGGCCAGGCCTGGGCTCCACTATTAGAGCTCTCTCCCCAGCCCCTGAATCCACATGGCGACAATGGTTCTTGGGTCATGTGTCTGCCCAGTAAAGTCCAGAAGCCCGGTTTGAGGAGATGACTGGGAGCTGGTGAGTGAAGCTAGAAAGCAAGTCCAAGAGGACAGTCCTCAAAAGGCTTCAAGCTTTATTATTGTTGTGGTGGTGGTGGGCACCCCCAGCCATGCAGGTGCTGAGGAATCAAACCCAGAACCTTACATGGAAGCGCTATCCCTTGGGACTCATCCTGGCCCCAAGGACTCAGGCTTTCTTGGGATCATCTCCATGGTCATGTCTGTGAGAGTAACATTGGATGTTTGAAATCTGCCAGTTGGACTCTAATCTTTTAGCACATGAACGGCCATGCTGGCCTCTAGGCATTGAGAGTGCCAGGCCTGCGGGGGTTGCCCTTGTGGAAGTGCAACTTGTCTCTCACTCAGTTAATAATATTGACAATTAGAGAACCATTTCTGGACTGGACAGAGTTAGCAACCCATTTAGATTCACATTTATTTTCCAACATACACACACACACACACACACACACACACACACACACACACACACACAGAGTCCCACATAGTTATCAAATATTAGCCCCTTTAACTTCCAGCAATATTAGAAAGAATTTTTTTCTTTGTTACACAGATAAGGAAACTGAGGCACAGAACAGTTATGTCTGTTAAGTCCACAGTCATGCGGTAGATTAATGGAAATTTCTTGGCAGCTAAGACTCCTGTAAGAACCGAACAGGAGGGATGATGTAGACTGCGGATGATATAGGTTACGGGTGAGTTGTGAGCAGAGCTGTACTCAAGGGTATGCCTGGTGCTATCTAAATACCCTGAGGGCCACCACCTGGCAATGCTTAGGTAACCAGACACTGCTAAAGCTCAAACCAAGGGTCTCATACCTTCAGAGGATGTGCTTGACCATTTGAGCCACATCCTTGAAGGAGAGGCCTACTTTTAACCATAGGGAATCATACATAAGAAGATTATTAAAGGGCCAGGATGACTCAAAGGGCTGGAGTTCATGCTTTGCATGTGGGAGCCCCAGGTTTGATCCTTGGCACCATATTCACACATACAGTCCTGCTGGATGTGGACAAGAGGGAAGAAAAATTAGAAAATAGAATGTCAGAAAGTGAATAGAAAATCCTTGGGACCTGGTAGATTTTTTTTTCTCAGTAAGACAATAGAAAATGTAGGATCAATGTCTCCTTTATTAAATAAGTAGGCTGAGTCCCTCAGTTGCCTCCCTAATTAGTATGGCTCTGCCTTTTACAAGTTTTATTGTTGTTTTGTTATTGTTGTGTTGTTTTTGCTCCACTATTTCCAATGCTACATTTTCCTCTCTCACCCTCATTAATTTCAGTTGTTCTCTTGGCTTCCAAGCAAATAATACCCCCAATCCTTGTTACTTGCTCTTATCTTTGTTCCTGGTTTCAGCTCGTATTTTATTGCCTCCTGATATCTCTATGAAAATGTCACACGAAGGGACTGGAGAGATATTACAATGGATTAAATGTTTGTCTTGCAACCTGCCAACCCTAGTTTCAACCTTGGTGGTGCATATGTTCCCCCAAGCACTGCCATAAGTGACCCCAGGGTCAACTCAGTGCTCACAGCATCAAGCCACAGAGACTTGAAACCTGTCACCTTCTCCCTTTCTCCAAATCTTTTTTTTTTTTTTTTTTGCATTTTGGGGTTAAGCGATGCTCAAGGGTTACTCCTGGCTCTGCACTCAGGAATTACACCCGGAGGTGCTTGGGGGACCATATGGGATGCTGAGGATTGAACCAGGGTTAGTTGCGTACAAGGCAAACACCCTACCCACTGTGCTATTGCTTCAGCCCCTTTCTCCAAATCTTAACAAGGACTCTCCTTCCTCAACAAGTCACATCTGCTGTCTACGCTGCCTATTGCCACTGGTGAGGTTACCTCTTATCATCTGCCTCCAATCTCCCCGGCCCCTGCTCTACCCTCCTCACAGCTGCCAGGTTGTGGGCTCCACACACAGATCAGCACGGGCCACCCCTTGGCGCTCACCTTCAGCTCCATGCTGATATTTGGTGAAAAGGAGTTCCTTATTTTCCTCCAATGCTGTTGTACCAACCAGAGGGCTCACACTGGGTTGCGGTGCTATCTGGTGCTCCCTGTAGATGGAAGATCATCACACCTGGCTTGGGTGCTCACACCAAGGTGTGTGTGTGTGTGTGTGTGTGTGTGTGTGTGTGTGTATGACAGTGCTCCCCAGGGGTAACACTCTACCTGTGGTGCTCACACTCCTGGCAAAAGGCACGACCATTTGACGATCTGGGGATCTGACGGCGGAGCTTGGTGTGTGTGGTAGCACGGGGGATCCAACTCTCTGGTTTTTGTGCATGGCAGGAGCTTTAGCCTCTGAGCCATCTCCCAGCCCTTCCTTCTGATATTAATTTGTTATTTGCGGCAGACGGGGGGGGGGGGTGACAGGAAACCTGGGGACACTGGTGGAGGAAAGGGAACATTGGTGATGGGACTGGTGTTGGAAATTGTATGCCTGAAATAACTCTTTTATGAACAACTTTGTAAATCAAGGTGTCTTAATAAATAAATAAATAGAATTGGGGTGGGCGGCAAAGCTTACAGAAAAAAAAAGTTGCAATTACCATGCAAGTGACATTTTTCTTCCATTTAATTTTTTGGGCAGCCACCCCCGGTGGTGCTTAGGGCTTACTCCTAGCTCTGCACTCAGGGATCACTACTGGCATTGCTTGGGGAACTGTAGAGAGTGCTGGAGATTGAACCCAAGTCGATGGCTTACAAGGCAAGTGTCCTATCTACTATACTATCACTCTGGCCTTTTTTTTTCATTTGAAAGTAACTTGCAGAGCAGATACCCCGACATTCTTAGTATGCATTTCCTGAAAACAAAGACATCTCTCCACTACCTATCAAAATTATGCTGAGTACTGACACATTGCTACCCTCCCATCCTCCAGCCCCATTCAGTTTTGGTGGTGTACCACTCCCCCGCTTACTTGTGTAGCCAAAGATCCAGTTACACATCACTCACTGCATCAGTGGAAGTCTCTCAGGGAAAAGCCTGGGCCAGCCTTCAGACTTTTCTTGGTTTTTCTGTTCTTGACACTTACCAACCACAGCCCAGACGAGTGTAGTCTGTTCTCTTGGTTTCATTTGGTTTTGTCTTGGGGGGGGCGGGGAGCGGTCACTGGGTGACGCTGAAACCTTACTCCTGACAGTGCTCAAGGGACCAGGATGCCGGGAATCAAACCTTGCATTGTAGCCACACGCAAGGTAAGTACCATCCCCCCTGTATCATCTCCCTGGCCCTTTCCTTCCATTTAGGTTTGGTTTGACGTTTTCTCTGGATCTGTGCAGGACAGACACTGTCCTTCTGTCAGAGCTGTCATAAGGGCAGTGCTGGGTTCTACAGCACCTGGTGTGTGGAGCGGTGTTCGTTGGCCCCGTTGTTGCTGGTGCTGCTTCTTGGTGCCTGAGCAACGGGGCCTCTTTCCTCCTCTCTTAAGTATTTGTGGAGAAACAGTGAGACGAGGTGAACATTTCACTCCTCATTAGCTGTCAGTTGAGTCATTTATTTCTATCAGAGCAGCCGAGTGGTTTCCTATCTGATTCAGGGCATTACATATAATCTGTTACTCTCATTATCTCCTTGTTTTCTGGCCCCTCACAACAATCGCCTAGATAGCAAGGCTTTCAGCCACATTTCTGGCCACAGTGCCCTGAGTTTATCAAAACCATGAGCTTGGTTCCTCAAACCAGGAGATGGTCATTACCTGAGTATTTGTTACCCGAGTGACTACAGTTATGACTTGCTCGTGAAACTGAAGTTGTCATAACTTGAAACTCTGCTAAGGGACCATAACACAGTCTACACCCCCCCCAAAAAAAGTCTAGTTTTAGTCTAGCCATCTTCCCTACCCTATCACATCTACACCCTCTGGGCTTGCAGCGCCATGAAATGACGATTAAAATTCAACACAAGGGCCAGAGAGATTGTACAGGGGTGAAGGCATTTGTCTTGCACATGGCCAACCCAGATTCTATCCTTGGCACCATGTATGAGCTTCCAAGTACCACCAAGAGTGACCCCTGAGCACAGGGTTAGGAGTAAGCCAGGAGCACCTTCAGGTGTAGCCCAAATCTCCCCCCAAAACAATAGCAACAAATCAAATTCAGCACAAGTGGGTTCTTAGCGTGAAACTGCAAATCTTGCAAGGTTGCCGGGTTTTGTGAAGTCCCTGGCAGTGGAACAGCTCACTACCTGATGTTAACCAGTCAGCAACAACCAAGGAGCAAATCTCAGAGGGTGAGACTACATAAAGAGCCAGGATTCCAGAAAGGCCTGGAAAGCATTGAGGATATCATCAAATGTTTTCACAGGGGGAAAATGACCTCCTTTATACATCCAATGTGGAAGTAGACATGAAGAAAAAAGCAGCATACAATTTTATTAAGGGGAAAAAAAAACCAACTTTCTTTTTGGCAAGAAAGGGCAGAGGGGAGGAGGTCTCGGAATTAGCACATGGCTGAGATCAGAAGCTAAGTTTTGTGTGCAGGGTAAGTCATTTTCATAGTTTTAGTGTCCTTTTAAGGAGGAAATGCTGCTTAAATATTGTCATCTCTACTATAAAACTTCAACCCCTCCATGAGTGGGTCCCCACTATGACCTAGTCTTGCTATCCCTTCTCTGTGGGTCGTGCCCCTCCTGCACGCACAGCAGGGAGCACCAGGCCACTGTGAGAGTGTGAGCTCTGGGCCCGCAGGTCCGAAGGGCTGGAGCACATGTTCTGTATGCACGAGCCGCAGATTCAATCTCCAGCACCACATGGTCCCCCAAGTGTTTCTAGAAGTAGCCTCTGAGCATTGCCCGTTGTGCTCCCCCCGCAAAAAAAAGAATGAGTGCTGTGTTTGTCACTGCTTTTGTATATGTCACCTCATATGTCAAGTCCCAAGCCCACAAACAACTCCCCTTTCCCTTCTCACTTCCTCTGCCACATGGTTGGTCTCTACTTTTAATCTCACCTTCTTCATTTCTAAGACGGGGGGGGGGAGGAGGGGATAAAAAAAAAAACTTAGTTTTTTACCGAAAGAAATTGGAGATAATAAAAGTGGTCACCAACAGGTACTTTGGTGTATCAGTCTTCCATGTCTGTTGATGTGGATTATTGTCATCAACTCTCCTGAACTAGAGAAGCAGAGGCCGTGGTTATCTTGTACTTTACAAAGATGTCCATAGAGGCTGCTGGAGATAAAGTTCCTCATTGGAGGAGCAGAGACCATAGTCTAGTAGCCCAGTCGCTCCTCTGTCAGACTCTCTCATCCACTGAGATGTGGTGGACCCAGAGGCGCTTGCTGCAGGCAAGCATCACTACTCTGCTTCCCGGAGTTTGCTCTGGATCCTTCTAGACACTGACAGATAGAGGAGATATTTATTCCTAGAAAGGATTCCCTGTGTGGTATCCTTGTGTGCTGTGTGAATGACTGATTGTTCGGACCCCAAAATACTCTACTGGCACCCAGTGGCACCCTCAGGCATTGCCTAACCCCAGGCAATGACCCTAATCTTTAGGCCTCGGAAAACTGATTTGGCTGTGCCTACTGCAAGAGAAGCAGACCAACTCAGCC
Organism: Sorex araneus; assembly: GCF_027595985.1. Taxonomy (NCBI): domain Eukaryota; kingdom Metazoa; phylum Chordata; class Mammalia; order Eulipotyphla; family Soricidae; genus Sorex; species Sorex araneus. The sequence goes on from NC_073305.1 coordinate 23,084,815, forward strand.
CTAAAGACGCATCATGGGGGCCCCCCCGCACCCTCTTTCTGCAGCTCTGGCAGAGGCTCATTGCCATCTCCTTGGCCCAGAATCCCCAGGCCCAGGTGGATGAGACCAGGAACAAAGAGCTGAAAGGAAGTCTGGTGTCTGTTAGAGAATGCAGGTGTCCAGCATTTGTGAGGTTCTGGGCTAGGTGCTTTGACTTGCTGTTGGCATAGAAGTGCCCACTTTGTGATGCGTACAAATCCATACATACATGACTCTGTGCTTGCAGCCCTGGGGGCTATCTGAGACAAGCAGGTGAACTTGGGGTGATGGTTTCATCACCCCAAGATTGTCTGCCTGGGCCCATGTGAGCTGGAAACTGGCCCTACTGACCTCTCTGGGAAAGGGTCCTCCCCTGTTCCAGCCAAGTGTCTGACTTGGCGTGACAAGAGAGTGTTTGCTATGTGTCAAGTTTTCAGTCTTTTGGACAGCCTGGGTTGCCCCCCAAGGTGGGTGGGTGCTCATTTGCCTAACAGGCAGAGGTGGGAGTGGTGAGTTCCCAGAGCCTAGGGGAGGGAAATGACAGCCCGCAGAGGCCCTGGAGGTGCCTGTTGCTGACTAGGGGAGGTTAGACCAATCCACTGCCCTCACTCAAAGGGAGAGAGAGGAAGAGAGAGTCCCCCGCCCCCCAAGTCTCAGTCCTTTTCACAGTCTAGACTTTTGGTGGAGGGTTCAGAAGTTGGGGGAGGGGCTAGAGAGGTAGTACAGCCGGTAGAGTGCCAGCCTTGCATGATATGGACCTGGTTCAGCCGCCAACACCCCATATGGTTCCCCAATGCCCATCAGTAGTGATTTCTGAGCACCACCCAAAACAAACAGAATTGGGGGGGGAGGAAGCCATAGGGTGGAATCAGCTTCATACAAGGAAGATGAAATGCCAAAGAGTCTCAGATACAGAGACAAAAAACCCAATTCTTTTCTTTCTTTCTTTCTTTCTTTCTTCCTTTCTTTCTCTCTTCCTTCCTTCCTTCCTTTTTCTCTCTTTTCTTCCTTTCTCTCTTTCTTTTTCTTTCTTTCTTTCTTTCTTTCTTTTCTTTCTCTCTTTCTTTCTCTTTCTTTCTTTCTTTCTCTTTCTCTCTTTCTTTCTTTCTTTCTTTCTCTCTCTCTTTCTTTCTTTCTTTCTTTCTTTCTTTCTTTCTTTCTTTCTTTCTTTCTTTCTTTCTTTCTTTCTTTCTTTCCACCTGTGTATGTGTGTGTGTGTGTGTGTGTGTGTGTGTGTGTGGAGGGGCCATACCCATTGGGCTTACTCCTAGGTCTGTACTCAGGGCTCTCTCCTGGACTCCTGGCGGGCTTAGGGATCAAACATGGGTTAGTCAAGAGCAAGGTAATCACCCAAATGGCTGTGCTATTGCCCCAGCCCCCAATAAACCAAATTCTAACACACTCCCTCTGCCCCCTCCTGAGTACGAAGAGTCACTTGTCAACTGGCTTATACATTTTTTCTTAGCAGGAGTCAGTCGTGCCTGAAAGGCAGGCAACCTTGGGCTCTCTTGTGAGATGGCCTGGGTGGGGGTTGAGGACATCTGTGGCTTGTTCCTGTCTACTGGTGTCATCACTGAGGGTGGTTCAGCCGCCACACCCACAGGCATGTCCTGTGAGACAGCAAGTGGGCTGTCAGCTTGAGCTCCACCCACTCACCCAATGTCCCAGGGCAGCTTCCCCTGGACAGCTGGGGCCTCCACACCCCGAGTGGTGGGCATACATGTGTGTTAGCCTGGACAGTGGCCAGTTTACAGCTTACATGGGCCCAGGCAGACAAACCAGGAGAGCCTCGGTTCATTCCCCCTTCTCCTGTGGCAGAAGCTACTTAGTGAAGAACAAACCCAACCCTAAATCAATCTTGTGGTTGGGTGAAGTTGACCTCACTCCCACCTCCAGGAACAGATCTGTGGGCTCAAGCCTGTGGTCAGTTTGGGCCTGTGGACACCTGAGTCAAGAGCTGGGTGCAGAGTCAGTGCTGCAGGGCTAGGCATGGAAGCAGCCATTTGCCTAGAGTGGTTACGCAGTAGCTGGAGAGGAAAAGACATTATTTAGAACCGATTTCTTTTTTTTGCTCAGGCTGGGTTGTGGTGCGTTCTGTCCTGGGTAATCAAAAGACTCCAGATCAATATAGCGTGAAAGTCAAAGTGTCACCTTATCCGGAAACCTCTCTTGTTTCCTCTGATGGAGGGCTTTCCAAATCGGAACCATCTCCATTAACACATTCCCCTGGCCCAGGACCTGTTGGAAAGACATTGAGGGAGGTATTAGCACCTACGCGTAATATCTACCCAGTCTCTTCTCCAGCTCCTGAAAGCTGCCGGAGCCCTCGTCCCTCAGGTGCCCGGCAGGACTGGCAGCAGAGACCTGCATTCTGAATTCCATTTAAGCTTTTCTGCCGAGCTGGGTAACCAAATGAGACAGCCATGGAAAATATATGACTTTCATTATTATGACATGGAAAGCAGAGCTAATTGCTTTTGTCCACTGGTGTATAAAGAGTGAGACCAGATGTGTTTTTAAATAAAAAAAGAAAAAGAAAGGGGGGGAAGGCCTGTGTTGGCTATTGCTTTGAACAAAGCAGACTGATGCTCCGCCCCCCCCTCATCTTTCTCTCCCACTCTCCCTCTCTCTTTTTCTCACAGCACACAACTGTTTTAACTGCTTCTAATTTTTCAGAGCCTTGTTGATTTTGCTTTTCACCCAAGACGAAATCGTGACATTGGCCTTAGAAAACTTGCTTTTCTGCACCCCGAAAACCAAAGGGACAGTTGTGGAGTGCGCACCCCATCTCCCTCTGCAGCATGTGTGATGGGACCCCAAGTCCCAGCCTGGACCAGCTCCCCTTCCCGCCCCATCTTCACGTGTAAATATGTAAATCCACCACAGTGGAAGAGATGAGCGAAGATCCTCTTTAAATAGAACCACCCTAGGCCCCGCTTCTGTGTTTCATTTTCCAGAAGAGCCCCTAAATCTGCTTCAACTTTTTTTTTTAACCTCTCCAGTTATTTTTAGCATTCCCAGCCAACACAGCCCAGCAAGCTCTGGGAGATCCTGATGACACCCAGAGTTTCGGCTAGGGGGGGACAGAAGGTTGGTGGGGCATGCTCTAGCTCCCTCAGCAGAGATACCTCAGAAATACACAAGAAATATACCTGTATCAGTGCCAGCCCAAAAGGGTGAGCAGATAGATCCCAGGTTGCAAGGCCCGAGTCTGCCAAACGAGCCTGCCACCCTCCACCCCCCTCCCCCGAAACAAAATCCATTTGAACGTGAAAGTAGCTCACTGCCTTCAAATTGTGTTGCTTTTTTCTCTGAAAATTAAGAGTGTGTGCGGTGGGCTGGGGAAAGGCAAGCCTCCCAGAACGAACGCTTCCTGAGGCGCTGAGCCAAGCTTGCAAAATGGGAAGGAAAACTCCAGATGCTCCCCAAACCCCAGGGCACTCTCGGGTCGACCGGACACAGTTTCTGGTGACCAGTGAAGTCCCTTTCCCCTCTCCTGGGGGGAAGGGAGTTTGGTATCACACACCACACACCCGGGCAGGGCGATTGCCTTCCCTCTCCAGGGTCTGAAAGTGTGTGGCTGAATCTCCAAATATTTACAGGACTCTCCCAGTTGCAAGGGGTTCCTTGGCTGAGAACTACCCCCCATACGGGCAGTCATTGCCTGTAGGGGGGAAGATAAATAAATTTAATTAATTTCCCTCATACATTTTATGAGGAACAAATTCTCAGTGATAATGCCAGAAGGTAGGGGGAAAGAAATCATTATGGAAAAGAACATGAGATTTTTTAGCTCCTTTGGCTGGAGTCGGCAAATTTCCCCTGCTCTGATTTTCACACATCCATCTCTCTGTCCTGCCGTGAACTATCATTCCAAATCAGAGCTCTACAAAATTCACACCTCTCTTTTCTAATAGGGTGCCCTGGGCTTTAAATTAATTCCAACATGATTTCCAAAGGGAGTGACTAATGCGCAGCGTTAATGAGAACAGCCGGCACAGGGAAATGTAGCAAGGAAGGTTGCGTGCTCGTTCTGGAGCAATGCTGAGGAGCCCAGTGACCTTGGGCGCTGAGCTTGGACGAGTAACTCAGCTGCTGCAGTAAGCCTGTATTTCCTCCTCCCCGGGGACAGTGGCCCAGCCCAGGGCTCCTTGATGACACTGTGGCAAAGATGAAATGGGAAATGAAAGTGACACTCTGGATTATGATATCATCACCAGGACCTCCCCTGTAGTCACCCCATGATCCATGCTGCGTGCTCCTCCCCAAAACGTGACTGTTAGAACCAGGATGTTGGCACTTCAATAAAAGGAGCCCGGTCTGGGGGACCAAGTGTGAACCTGGCTTCCTCCCACACCTCCTCCAAGGCTCCATGCAAGAAGCCTGGGGCCCCTCAGCTTCCTCTGCTGGGACATTGCTTGCTGCTCCACCAGCCCCATGGGACAGACCTGGAGAGACAGACCAGGAGAGCCACATTCTCATGGCTCTACCCCTACCTCTCTAGGCAGTGAGTCAGTGAATCGGCCTGACCTAATCGGCTATCCCCAGGCTAGTCAACATTGGTTTTGTTTTGTTTTGTTTTTGGAGAGGGGAGCGTTTGTTTAGGGACCAAACCTGGCTATGCCCAGAGATTACGCCTGGCTTTGCACCAAGGAATTATTTTTTGCGGTTTTGGGGAGACCACATGGGGTGCTGGGGATCAAACCTGGGTCACCCACGTGCAAGGCAAGTGCCCTACCCACTCTTCTATTGCTCCAGTTCTGCCAACATTTTTTTAAAAAAACTTCAAGAACTGAGAGCCCAGAGAGATAATCCAGGAGTTAAGACGCTTGCCTTGCATGCGGTCCACCCTGGTTCAATCCCCAGCACCATATATGGTTCTGTGAGCACCAACTGGAATCACTCCTGAGCATGGAGTCTGTGAGCACTGCTGGGTGTGGCCCCCCAAAAAACAAACCAAAACAAAAAACCAGGAACCAGGAAGGCTAGAAGGACCTAGACCATTGCTGTGGCTCTCGAGCTAAGGACTCACGCAGTTGGGACTTGTGGGAAGTAGGAGCAGCTAGACGAGAAAAAGCAGCAGATTGTTTTCTGGTACATTTCCTGTATCTGAATCTCCTAGCTACAACCCATCCTCCCCCTCCCCCCCATAGGTCAGAGGAAGAGGGGACACTCCATGTCCTATGGAGTGGGATGAATTGTGACACAATCCAACCGCATCCCAAAGACAAATCCATGTGCCTTAGGGAACTGTATTAGGGAAAAAAAGGGGGGGGGGGTGCAGATAGAATTCATTTAGGATCCGAGAGGATCTCAGCTTAGAAGATCTGGGTGGAGCAGAAATCTTGAGAAGAGGGGCTGGAGCAATAGCACAGTGGGTAGGGTGTTTGCCTTGCAAGAGGCTGACCCAGGTTCGATTCCCAGCATCCCATATGGTCTCCTGAGCACCGCCAGGGTTAATTCCTGAGTGCAGAGCCAGGAATTAAAACCCCTGTGCATTGCTGGGTGTGACCCAAAAAGCAAAAAAAAAAAAAAAAAAAATGTTGAGAAGAAAAAGGAAAGAGAGGAAGATAAGAGAGAGGATAGAGGCTGAGAAGGGAGCAGGTCAGGGGGTTCCTGGTACCACCCTCAGCTGCAGGAGGTCGGAGGGAGCTCAGACCCGCCAATGCTTTCTTCTTATCCATTACTGTTGTTTTCAACCAACAAGCTCATGGTGATTTGTAACAGATGCCCCAGGATACTAACAGATTTTGCAAACCAAACTTGTTTAACTACAACAGACACATCAAAACTAAGAGAAAGTTTCTGTTTAAGGAATTATGCTACTCTAAACAAGAAGATACCCACAAGTTAACATCTGCTTATATTTTCATATTTAATTTTTCTTTTACTGCTGCAAATACAATAAGGACCAAAAAAAAGGTCACTACTTGAGCCTTTCCTATACCAGGAAACTAAAATATGTGTATTGGACTTAAAACTCAGGTTTTTTTTTCTAATCCTCACAGAAAAGTCTCTAAACCTGCTCTATGTCATTTCTATTTTACAGATAAGGAAACTGACATTTAAAAAACTGAGATACCTGGGGCTGAGAGCCAGACCAAGCCCTCCAGCCCAGGGAGTTACTGGAGGCGGAGTTAGAAGAGAACAGATTGATGGAAACCACGTAAGAGAATCTCAATAGTCGGGTGCCATATTGAATCAGCTGTACCACATGATGATACACGTAAAGAGTTCATCCCTCATGTTCGGAATGGGAAATAGCTCAAAGGACTGGGGAACATGCTTTGCATATGGGGGACCTAGATTCAAACCCCAGCACTGCATGGTTCACTGCAGGGAACATGGGTATCATGATAGTGGCCCCAACACTGTCAGGCATTGAACCATCTGACTCAATGGCCAATTATCACTGAGAGTGGCCTCTGTACCCTCTGATCACTGCTTGGGAGTCCCTCCAAATAGATCGATTGATGGGTAGATGGAAGTAGAAGACTGTCAAATATACAAGAAGAGGCTCGGGAAATTGTGTCTGAAATAGAAGGGCCCAGTCCTTTAGCCAACTGTCTCTGACTCCAGGAAGTCAGCCTCCACATAATTCTTAAAATGAAAATATCTATGGGTCCCGGGATTATGCTCAGTGGTATGTATAAGGCTCCATGATCACAGACTTCATGATAAATAACTTAAAATATTTAAAGCTTTGTTTACCAAAATTATCTGACTGGAAGTTTCACCTGGAGTTTCATTAAAAAGTCACAGGGGGGAGCTGGAGCAATAGCACAGCAGGTAGGGCGTTTGCCTTGCACGCGGCCGACCCGGGTTCGATTCCCAGGATCCCATATGGTCCCCTGAGCACCGCCAGGGGTGATTCCTGAGTGCAGAGCCAGGAGTAACCCCTGTGCACCGCTGGGTGTGACCCAAAAAGAAAAAAAAAGTCACAGGGGATCAGAGAGATATGTGAAGCCCTAGTTCAGTCCCTAGAACCACATGTCCCCCAAGGACCACTGCAAGCCCTGAACATCACACCAGAATTAGCCCCTGAATATAGCCTGGAATATCCCTCAAATAAAACAAAACAAACTCATTTTATAGTGACTCTCCCTAAATTCACTGAATTAATCCCTCCTATTGGAAGCATGGGTCCCGAATTTGTGAATAAACCATCCCAGATGGTCATGAAAGTTAAAAAAGATATAGGAAAATGTGCATTAGAACAAATCTTCTTAGGTTTAGAGAATTAGTACAGAAGTAAGGCACCTGCCTTACATGCAGCAAATCTGGGTTCAATCTCTGCCATCACATATGGTCCCCTGAGCACAGCCACAATTAATCCTTGAGCACCATTTCAGGAGTAGCTGCAAAACACAAAGCAAACCAACAAACAAAAAATAAGGTTTCTTAAATTTTGACGACTATGTCAAATATCTGCAATCTTGTTGAAATTAAGTTGAACCAGCTCATGGGGTTAGGGGTGTTAAGAATCTACATTTCTTACAGGTTCAAAGAAGATTCCCAAGTAGCTTATTGAGGGACCACACTCTGAGTAGCAAGAGTAACTAAGAAACAATGAAGTGAATCAAATATAGACACTTATGTTATAGCCCTCAATGTCTGACAATTTCAAACCATACAGTCTTTGCAAGAATTTCACATTGTGTAGTAAAAGATCAGTGTCTTTTGAGGAAGGGTACACTTCGAGGTGCTTAAGACTGTCTCCTAGCTCTGCACTCAGGGATCACTTCTGGTAGGGAACAAAGGACCATCTAGGGTGCCAGGAATCAAACCCAGGTCGGTGCATGTAAGGCAAGTGCCCAGCCTGCTATACTATTGCTACTGACCCAAGAATTCCACATTTGATTCTCTCTGTGAACCATCAAAAAAAAAAAAAAAAAAACAATGTTGTGGGCTGGAGCAATAGCACAGTGGGTAGGGAGTTTGCCTTGCATGCGGCCGACCCGGGTTTGATTCCCAGCATCCCATAAGGTCCCCTGAGCACCGCCAGGGGTAATTTCTGAGTGCCGAGCCAGGAATGACCCCTGTGCATCGCCAGGTGTGACCCAAAAAGAAAAAAAAATGTTGTGAGATGGATCTTTCCTCCTTATTACATAAGGATCTCCCCAAAACACTACAGTGCATCTGACTTCTGTCGGGAAAATCACAGTTGCCCCACAATGCCCGTTAACAAATGTTCCCAACACATGCTCATGCGTGAGTTCAGCTCACCAACCAACCTGAGCATCCTGAGCTAAGGACACCCGTAATAGAGAAGGAAAAGTCTGGGTGCTCTACCAGTTCTCTCTTCCTGCCTGGGGCTGTTTCTGCTTGTGGAAGTGCTTTTGTAGCACTTTCACACTGTGACACCCTTACAAAAAAATTCCATGCTGGAATCTCCCCTTATGCAGTTCCTCCTGTCACTTTGACCTCAGTACACACACATCAGCCGGTGAATCCAGCTCAGTGTCACTCCCCTACTTCTATCACTGTCACTGTCGTCCCGTTGCTCATCGATTTGCTTGAGCGGGCACCGGTAATGTCTCCATTGTGAGACTTGTTGTTACTGGTTTTGGCATATCGAATATGCCACAGGTAGCTTGCCAGGCTCTCCAGGAGGGGCCAAGGAATCGAACCCGGGTCGGCCGTGTGCAAGGCAAATGCCCCCTATTTCTGGGAACGTCAATTTCCTTTCCTTTGGCCAGGGTACACCTGGTGTTTTTTTGTTTGTTTCTTTTGCTTGTTTACTTTTTACTTTGAAAAGAGCTGTGAGAACAAGATATATAAAACTATACAGCTGCTTTGGAAAGCGATTAGGCAGTTTCTTTAAAAAGCTAAATAAATATAAAGTTATCACGTGATTCACAATAGCCTAAAGGTGAATATAACCCAAAGACCATTAGCAAATGAGCAAAAAGTGGCATAATAATACTATGGAATATTATTTAGTCACAAAAAAGAAGTACAAATTCATGTTATAATGTAAATGCACCTCAGAAACAGTCTCATAAATAAAAAAAGTTAGACATAAAAGGTCACATGCTAAAATATTTCATTTATAAGGCTGGAGAGATAGTACAGCGGGTAAGGCATTTGTCTTGTACACGGCCAACCCGGGTTCAATTCCCAGCATCCCATATGGTCCCCTGAGCACCGCCAGGAGTAATTCCTGAGTGCAGAGCCAGGAATGACCCCAGTGCATCACCGGGTGTGACCCCAAAAGCAAAAAAAAAATGAATAAATAAAATAAAATATTCTATTTATTTGAAATGTGCAGAAAAGATGATTTCATATAGGTAGAAAATAAATTGGTGATTGCCAGGAGTTCAGTGAATGATAGAAAAGAAATGACTGTTTGGTGGTTATGATGCTTTTTGGGGGGATAATGAAAATGCTTTGGAACTTATATAGAAATAGAGATTGTGATCATATTAAATACCTCTCAATTATACATTTTCAAACCATTCATTTTGTTCTATGAATTTCACTTAACTTTTAAAATCTACAATGAAACTCATGTTTTTAGTGTTTTTTATGTTTTACATAAATAACGGGGATTAACAAAGTTATTGCTAGCTGAGTTTTAAGCATCTAATGTTCTAGCACCAATCTCAGCACCAGTGTCACCTTCTGTTCATCAGAGTTCCCATGTCCCCTCCCACCCTCCCAAGCTTATCTTGACAGGCACATTTAAAAGTTTGGCAGTTGTAGTTTGAATCTCATGTTTTCTGTATTGTTTTGTCTATGGTTTGGATATACAGCTGTAACACTCACCAATATTACAAGTAATCCTGAGGCCCTTGACCTCTGTTCCCAGTTACTTCCCTTTCTCATCTACTTCCTCCTTCCTGCCTCAATTTATTTCCTTTTCTGTCCTCTCTATACTGTGGGATCAAGGGTGATCTAGGCACCCCCTTTAGATATGCATATTATTTTTTCTGAAACAATTGTTACTTCAGTTTGTATTCCTCTAAGGACAAAGACATCTTCTTTAACCTCAGCAAATCCTTGTATCTTAACATCCATGCAATACTATTATCCCCATGATACAGTACAGCAGGTAAGATGCTTGCTTTGCACCTGTGGCCAACCTAGGTTCAGTTCGGGCACCACATATACCGTGAGCCATACCAGGAATAAGCCCTGAACACAACTAGGTGTGATCCAACCCTCTCCCCAAATACTATTATCTAAGGTATAGTTCATATTTAAATTTTTTTTTTTTGGTTAGGAGCCACAAAAAACCCCAGCAGTCTTCAGGACTTACTCCTGGTTCTGTGCTCAAGGATCATTCTTGGCAGTGCTCAGGGGGAACCATCTACAGTGCCAGGGATCAAACCTGGGTCAGCTGCATGCAAGACCTTACCCTTGTAGTATCTCTCCAGCACCCCACATACAAATTTTGCCAATTTCCCAGTAATATCATTTATAGCAATCTTCTTCCCAGTTCAGGATCTAGCATTTATTTAATGCATTTATTTGTCAAGCCTCTTTACTTTTTGTATCCTGTTTCAAGGTCTAACAAAGCTAAAATAATAAAATAATTTTGATGCCTGCTGTCACTTTTATCATTCATTCATTCATTCATTCATTCATTCATTCATTCTCTACTTCTCTTCAGTCCAGATTGAGTATAAATGCACTCAAGGGCCCAAAATAGTTCAGGGATTAAGGCACTTGCCTTGCATGCAGCTGACCCACTTTGATTCCCCAACACTGTCTATGGTCCCCTGAGCATTGCCAGGAATGGCCCCAAGCACAAAACCAAGAAAAAGTCCTAAGCAAAACTGGGTATGTAGGGGCCGGAGCGATAGCACAGCGGGTAGGGCGTTTGCCTTGCACGCGGCCGACCCGGGTTCGATCCCCGGCATCCCATATGGTCCCCCAAGCACCGCCAGGAGTAATTCCTGAGTGCAGAGCCAGGAGTAACCCCTGAGCATCGCTGGGTGTGACCCAAAAAGCAAAAAAAAAAAAAAAAAAAAACTGGGTATGTAATCCCAAATGAACATACATTTATATGGTATTTATAAATCATGTATAAGTGTTTAAGCACATAGTTATGTTATAAACATATAATGTTAATTATTTATTTATATTTATCATTACAAATCTATGTACATTTTTGAAATACACCCTCAAGGGGCCAACCATTCTATTGAAAGTAGCAGCTTCTAAAGTACCCACATTTTGGAGTACTTCTTCTGTACATTATATTAGCTAGAGCTATATGAGAACTAAGGATACAATATAACCATTTTGGCCATGAAAACTAAACAGCTGTTAAATTCTTTTGCAAACTGTAAAACTAATGAGTCTAGACCATTCAGCTGGATTGAGCAAAGAGCTAAAATAATAATATACAGGCTAATGCACAGATTCTTGTTTTAAAACCTGATTCAATATTTTGTACTCTTAAAATGATAATTGCTTTTTCTTTTAGTTTAATATTTTTAATGCCTTGATTCTTTGAATTGCTGGAATAAAACTCAAATTAAAGGGAACTGAGAGAATCACGACAAATAAGTACCCAACCTGGAGGCTTGGTTCAACTGCTGTTATGTGATTATGAATGTGCCTGTTTTCACTTATTCATTTCCCCTTATATGATTAATCTTTACTGCTCCCAGTATGAATTGTCAAAACAGGAGGAGGGAGCATACTGACAAAAACATATTTCTTTTGCAAGTTCCAAGTATTTGCCATACTGTGTCACTTTATTAATTTTGAGTGGTAGAAAAAAAGATTAAAATGGAATATAGAATTAAAGAACAACAAAAATAGGGCTTGTATATATCAAAAGACTATTCTAATTCTATTATTTCGATTTTCAAATTTTCAGAGTAATTTTAACTTTTAAAGGATCTAAAAGTAAGCTTAGGGGCTGGAGTGATAGCACAGCGGTAGGGCATTTGCCTTGCACGCGGCCAACCCGGGTTCGAATCCCAGCATCCCATATGGTCCCCTGAGCACCGCCAGGGGTAATTCCTGAGTGCAGAGCCAGGAGTAACCCCTGTGCATCGCCAGGTGTGACCCAAAAAGCAAAAAAAATAAAAGTAAGCTTATTTTACTGCAGAAATATATATATGTACACTTGTCAAATCATATAGACTCAGTTTCTAATAATATCACAGTAATTAAAATAAATACACTAGTTTAGTTATTTTTTCACTTTCTTTTTCTAAAAAAACTTTCTCCACAGCTATTACATACATGACAAAAGTACATGTGGTGGTGGCTAATGAGTATTTTGCATTAAATTGAAATATATATCTGTACTTGGGGTTGGAGAGACAGAACAGTTGTCACGGTGCTTGTCTTGCATATATATGCCCTGGTTCAATCCTCAGCGTCACTTATGGTCCCCTGAGCACTGATCCAATCCTGATCCCTAACCACTACCAAAAAAACAACCATCTAATCTATAGAGACATGGAAGTGTGTGTGTGTGTGTGTGTGTGTGTGTGTGTGTTGTGTGTGTACTTATCTGCTCTCAAATTGCTTTCGCTTACTTATGGTAACATTTCTGGATCAGTCTGCTATAAAGTAGTCATAAATGTAGCTAACATATACTATTTAAATCATAAATACTTACCATAGAAAAGTAAAAGAAGCCTCTCATAATTGTCACCCACAAATAACCACATCTAAGGAGCCAGGGGGATGGTTCAAAGGGCTGGTGCACATGGTTCTCATGTGGGAGGCCCAGGTTTAATAGCCAGCGCCACAGTGGAAGTGACTCTAAGCTCAGAGTAGCTCCTAAGCATGGCCAGGTATGGCCCCCAAAACAAAACCCAAACAACAAGAATGACATATAAATAATTTAATGTGAAATCTTTCATATGGCAAAATATATATGTATGCCCTTGTGTGTGCACATGTGTCTCTGTATTATAGACAACTGATCCTTCAACAACGCAGGAATTGAGGGTGCTGACCTCCTATGGAGATAAAAATCAGCATATAATTCTAAGTCTCTCAAAACTTAGCTACTAATAGCCTACTATTGACCAGAAACTTTACTAATAACACAATTAATATCTATTTGTGTATCATGTGCATTGTCTACGTATCTATTCTGTATAATATATAAAGTATGCTAGAGAAAAGAAAATACTAGTAAGAAAATCTTACCTAGGAGGGGCCAGAGAGATGGTAATGAGGCTAGGTGCTCGCTTGCACACAGCTGAACCTGTTCATTACCCAGCACTGCATATGTTCATTTCCCTGAGCACTGCCAGATGTGGCCCAAAACCAAACCAAAAATGAAAACAAAAGGAAAGGGAAAGAAAGGAAGGGAGAAGAGTAGGAAGGAAGGAAGTAAGGAAGTAAGTAAGGAAGGAAGGAAGGAAGGAAGGAAGGAAGGAAGGAAGGAAGGAAGGAAGGAAGGAGGGAAGGAGGGAAGGAAGGAAGGAAGGAAATTCATAAGGAAGTAAAAATCACACTGGCAGTACTGTACTGTATTTGTCAAAACCATAGGTTTATATTGTCTGTCACTGTCATCCCGTTGCTCATCGATTTGTTCGAGCGGCACCAGTAACGTCTCTCATTGAGAGACTTATTGTTACTGTTTTTGGTTTTTGACATATCCAATACGCACGGGTAGCTTGCCAGGCTCTGGTGTGTGGGCTCCATACTCTCGGTAGCTTGCCGGGCTCTCCGAGAGGGGCGGAGGAATCGAACATGGGTCGGCGGCATGAAAGGCGAAAGCCCAACCGCTGTGCCATCGCTCCAGCCCTTTTATTGTCTAGTTACAAGAAACCTGAGTATAAGTAGATATAAGTAGGTCAAATCCATAGTGATAGTGATAGTTGTATTCTGTGAGGGGTGCGCTCTCTCTCTCTCTCTCTCTCTATATATATATATATATATATGTGTGTGTGTGTGTGTGTGTGTATACAGAGATATTAATATGGATATTTAATTTCACCACTGGAAAGGGAACAGAACATGCTTCTAGATACACACACACCCACACACTTGAATTTGTGGTTTTTTTGTTTGGGGGGAACCACACCCAGTAGTGCAATACTGGGGATTGAACCCAGGTCCAAGGCATATGCAAGGCAAGTATCTAACCTCTAAGCTACATCCCCAAGTTAAAGTAGAGGGTTATTTTTTTTAAACATCAAGTTGTTCTTCCCTCAATCTGAGCGGGTCATGTTCAGGGAACTCTGTAAATAATTTTTTTCCTGCACAGCATCTTCCAGAACTGGATTCTACTTGTGGTGAGAAAATAAAGGATAGTACTTGAGGGTGCAGGGTCAAGATCCTGATTCTAAATCCCTGTCATCAGGAGGCAAAGCATACTTTTCTGGAATGAATCATTTATTACAGAAATGAATCACATGCTGTCCTTGAGAGATTTGCTCCGGAGAATGTGCCCTGCCAGGAACCCAGCCTCCAGCATTCAAAGCACACACAGTCACAGGTTGAGCTATCTCCCCGGCCCCCACATCCAGTACTGAAGTCAAGGCCTTCTCACTGAGCCTTGAGGCATCAATTCATCCCACCTCCATTCCTCCCTCTATCAGCCTTCTTCCTGTCAGCCGTCCACACAGTGAGACAGTCCTTTGCAGGACAGCAAGGGTGGCTTTGTTTTTTTGCCCTTGGGTTTCCCAGGAATTAGGGCTCCCATGGCCCATCACCTCCTCTCCCACAGACTCCAAGGTAGGCCAGGCAGATGGCACACATGATGATAGTAACCTGCCTCTCCATTCAACAAGGTAACAGTAGTTTGGTGACAAACAGATATAAGGCCCGAGTCTCTCTCTTGAAACTCCCATCTCTGTGCTGGGGACAGAGGCTCGTGGACTCCAAAGGAACGAGAAGGAATGAGGGAAATTGCTGACAGGATGCTGGAACACACGCAGAAGAAACGGTCCCAGTCATAAGGGGAAACTTCAATGAGACAGCAAGGGGCCCAACCTTTCATTTCCTCCTTCCTTCACAAAGCTGTGGTGACAGTCACTTTCAACACAGCACATGAGGCTTAGAAGGGGCTGCAGATGGTACCATTGCCCCACCCAAATCTCCCTGCGTTTTGGTGCACACAGCCTCTTTCCCATCAGAGAGCTCTGTGTCCTGGTGAGAACCATCTTGGGGCTGCAAAAAAAAAAGCACTTTGGGGGAGAAGCAAGGGGCCACATCTGGCAGTGCTCAGGGCTTACTACTGATTCTGTGCTCAGCAATCACTTCTGGTGGAGTTCAGGGGACCATATGTGGCACTGGGTGTTAAATGAAGTTGACAGTGTACAAGACAAGTGCCTTAATTGCTGTGCTATCTCTCCGGCCCTAGGAATTCACTTTTCCCGTGACTATGACAAGACAGAAGGACACAGGCATTAACCACCCACCCCCAGGGAAGCCCGGAACATATGCCTGACTGTGGGGGCCTAGGAGCCCCAGCTCCCTGGACTAGGATATTGTCAGCTGTCTTGGACTCCACACTCCGGATTTCCCTGAAGCTCTGGTTTCCTGCAGGAGTAGCTGCTTTTATCATCATCCTACTTGGCTGCTGCTATAAACAGAATGTTTGTGTCCCCCGAAAAAGTGTATGTTGAAGCCTTATTTCCAATGTGATGGCATGTGGGGGTAGAGCCTTTGAGAGGTGACTAAGGGTTGGCTCCCTTATAAGCAGCTCTCGTCACAAGCTAAGTATATTCTGGGGATGTCACATACACGATGATGAGTCTGCATTCCTGTGCAGTGAGTACTTGGAAGGTTTGAAGAGAGTGAATCTTGAAAGTTCTCATCACAAGCAAAAAAAAAAAAAAATTCTGAGCTGGGCCAGGGATGTAGCTCCAGTGATCAAGCACAAATTTTCATGTGTAGGCACTTGGGTTTAGTTTAGGCCCAAGCACCACCTGGCCCCAGATTCTGCGAGATGTAACCCTAGGGAACCCTAGATCTGGGGCCCAAGTTCTGTTGGGAGTGAGCCCCAAAATTCGTAACTGTATGGTGATGAGTGTTAACTAAACTTGCAATCATTTCAAGAATATATGAAACAATTTATATTGTCCACCCAAAATTAGTACAATGTTACATGTCAATTATATATTAACTTTTAGATCAAGAGAACTTAATTTTTAAATCAAGAACCCTTTGTCTCCTGCCATGGAAGGGCTCAGGGAAAAGCTATCTGTGGCTCAAAAAATGGTATAGCAGGTCCAGCACTTTCCAGGTAGGCCGACCCAGATTTGATCCCAGCACCCCATATGGTTCCCTGAGCCTCACCAGGAGTGATTCCTGAGCCCAGAGCCAAGTATGGCAAAGAAGAGAGAAGAGAGGAAGGAAGGAGAAAGAAAGAGAGGAGAGAAGAAATGAGGGGAAAAGAGAATAGAGGGGAGGGGAGGGGAAGAGAGGGGAGGGGAGAAAAGACAAGAGGGGAGAGAAGGGGAGGGGAAGGCAAAGGGAGGGGAGGAGAGGGGAGGATAGGGAAGAAAAAGGGAGGGGAGGCGAGGTCTTTCCAGATGCCAATAGACAGACACAATTTCTCATAGGTTGGAGCTCCCTAATCTGTGAGAAATTAATTTCTGTTAAGAAATTTATGTCATAGACCTAGAAAAATAAAGTACAGAGGATAGGGTGTTTGCCTTGCATGTCCTGACCTGGGTTTGATCCCTAGCAACTTATATGGTGCCCTGAGTACCACTAGGAATCATGACTGAGTGCAGAGCCAGGAGTAAACTCCTGAGCATCACCAGGTGACGCCCCCCACACCAAAAAAAAAAAAAAAAAGAAAAAGAAAGAAATTCATGTAACTCTATACTGGAGTGATAGCTCAAAGGACTGGAGAACAAGGTGCCCTGAGAATTTCCAGGAGTCATCTCAAATCCCAAGTATTGCCAAATATGGCCCAGAAAGCCCCGGGGGAAAGTGGGGGAGAAGTATGTCCCCAAGTGGATGATAGTCTATTATAGGTTATTCTGAAGAAATTAACTAAGCGCCTTACCACCCTTTTCTTGGCCTTGTGTCTGCATCTCCCAAATGAACCAACTGCTTTAAATCCTTATCCTGGGCTTCTTCGGGGACAGTCAAGTCAAAGGAAAGAGGAGTAACTTCCCCGTCTGCTCAGTAGTGACTACAAGAAGCCTGCCAGGAAGCTCAGAGCTTCTCAGATGAAATATTTGCCCTAGTTGGGGGACCCTCACCCCAGGGATCCTGAACTTTGGGCAATCAGAGCTGGGAGAGTCTCGGGGAGGAACCAGCTGTCTCAGGGCCACAAAACTCAGCAGCACCCACTTCAAGGTCAAGCCGACAGAGACATTCCTGGTCTGACCACACATTGGCCTTTTGTGTGTCAGGCCTGCGGCGGCCTCTCTAACCTCATCCGGTGTGCAGATGCCCTGGTCAGGCGGCCGCTGGTGGCCGGCCACCCTGGGCAGCTGGCCCTCTGCTTAGGAGAGTGGCAGGGCTCGCTTTGTTCCCCAGTGGCGCTCCTGTTGCCTTGGCCTGGCACATGCCCAGGCTTTGCCCTCCATGCGGCAGATGGGCAGAAAGTTTGGGCAGTCTGCATGCCTGGCACCAAGCCCCCAAAGGACACACAAATGTCTTTGTGGCGGATGCCAGAGCTGAATCGTGCCACTGAGAGCCTCATGGTGTCCTTTTAAAAGGACGCCGCGTCTTGCTTTTCCATGTTTCAGGACCGCTAGGGAGTAAATAGCCAGACAACATGAAATCATTATCCTTTATCCCTCTGGGACAGAGTGTGAGCTAGCAAATCTCCCAAGGAAAGCATGTGATTCCTTTCTGTGACAAATGATCCCTTCCAGAAAAGTTCACTTTGTTCCCCTAGTGACAGGGATTTAGAATCAGGACCTTGATCCAACACCTAAGAAATATCCCTTACTATCTCACCGCCAAGAGAATCCAGTTCTGTAAGACTCTGTGAAGTAGGAGAGAAAAAAAAAACAAAAAACTAAAAATGTTTCTGGAGTTTCCTGAACAGGACCAGCTCAGATGGGAGGAGGAGCGGTTCGATGTGAAAACCTCTATTTTAAGCTGGGGGTGTGGCTCAGCCGTTAGACGTTTGCCCTGGATTCGAGCCCCAGCACTGCCAGAGAAAAACTCTACTTTGCATTAAAAATCTATGTCAGCCTGCAGCCTGCAGCCATAAGTGCATCTGACATCTGCTGCAGCAACCCTGTGCCTGATGCGAGTGGGAGGTAGCGTTGTCACCTTTCCACAGTGGCGCCTCTGGATCGGCCGGCAGAACCAGGCCTGCCAGGGCAGTAGGCGTCCCCTGCCCCTGGGCCAGTGCTGGGCAGTGCTGGGCAGTGCTGAGACCAGCCTCTCCGGGGTGCTCGCTAACTGAAGAGACCCAGGCCTTCCTCCTGGGAGGAGACGACACTCTTCTCCCATGTCCCCAGGCTGCAATGACTCCATGCTGACCTCTCCTCTTGCCCCAGACTGTCCCTTTCTGTTCTTGCTGGATCTCTCCGGTCACTCTGCTTATGTCAGCAGCATCTTCCCATCTACTTTTGTCGAAAAGGCCAGGAATCCTTTTTCTTTGAAAGCTCTTGAGGCTAGACGCAGGGAGAGCCACTAGGAGAAAGAATATCAGTACCTCTGGGAAAGAAGTGGGATTTTTTGTATTGTTCTTTGTGCAGTGCTGGGGAATTGAACCCAGGGCCTCATGCAGGCCAGGCAAGTGTTTTATCATTGAGCTATCTCTACAGCCAAAGTTTGTTTTTTTTTAATTTATTTTAGGAGGGGGGGTGCCACACCTGATGGCACTCTGGGTTTATTCCTGGCTTTGTACTCTTGGGTCATTGTTGGTGGTGCTGGGGTCATTCTTGGAGGGACCCACATCAGACACATGCAAGGCAAATGCCTGAACCCTGGTTCTATTTCTCTGACCCCCTGAAGCCTTTTTTAGAGATAGCCATAAAATTGCAGAGTGGCTATTGTGCAGAATAAATCAAGGCTAATAAAACAAAGCACCCATCCCAAGGAAGTAGAAAAAAAGGTAGAATTGTGAAGTCCCGCTATGCTCCATGCGGATTCTGATCCCACAGGAGGAACAAGCTGTCTCTCCATGGCCACACACTACAGTTCTTACTCACTGCTGTCCAATAGAAATAAAATGTGATTCACACATGTGATGAAATTTATAGGAGTCATGTTTTTTAGAAGTTAAAAGAGGGACCAGAGCCATAGCACAGTGAATAGAGGGCTTGCCTTGTACACAAGCAACCAGGATTTGATCCCTGCCGTTTTATACAATCCCCCAAGTGCACTAGGAATGATTCATGAATGTGGAGCCAGTCATAACCCCTGAACACCTTTGGGTGTGGCCCCAAAACTTAAATAAATAAATAAATAAAAGTTTAAAAGAAATAGGTACATTCATTTCCACAACATATAAAATCTATTGAACCTGGTCTATATTTCACACATTAAATTTACCTCAATTCGGGGCTGGAGCCATAGCACAGCAGGTAGGATGTTTGCCCTGCATGTGGCCAACCTGGGTTTGGCTTCCCATATAGTCCCCTGAGCACCTCCAGGAGTAATTCCTGGCTGCAAATCCAAGAGTAACCCTTGTGCATTGCCAGATGTGACCCAAAAAGCAAAAAAAAAAAAAAAATTACTTCAATTCTTTTTTTTGGGGGATCACACACGGTGCTGCTCAAGGCTTACTCCTGCTTTGTGCTAGTGATCACTCCTGTCAGTGCTCAGGGAACCATATGGGAAGCCAGGGATCGAACAAGGTTGGCTGCATATAAGGCATGTACTAGCTGTACTATCATTCCAGCCCCCTCAGGGATCATTTTTGATGGGCTTAGGAGAGTTTAGTGCTGGGAATAAACTGGAATAAACCTGAGTTGGCTGCATGCAAGGCAAGCACTTTGCCTGCTGTACTATCTCTCTAGCCCTCAATTCACACATTTCAAGCTATCACCAGCCACAAATGGATAGACCCTGTCATCATGGACAACCTAGGTCTGAGATGTCTTATTTCTCCTCCCCTCTGCATGATGAGAACTATGACTAGTCTCTTTTTTACAATGAAAAAAACAAGAACTAGGAGCAGTTCAGCAACTTGTCAACATGACCAGCAAGGAGCAGTGGTTTTAGTAGTGAACAGAATCTTATTGGAAGCCTGGCTTTGTCCCATGCTACTCCCATGACCTCTGGCAATCTGCTTAGCGTCTTCCTCCAGTTTCCATCACTGGAGTAACAGAGATCAAATAATCCTACCATCACAGTGGGTGCAAGAATGAGAGGTAGTGTGTCTTATGTGCAGCTCACGTTAAAAAAAATTCAATCAGAGGCCAGAGTGCTAGTACAGCAGGGAGGGCCTTTGCCTTGCACGTGGTGGACCCAGTTTGGATCCCCCGCATCCCATATGGTTCCCTGAGCACCTCCAGGAGTGGTTCCTGAGTGCAGACCCAGGAGTAACCCCTGAGCATCGGCGGGTGTGACCCAATAAGCCAAAATATGAAAAGAGAAGAAATTCAATCAATACTGGCTGGGACCAGGGATCATGCTCAGCGATGGAATGTGCACCTTATGTGGCTTAGACCCTGGGTTTGTTCTGCAGCACCACAAAATAATTAAGTGCTGACTGCTCTCATAGAAAGAACCCAGTAGAGCTAAATAATCAGGTGGAGGGTTAAGGTGCTTGCCTTAATCTAGTTAGGATAGGGGTTAAGGTGCTTCCCTTAATCCCCTACTTAGGATAAGGGTTAAGGTACTTGCCCTGCATACAGCCCACCCTGATTCAATCCCAGTACCACGTAAGGTCCTACAGGAGAGATCCCTGAGCAGGGGCAACCCCTGAGCATTACTGGTGTGACCAACAAACCCTACCCAACCCCCAATCCCAGACCTCCAAAGAAAGAACAACTGAGTAGAATATTTCTACTTCCTCTGTCTGTGAACCTACAATGCTACTTCCTCCTCATGTTGCTCTTTCTCCAGTAACCCACCAAGCCCCACCCATCCCCTGATCCCACCCAAGCCCTGCCTTGTGGGCAGCTTCACACTCCTCCCTTCAAAGCCAGCTCCCTTCCTCTTTTCCCCCGTGAAACTAGCTTTCTACAATCAACCTAATGAAATCGTAGTGCATCTATTTTAGCTATCTCTTACTGCATCAGAAGGACAGTAGAACTTTGTGGCTTAAGACTGTAGAACTTTGTGGCTTAACACAACATTAGGGTTGCTCACAAATCTGCAACTTGGGCATCGATTCAACGACCCAGTTTGAGAGGTTCTCGAGTAGCTGTTGGGTCACAGGCACTGCGCCCATTCTGTGGGCGTAGAACTGAATCTGCTTGAGTCCCTGCCTCTTGGCAAGCTGAGAAGCTGCTGGACGTCCTCCCACAGATACAGGCACCGGCCTATCCCCCCTCTGTCAGCTCTCCTAGCTGCTGAGGGAGGTCACCCCTCAGGAATTCCCTGCTGACTTGCGAGGAGGAGTTTTTTGTTCAGGTAGCATTGGTATCTGCACGTCCATCCGGGGCTTTGGGAAAATGTGGTGCAGCCAGGAGGACTGTGAAGTAGATGAGGGCATGCCTGAGACACCTTTTTGGGACATGTACCAAAAGGGATTCCCTGTAAGTCATTGTATTTTTAACCCTAAAGCTGGAATGGAGGGAGGGAATGGGGTGGGGTGCCCTCAAAGCAGTGCTCAGGGAGCTGGAGGTCTCTCCTGATTCTCAGCTAATTGGCCCAAGGGCCTGCAGAGGTGGAGCTGCTCCGGCCCTGCAGTGCTAAATCAACACCTAGTGCTTTGAGGGGCCTCCAGGACTGCACCCAGTGATGTGCAGGGGGTCTTGTGACACTGTGGGTCTAACTAGGTTTGGCCAAGGCGAGCACCCTAGCCCCTGTACTATCTCCCAGCCCCCAAAACTGGGACTCTTTATTTAAGAATATTCACTGAGGCTGAGAATATGATTTAATGGCCTGGGAGACAGACTTTATATGCAGAAGCAAGAGATTCCTGATGCTTGATTCCTAGCACTGCATGGTCCCCCAAACACCAAGCTGGGGTGACACCAAGCCAGGAGTAACCCCTGAGTACTGCTGGCTGAGGTCCAGAAATCAAAAAGGAAAAGAAAAGCCCATGCAAAAGCACTGTGGCTCAATCCACTTCCCATAATTGTACTTTCATCTGTTCTATATTCTACTTTAACTGAAAAAAAAATAAAATAAAAAGATCATTTTAAAAGTCCAGCATGCAGGGACAGGAGAGATAGTACAATAGGTAAGACTCTTACCTTACACATGGGTTCAATCTCTGCCAGCCCATAAGATTCCCTGAGCACTGCCAGGAGTGATTCTTGAGTGTAAAGCCAAAAGTAACCCCGGAGTATCACTGGGTGTGGCAAAAGAAGAAAAGTCCTGCATCCGGGGATTTTCCGTTCAAGGAGACTGACTAAGCATGTGGACTTATATTTCTTCTGTTCCTTAATCTCACAGAAGTATCACAAGAAAGAGAAGTCATCAAACCTGTCACAGTTTGGGGACATCACTAATAGACCAGAACAGTGAGGAAAGATTCAGTCCTGTCAGATGCAGAAAAAGTGTCTCCCCACAAAGTAAAAATTCCCTGAAGAGTCATAAGAAAACCCCAAGAAAAGAGGCAACAGGAGCTGGAGAAAAGTTTGAGCTGCTGTCACAGACCTAGCCCAGTCCTGCTGTCCTTCCTGGGCAGCCCCATATTTCTGCCCACAAAACCAGGCTGGAGGGTTAAAGGTCGAACTCAGTCTGCCTTCAGAGGCTGAGAGCCAGCATGTGGCTCAGCAGTGAGTGGAAGTGAATGCTTCGCATGCACGTGGACTGAAATGCAACACACACACACACACACACACACACACACACACACACACACACACACACAGAGCTCTCAGAGGCTGACTCTGGAATGTGACCCTCAGGAAAATCTGAGAACTTGGTTAGAGCAAGGAAGTTTCTTTTCAGGAAACTCTCTGAGTAGGGGTAGTGGCTGTTGCTGCTTCTGCTTCTCTTCCTCTTCCTCCCACCCCTGTCCAGGACTACTCCTGGATCTGTGCTCAGACACAACCCTAGTTTGATCTCAGCACCACCTATGTCCCCCTTGCAGTGCTCAGCAGCAGTGCACATGCGTTTCATGCATGAAGGTCTGGATTTAATCCCCAGTGCCATAAATAAGCAGGGATCTTTTTAAATTGGTAAATGTCAAGGATAAATAAAATACAATGTTGGTAAAAATGTAAATAGAAATTCTACGTCTCCATGGAAAGAACTCTTTTCAGAAAGCAACTTAGCAGTGCCTGGCAAAAGAGTAAAAGCTTGGGGCCTGAGAGATAGTACAGCTGGTAAGGTGCTTGTTTTGCACACAGCTAACCTGGGTTTGATCCCCAGTGCCCATATGGTCCCCCAAGCACCACCAGAGGTGATCCCTAAGTGTAGAGCCAGGAGTAACCCCTGAGAATCTCCAGGTGTAGTCCCGAAATAAACAAAAAAGTATAAAAGCTCATAACCTCTGATGAAATAATTTTACTTCAAGTCTACAGAAAAGTCTGTGTTTTTCCACAAAGCTAAGTGGAGATGGAAGTTTATTGCATCAGTCTTTTTAGTAGTAAAAACTGTAAAATGAGGAGCCAGAGAGATAGTACAGCAAACAGGGCACTTGCACACAGCTGACCTGAGTTCAATCCCTGTCATTGATATGGTCTCCTGAGCCTTCCAGGAGTGATCCCCGACAGCAGAGCCAGGACTAAGCGATGAGCACCAACAGGTGTGGCCCAAATAAACAAACAAAACTGTAAGGTGGAAATGACCCAGTTGTGTATGGTATGGGCATAAATAAGTACATGAGACGTATATGTGCACTGTGCGTGTACAATGCAATCTTGCTGTTTAGGTCTGAGGGCCACATCCAGCAGTTCTGGGGGCTACTCCCAGCTCAATGCTGGGATTGTTCCTAGGAGTGCTCATGCTGTGCCAGGGACTGAACTGAGATTTTTGTCATGAAAAGCATGAGTACCTGCTGTTTGCACTATTTCCCTGGCCCTGCGGCCGTAATTTTAAAGTGGCAGGTTTATGTGCTCTGACTTAGAAACGTACCTACATTGTTTTAAGGGGAAGGGGAAGATGGGGCCAGAGAGATGATACCATGGGTAAGGAGCTTGGCTTGCACACAGCCCACCTAAATTCAATCCCAGGCACCACACATATGGTCCCCAGAGCACCACCATGAGTGATTCCTAAGTATTCAGCCAAAAGTAAGCGCTGAGCAGAGTTGGGTGTGGCCCAAAACACAAAACCAAACATACAATAAAAAACACAAAAAAAACATTTAGTGTGACTCCACTTCTTTCTTTTTCTTGATTTTTGCTTTTTTTTGGGTCACACCCGGCGATGCACAGGGGTTACTCCTGGCTCTGCACTCAGGAATTACTCCTGGTGGTGTTCAGGGGACCATATGGGATGCTGGGAATCGAACCCGGGTCGGCCTCATGCAAAGCAAATGCCCTACCCGCTGTGCTATTGAACCAGCCCTGGTTCTACTTCTTTTAATCATCCCACAATTATCCTCAGCAATGGCTGTAGCGTGTACCTTGGAGAGAGGCTGAGGCTGCAGACTCAAGGTTGCATTCTCATGGGAGTGCTGGGGAAGAAACCCAGAAATGAGCGTCTAACAGGACAGTTACAGATTGTGATAAGTCCACTGAAAGAATAGAGTGGGTGGTGACAGAGTGATTAAGAAAGGGAACACTTCTCAGAACAGCTGCTATCTATCCTTAAGACATACCATGAGAATAGTCCAGCAGTGTGGACCGCTAGAGGAAGAACCTCTTGGGCAGAGAGGAAGTCAAAACAGGGACCTGCAAGAGGGGATGGGTTCATTTGTTTAGACGGGACAGAAACACAGAGAAGGACTAGAGAGATAATAAAGAGATGAAGGTGCCTGCCTTGCACACAGCCCACTCCAGCATTGCACATAGTTCCTTGATCCCTGTGTACCAAAAAAAAAAAAAAAAAAAAACACGACAACCCCAGAAAAGACAAAAGGGAGTTAAAGGAAGAGGATGTGAGAGGAGTCTGGAGAGGACAAGAGATGCTATTGTGAGAACTGAATGTTTGAAACGGGCATTCGGAGCAATGACAGCCTCTGCCAAGTCCAAGAAAGAGACATACAGGGACTGGGCGGGGGATAAGTCATTGACAAGCGAGGGGACTAAGAGCCCCTGATATGTGTGCTGACACTACGGAGACTGCAGACTGAAGTCAACGGAGAGGTGACAGTAAGTGGGGAGATGAAGGACAGTGAATAAAGGCCTGCCAGAAGGTTGATGGCTGCATGGAGTGATGCCAGGGGAGAGGGAGCTGTCAGGGCCTTCCGGAGTCATTTAGGTCTTAGAGAAAGGAAGAGGGTGGGATGTTTGGCATAGCTCTGGGGAGCAAAGTGAACCTCTATTCTCCTTCATCATCCTCGAGATCCATTTTTGTAAAGGCAGAGAAAATTATCTGGAACGCTAGACCCTAAATTGTAACTCTGGCTGCTTTGTGAAACTAGGATTGGAAGATCGAGGAGTTTTCTCTTTCGACTCATGCTTTAGCTGGTTTTACTTTGTTTGGTTTGCTTTTGTGGTGCCAGGCATGGACCCAGGGTCTTACACACACAGCACAAATACTCTACCACTGAGCCACATCCCTGACTCGGCTGGTTTCTTTTTAACAATTATGTGTATGATTGGTGACTTAAAGAAAAAAATTTTTATTGATGAGTTTCTGTGATTTGTAATACTGTTACTAATGGTTTCTCATGAACATAATTCCAACACCATAACCATGTACCCTCCCCCAAGGACCCAATGCTCTTCCCTTTCTTTTTCTTTCCAATTAAAACATCAGTTTGTTTTTTTCCTACTTTATTTAAACACCATGGTCTATAAAGTTGTTCATGACAACTCCTTTCGGGCATTCAATATTCCAACACCAATCCCATCACCACTGTGACCTTCCCCTCACCGTTGTCTCCATTTTCCCAACCATCCCTCAAACCTGTCCCTATTGCAGGCCCAAAATAATCTATTTTATGTTGCTTGTTACCATTAAGTTGCTAATGGGATTATAAAAAAATACTTCATTGTATCACTGTGTCACTCTCATCCTGTTGATCATCGATTTGCTCAAGCGGTCCCAGTAATGTCTCCATTCATCCTAGCCCTGAGATTTTAGCAGCCTCTCTTTACTCATCCTTCCCAATGGTGCCGCATCAGAGTCTCTTCCGGGTCAGGGGTATGAGGCCCATATTGTTACTTTATCATTAAGGACCTAAATTGGAAGTCTCACTTCCAATAGAATAAATTTGTGTTTCTCTTAAAGACAGAGGGATCAATCTATTCTAGAAATGTTCCATGTGACGCAAAATTAGCAAGGGCTCAAATCAGTGTGGATATCTCAATGGAGATTTAGTTTTGAAATTTCCAATTTAAGTTTTGTAATTTTTACCTGTTATATCACGTTTCACTCAAATGAGAGAAGGAATCCAGAGTTCCGACCTCCATCTATGATCAAGAATCAGGGACGCTGTCTCGTTTGCCAAGGCGTCAAAAATCAGATGGGTTGGACACGTAATGCGGTTCAGAGATGACCACTGGACTCGTGCTGTTACCGACTGGATTCCACAGGACTTTGGTGGAATTTCAAAAGACCTTGGTGCATTGGAGGCTCTTTCAGAGTAAGGAGAATGAGACCCATCATTGTTACTGTTTTTGGCATATTGAATACACCACGGAGAGCTTGCCAGGCTCTGCCGTGTGGGCAGGATGCTCTTGGTACCCTGCCAAGTTCTCTGAGAGGGAGAACTAGGCTATAAGAGGTCTCAGGCCTGCAAATATGGACGCATGATTCCGGGAGTGTTGTTTTATAGTCTCTGGATCTTGACTGTTGGTGAGATTACATGGTGCCGGGGCAGTTTGTGGGTGTGACTGCCTAGCTACTGGAAACTGGGGTGTCTGGGTGGAGGAGACCCAGTCCCAATCCAAGCAGGCTCAGAGATCTCAGCCCCAGGTCCCGCACGCCTGGGTTCCACTGCCAGTTCCTTCATGCATGAGGCTCGTCCAAATGTGTGGAGAAGGACCTTGAGCATGGCTGTGGCTAGGTTCCAGAGGTCATCAGCTGCTGGGGCTCTGCTTGGGGTGGGGAGGGAAACTCAACCCTCCCTGCTCTGAGGGGCCCCGGTGAAGACAGGTAACTATACGGTGATAAATATAAATGAGAATCCTGGTGAACAACATGGTGTAATACATAGAATTGGTTTGTAACTATGTATTTTGGCAGAGAGTTTCTGGCCCACACGCCTGGCTGTCTTCCCCAGGGCCCCTCGGAGGGGGATGGGCTCCAGCTTCCCTCCCCACCCCGAGCAGAGCTCCCACGACCGAAGACCTCCAGAGCCTTAGCTCCAGCCATGTTCAAGGCCCCTCTCCACAGGTTCTGACAAGTCTCACACATGAAGGAACTGGCAGAGGAACCCAGGTGTGTGGGACCCGGGGCTGAGACCTCCAAGCCTACTCAGATCAGGACTGGGCCTCTTCCGCCCAGATTTCCCATTTTCCAGTAGCTAGGCGGTCACACCCAGGGACTGCCCCCAGCGCTGTGTAATCTCACCAAAGACCCACATCCAGTGACTTAAAACCAAGCTCCCGGAAGCAACATCTTATAGCCTAATTCTTCCTCTGGGAGAACCTGGCTAGCTACTGTGAGCTTCCTGCCCAAATGGGAGAGACTTGCAGACTCCCCATGGCGGATTCACATGCCAAAACCAGTAAAAAATGCTGGGTCTCATTCCCCTGACCCTGAAAGAGCCTCCAATGCGACATCGTTCGGAAGGACAAGTAAGAAGAGGCTTCTAAAATCTCAGGACTAGGACAAATAGAGACGTTACTGAGACTACTCAAGAAATTCGACAATCAACGGGATGATGATGATATGTATTTTGGAAACACATATAATTATATAAACAAATATTACTTCATTTTTTTAAATCAAAGGAAAAGGAATGAAGAACGTGAGTGAGAGAATTACCAGTTAGTCCAAAATAGGTTTTAAATTTGTGAATCTGTACTCTTTGAGATTTTGTGAAGGTGAAGGTTTAAGAAGCAAAGAATAGGCATCTGGGGCACCTGGGAGCTTGAGAGATGTTCAACCACATGGACGTTGTAAAAAATATAAACATTCACGGATGCAGAAGGGGGTAATGTGTGTGTTGTGTTCGCAGGCTCTCAGGGCAGCTCTCTCTCTCTCTCTCTCTCTCTCTCTCTCTCTCTCTCTCTCGTCGCTGTGTATGGACTGGATCAGGATGGCTCTTCCTTGTGCTCTGCTTCTGTGTGTGCCTCTGTTCTCTCTTCTGTCTGTCTCTCTATCTCTGTCTCTGTAGCCTCTCCAGTGGTCTCTTCTGAACTCTCTCTGTCTCTGTCATCTCTCCTCTGGTTTCTTCCGATCTCTCTTCTTCTGATTTCTCTCTCTGGAGCCCTTTGCTTCAGTCTCTGTAGCCTCACTCGCTCTCGCTTCTGACTCATGGGAGTGTGTACTCACGGGAGTGTTTGCTCACAGGAGTATGTACGTTTTTGTTGCCTATTAAATTGGCCAATTGTATTAAAAACAATATTTGGGGCTGAAGAGATAGTACAACAGGTACTATGTACACACTCCCGTGTATACACACTCCCGTTGAGTACTCATGGGAGTGTGTACTCAAGGGAGTGTTTGCTCAGGGGAGTGTGCACTCACAGGAATGCATACTCATGGGAGTGTTTGCTCACGGGAGTATGCACTCACGGGAGTGTGCACTCACAGGAGTGTGCACTCACGGGAGTGTTTGCTCACGGGAGTATGCACTCACGGAAGTGTGCACTCACAGAAGTGTGCACTCACGGGAGTGCATATTTAAAGGAGTGCGTACTCACGGGAGTGTTTGCTCACCGGAGTGTGCACTCACGGGAGTGTGCACTCATGGAAATGTGCACTCACGGGAGTGCATACTTAAAGGAGTGCGTACTCAGGGGAGTGTGCACTCACGGGAGTATGCACTCAGGGGAGTGTGCACTCACAGGAGTGTGCACTTAGGGGAGTGTGCACACTCAAGGGAGTACATACTCACGGAAGTGTGCACTCACAGGAGTGCTTGCTCACGGGTGTGTTTGCTCACCGGAGTGTGCACTCACGGGAGTGTTTGCTCACGGGAGTGCGCACTCACAGAAGTGTGCACTCAGGGGAGTGTGCACTCTGGGGAATGCGCACTCACGGGAGTGTGCACTCACAGAAGTGTACACTCACGGGAGTGCATACTCACAGGAGTGTTTGCTCACGGGACCGTGCGCTCCTGGGAGTGCGTACTCTCGGGAGTGTGCACTCACGGTAGTGGGTATCCCGGGAGTGCATTCTCACGGGAGTGCATACTCATGGGAGTGTGCACTCGTGGGAGTGTGCCTTCACAAGAGTGTACAGTCACGAGAGTGTTCACTCACAGGAGTGCCCATTCACGGGAGTGTTTGCTCACAGGAATGTGTACTCACGGGAGAGTGCTCTCATGGGAGTGTGCACTCGAGAGAGTGTGCACTCACTGGAGTGTATGTTCGCGGGAGTGTGTACTTACAGGAATGTGCACTCACGGTAGTGTGGTACTCATGGGAGTGTATACTCATGGTAGTGTGTACTCACAGGACTGTTTGCTCATGGTAGCATGTACTCACATGAGTGTGTACTCACAATTTCTCTTAGGGATAGCCGAATAGCATTTCATTCTATTTTCGTAGGGCCCAGGTCTCTGAGGCGTATGTTAGTGCAGGGTGAATGGTGATGTCAAAAAGATGTGCCTAGAGCTGGAGATTCTTTGTCCTCTTAATCACGTCTTCTTCGATGTTCTTGAAGGCATTCCACACTGCTCTCTTACTCCTGCGCAGTTCTGGTCCCAAGTCATTCCTCACTGCATTCAGAGATGTTCGTTCTGTTGAGAGCAAGTGGACCGTCAGAAACTAGTTCGTTTTTCATGGACATTGTTTTGGTGAGATTCATGAATAAATTATTATAAAATTTGTTTCTCATGCACATAATTCCAACACCATAGCCATGTACCCTCCCCCAAGGACCCCAATGCCCTTCCCTTTCTTTTTTTTTTCCAGTTTGTTTTTTTCCCATTTTATTTAAACACCATGGTTTATAAGTTGTTCATGACAACTCCTTTCAGGCATTTAATATTCCAACACCAATCCCATCACCACTGTGACCTTCCCCTCACCGTTGTCTCCATTTTCCCAACCATCCCTCAAACTTGCCCTCATTGCAGGTCCAAAATAATCTGTTTTATGTTGCTTGTTACCATTAAGTTGCTAATGAGATTATAAAAAAAGTACTTCAGTAAAAGAAAATTTGTGAAAATTGTTGTATCTCACCATGGGGACATTAAGTCCTTATCTGAGGGTTTACTAAGTTGTTGTGGCTAATTGAGCCTTCTGTGTTAATGTGTTTGTTAATCAAACTTAGTTGACTTCTGTGCTACATTCTCATCTCATTGGAGCTGGTGTGATATGTTAGTATTGTAGAGTTTGGGGATGTTGCTCCAGAAAACCCAGACTATTTAACTGGGTAGTGAGCTTACATGGTGGTGGAATGTGGGTGTGAAAGTATAGAGCAGGTAGGGGGGATTTTGCCCACTCACACTCTGAGAAGGCCTGGAGTTTTCAGACAAAAAAAAAAAGTGTACCTGAAATTTTTGGCAGTTTGGCATCACTGTGGAGCTCAGTCATGGGTGGTAGAGTCTGGACAAAGACATGGAAGCAGTTGTTGATCAGTACCCCTTTCGCTGCAAGGCCACCATAATTGTGTGGATCATGTTGCCTTTGGCCCTTATCACTATCTTGCTGTGCAGCTTTAAGTCCCATATATTGGAAAGCTCAACCCTTACTAACTGGCTTCATTTAGCATGATATCCTGTATTTCCATCTATGGTGCTGCAAACTGCATGATTTTGTTCTTTCGTAGAGCTTCATAGCATTCCACTGTGTATATATACCACAACTTCTTGATTCATTCATAGTTGGACATTTGGGTTATTTCCATGTCTTGGCTATTGTGCTAAGTGCAGCGATAAACATAGGTGTGCATATATCCCTTCAAAATAGGTTTTGTGTTTTGCAAAGAGATGCTGAAAACTGGGTCATATGGTAGTTCTATTCCTATTTTTTAATATGCCCATATTGCTTTCCATAAAGACTGAAATGATTGAGTCTTTATGAGTTTTGATTTCTTTTTAAAAGCCACCCCCCAGAGAACCAGGGGCCAATCCCAGTGATGCTAGGCCTGGTTTTGCAGCCAGGTGACTCAGTGCTGCTCTGGCGGAAGGTGCTGAGGCCAAAAGAGCCACACCCCACAGTTCTAGGTCATACAATGTAAAGGATCAGACTCAGAACCTTGTGAGAAGTAAACCTGTACTCTACCACTTGACCTAGCTCTCTGTCCTCTGTGTATAACAGTGAAATTGGGGGATAAAATTTATGGAAGGAAAACGAACATAAGCATTACACTATCCACCAGAACTACTAATGACATTCACACATAATAACAGGTCACATCTCAAAACAAACTAGATGACTTTACAGTGTCCCACCAGAACCTGTGAAATCTGCCACTTGATTGACGTCTCTAATTGAAGAGCTAAGCTCTTCTTCCTGGTCACTGTTTTTATAACAGAAATAAGAAGAAACTATAATGGGCCAGAATCACCATTATAGTTGATTGGATAGCCAAGAGAGTCTAAAAACAGGGCAAGGTGTGTATGTTTGGGGTGGGGGGTAGGGTGGAGGGATTAAGTTTTGTTTGTTTTACTCCATGGGTAGGAGGACAACCCAGTGGTGCTTAGGGGCATTATGTGGTATTGGGAACCAAATCAGAGTTGATCACATGGTATGGCAAGTGCCATAACCCCTCTACTATATCTCTGAACCAAGAGAATCTCAACTTTTAAAAGGAGATGTCACTATGAATCTATCATTCTGTTTTGGGGCCATACCTGGGGTGCTCTGGGCTTACTCCTGGCTCTGTAGTGAGTGATCACTCCTGGTGGGCTTAGGAGACCATCTGGGGTGCCAGCGATTGAGTCCAGGTCAGCTGTGTGCAAGGCAAATGCCCTACCCGATATATACTATAATTCTGGCCCCTGAATTTATCATTCTAAAATTATCTTGACAAGATTAAAAATTATTATCTTTCGAAACTGATAATCAGAAATGAAGAGCTTGTGAAATGTTGAATGTTTCTAAATCTCTATCAATATGTATTATCTTTGTGGGGCTGGAGTGATAGCACAGCGGGTAGGGCGCTTACCTTGCACGCGGCCGACCCGGGTTCGATTCCCAGCATCCCATATGGTCCCCTGAGCACCGCCAGGGGTAATTCCTGAGTGCAGAGCCAGGAGTGACCCCTGTGCATCGCCGGGTGTGACCCAAAAAGCACATTGAGTCCCTGCTTTTATCTTTGAGTCCCTGCTTCTTCTCAACCAGTTATCCACCCTCCTTCCCATGGAATTTATTTTGTTGGATTGAAGAAAAAGATTCTAATAGAAAGAACTAGCTCTATGCTTCAATCTTTGAAAAACTATCTTTCTGCACAGAACCTCCTCCTTGGGGGTGTTTGGAATGTTTTAGGATGGGTGTGGTTCCTGCCTGCACATGGTTTGAAATCTTTTTTTTTTTCTTTTTGGGTCACACCCGGCGATGCACAGGGGTCACTCCTGGCTCTGCACTCAGGAATCACCCCTGGCGGTGCTCAGGGGGCCATATGGGATGCTGGGAATCGAACCCCGGTCGGCCGCGCGCAAGGCAAACGCCCTACCCGCTGTGCTATCGCTCCAGCCCCCGGTTTGCAATCTTTTACCAGGATGCAATATATATACAAGGCACAGACTTTCCAAGGCAACTCTCAGCCCCTTCTGAAAGCAATAAATTAGGATCTTACTTGGGGGAAATTCAGGAATCTACAACACTTTGAACTAGGTTACCCAGGTGATTCTTCTGCACTGTAATATCTGAAAGCTGGGGAAATGGCTCAAAGGGGTGGGTGCATGTTTTGCATGTGGGAGTTTGATCCCTGGCACCACATGGTTCCCTCAGCACCCCTGGGTGTGGTCCCCTGTCTGAGAAATAATGACGGAGAGCCTTGGCTGGGGCTGAGAAAGGTCATTTCAGAGGCCTAATCATCAGCATCTGTGCAGCTTAGGAAATGACTTCCCTCTTCCTGGGACTTGTAGCTCCACAGATGCCATTCATTAAATGAAATTATATGCTTAATAAACACATAAAGATGTAAAGGAAATAGTCAGGCCCAAGTTGTTGCTCTGTCATTGAAGTTGGATGATGTTTCTTTGGTAAGCTAAACTGAAACATGACATATCTGTTACATTGAGTTTTGCATGAAATGATGATTTTCAAATATGTTTTAAAAGTCAAGTTATAGAAAGTCATTTTATATCCCTAAATGTTCTGAATCCAGATATTTAATCTTTAGGTCCCTGTAACCTGTCCTAAAGTCGAGAGTCTAAACTTGAGAAAAACAAGGCCAGATGTCCTCGCCTGTACATACTAGGCTACTCGGCCCTCCTTGCAATAAACCAGGAAACCCAAGTCCATGAGGCAGGATCAGATCCCAGTTACAGCATGGTCTTGTTTGTGGAGCAAATGAAAAATCATTACATGTTTTATTACACTCCAGCATCTATTTACAACTCTCAACGCATTCTGAGTTTGCGTTTTCCTTTGAAATGAAAAATCCTGTAATGAAAATTAATAAGAGGGATACCGTATTAGGGGATAGTAATGGGACTATTTTTTAAAAATACAATAAATTATAGCTTTGCTGTTCTTTAAGATTTATTCAATATGCACCCTTTCAAAAGAAAAATTAGGATCCAGGCAAAGGTCTAGGTTTTTGAGACAATAGCAGTAAATAGAACAAAGCAAGCATCCTGATTCTTTTTTTTTTTTTTTTTTTTTTTGCTTTTTGGGTCACACCCGGCGATGCACAGGGCACAGGGGTTACTCCCGGCTCTGCACTCATGAATTACTCCTGGCAATGCTCAGGGGACCATATGGGATGCTGGGAATCGAACCCGGGTCGGCCGTGTGCAAGGTAAACGCCCTACCCACTGTGCTATCACTCCAGCCCCAACAAGCATCCTGATTCTTACAGGTACTTTTGTTGTTGTTTTGGTTTGGGGACCACAACTGACAATGCTCAGAGTACCTATTCCTGGTGGTGCTTGGAGGACTATGAAGTTCTGGGGATCAACCTGGGCCTCTGGTCTAGGAAGGTCCCAGCCTATTAAGTTATCTCTCCAGCTCCCTCCTGGAGCTTTTTATCTAGAGAGGAAGGAAGGCACTTTTTTTAATTAATTTTTTTAATGAGGCATCATAGTTTATAATGCTATTGAATTCCTTTTATAGTTGCTGAGCTACTCCACCACTCCCTCCACCAGTGTTTCAAGATCCCTCCACCATTACACCGAGGTCAGATGGGAAGCAGATGAAAAAGGCGATATTGCGTCCAGGGGATGTAGCAGATGCCCCTTCTTTGCAAGCTTGAGGCTGAATCCTGGACCAGTGCCAGCAGCTCTGCTATCTTCTACCCCCAGTGCCACAATCGAGTGTGAGATCTCCAGCACACAGCCAGTGATTGTGAGCACCACCGCTAACGTGTGCAACCCTCAGAGGGAACCCCACTAAAGATGTGTGAGCACCCTGGGCAAGAGGATAAACTCCCAGCGAGCACGAGCACTGAGGGAATGCACCCTCCAGCGAGCACTGTGTAAGCACCACAATCAAGTGAGCAGAGCTCCTATTCATAGCAACCTGAACACCAAAGGGAAAGGAACACCGATATTATAGACTGTCCCCACACAATGAGAGGCTCGAAGGAAACAAAGACAGAGGAGTGGAGTGTGGTCCATTTTTCTTTGGAGGGGGAGGGTGTTAACTATTTTTAGTTGGGGTAGCCAGGAGCGGTTAAGGTGACATTTGAGCTGAGACCCGCAGGAAGTGAGAAAGTGAGGCCAAAAGTTAGAAAAAAAAAGGAAAGGGGTGTCTGGCTGTTCAACCCAGGAATCAGCCCTGAGGCAGAAGAAGTAGATCAGTGTTTGATCAGCCAGACAGCTGGCCCGCCTATGAGTGGAGTGTGCATGGGGAAAAGTGACCAAACACGAAATCAGAAAAGTAGCAGGGAATGCCTGTTCCCACAGGACCTTGGGCAGCTAAGGTTTTGCTCCACACTTTGGAGGTTTGAGAAGAGAAATGAGCTGATCTTTGTAGATACAGACCTAAGCAGAGAGGCTGCTTAGGAATGCAGGTGAGAAGTGAGGACAGGAGGCTGGGAGGGTGTCTTGGAAGGATATGACCCTTCCTGCTTCCTCTTATATGTCAAAGTACTGTATGAGAAAAGATTTCTCAATGAAGACATAGTCTGGTGCAAGGCCAAGTTTGCCAAGACTTCTCTCTGCTCAGGTGCACCTCTGCCCTGCCCCGTCACGATCTTCTCTAGCCCTGCCAAGAGAAAAGTCCCCCCTCTGGGGTCATAGTCTTTCCGAGCACCAAAGATTCTATCCTTGTCAGGGGAAATGACCTCACTCCCAAGACTTTCAATGGGAAGATTCTATAAACCTCTCTGCTTTCTGTTTCTTAAGCTTTTAATGGCAGAGTGTCCTTACTTTTGGGGTGAAACACATGTGAGCACATGGCTATTCAAAAGGAGAAAGAACTCCTAAATCTGATGGCAAGCTGTAGGAAAAATCTTTCCTAAAATTCTAGAATCAATCTATTTGCAAAAGCTATCAAAGATAGCCCTCCAAAGATCCCTGGTTCAGAAAAGTGGCTGAGATCTGAAGACTGCTGCTAAGAGCAATGTTCATGGTAGAATTTGTGATGCAGAGGAGGGCAGTTTATATGACATTGGAATCATCAGGCAGATTCCCGCTTTCTCCTCTTCGTTCATCCATTCATTCAATCACTTACTTGCTAAGTCATTGATCTATTCCTTTACCCAGCAAATGTATTAGATACCTGCTATGTGCCAGGCACACTTCTGAACAGTGAGGTACAGTGACTTAAAAATAAAATCAAAGGGCTGGAGAGATAGCATAGGGTTTAAAATATTTACCTTTGCATGTGACCAACTCTGATATGATCCCAGCACCCCATAGGGTGCCCAAGTCCCGCCAGGAGTGATCCCTGAGCACAGAACCAGGGATCAGCCCTGAGCTTTGCTGGTCATGCTCTCCCCCACCTGACCCCCCAAATAAAAAGCAAAACAGAAAAGCAAAGATGAAAACCAGGTCATTCTTATGTTGAAGGCACTTTCACAGGTAGGACACCACCTTTCATTTTCTACCCCAAAGGTAGAAGCATTCAGTCATCATTATTCAGTAAAGGAATGGAGCTGCTCAGAGTGAACCTGGAGTCTGGGCCTGTATCTTCCTTAGGTCCACAATGAAGCTGCAAACATATGAGCTGACCACTGCAATCCTCAAGCCCAGGACACTTCCAGTCCTGTTCTTGTGGTGGGGGAGATGGGGCTGGGCAGAGAGGCGGAGATATTGGAGATCGTAACCAGGTCATATGTGCTACAGTTAAGCCACATCTCAAGGGGAAGCAGAAGAAAATAAAACAAAATGCAAAGAACTTTCTGATCCAGAGTGCAAGGCCCAGAAAAGCAGCTTGTGTGTTCACTGGTTCAAATTATTTTTAAAACGCTTGCTGTGGAAATGTGAAAAAAAAAT
Organism: Sorex araneus; assembly: GCF_027595985.1. Taxonomy (NCBI): domain Eukaryota; kingdom Metazoa; phylum Chordata; class Mammalia; order Eulipotyphla; family Soricidae; genus Sorex; species Sorex araneus. The sequence continues at coordinate 23,121,581 of NC_073305.1, forward strand.
TCAGGATGCAAATGCAAATGGTACAGAATAGTCCCTATTTGGTAAAAAGGGATGTATTTATACACATGCACATATGTATGGAGAAAATACTGGCAAGATGTGCAATTAAATCTCAGGAGACTGGGTTTATAGGAGGATTTTTATGTTTTTGTTACTTTTCTTCATTCTCTAAATCTTCTACTCTGAGTGTGCATTAGTTCTAATTATTCAAAAATAAGTTTTGAACAACCAATGGCTAATTATTGCTATCAATTCTGTACTGGAATTTACTTTAACTTCAAAAAAGAAAGAAACAAATTTCTTTCTTAAGAAATCTTAAGAAAGCTGCTAGTCAATCCCACTGAATTCTCAACAGCAATCTCACACCTATTTTCATTTTATAAATGAGCCTCAGGAAGGTTTTTTTTTTTTAAAAAAAAAAGAAAGAAAGAAAATAAAAGAAAGAAAAAGAAAAGCAAACCAAATCGTTAAGCCTAGTTCAGGGATCAGGGCTGCTTCGCTGTTCTGGTAATTAATTTTGGAACATTAAGACAAGATCTGGGAGAAATTGGGTAGATGGTATATCTCTATTCATTTTCCTTCCTGCCTGCAAAAATAATAATAATAATAATAACTATAAGCAAAACAGAATCCCAGGAGAATCAAAATACGAAGGTGGTCAGGGCAGAACAGCTCTAGAAAATGTCGCCTAGTTGCCCAGAGTGAGGGCGAGGGTCTTAACCACGTACTCAATGCTGTCAAGGAGTCACAGTAGAGGTCAGGGCTTATGTGAGGATGCCAGCTCTCTGGGACTGATTAACTGGCAGACTTGACTTTATGCGAGTTGTGGGGGGTCCTTGGGAATCACTAGGACCACACCAAGATGTGCTGGAGGGTGAAAGTTGGCATGGGGTGCCAGGGAATCACACCCCGCACTGCCTACTACCTTAACCACATATCTGATCCCTTGCTCTGGGGGAAGTTAGATCACTTCTTTAGATCTAAAGGAACCTATCAAAAGGCTGACCTCTCTATGTCCCATTTCTGTAAATCAGGACAGTGGCTCTTTATTGTATTGTTTTGTGTAGAAGCCACACCCAGCAGGGCCAGGGGCCACAGAACAGTACCTGGTGTGTCGGGGTGGAGCCCTGTGGTGCTGGAGATAGAACTCAGGGCTTCACCCGTTTGGTATGTGCTCTACCACTTGAGCTATCTTCCCTAAACAGAAATGTGGTTTTTACTTCCTTGAGTGATTATGAAGATAAAACTAGAAACAAGCATGAGCTATTCTGCAAAGGGCCTGGTCTAGAAAAGTGTTCCACAAATGTTAGCCGTTCTCCACAAGCCCAGCGCTTCCTCCTAGCTTACTCCGTTCTTTCTCCTCACTACCCACCAGCCTTACGGGAATCTGTCAATGCCTCTCTTATTCCAACTGCCCCAAGCACACTCTCAACTCACCCACATAGAGATGTAAATATTGTCTAAGGGGCCTCTGTTTGCAAGAAGGCCCAGGAAAATACTAAGTCTTTCTTTGCTAGAGAACTTTACTTTGCTTCTTTCTTCTCCCCCTACCCACCACACCTGTCCCCCTACCCCCCACCTCAAAGGTAAGGGATCATTGGTTGAAATGTTTGCTTGGGGACTGAGAATTAAAATGTATGTTCCTAAACCCACCAAAACAATTTTCTCTTGATTTTTTTTTTTGTTTAAAATGTTGGCGCAAAGCACCTTGGGGGGAAGAAAGTGCTTCTTACTTGTTCATAGAGGCTACAAAGGGTTTCCTCTTACAAGCTATGGAAAGAGAGGGTGGTGACAGGGAGCAAAGGGGAAAAGTGTAGCAGGGGTTGACTTGGGGTGGGAGGCAATAAAACAGAACCATGAAAGAGACACCATTTATTCACAAATTTTCTGCCTCATTGTCATTGACTAAGATCTGACTGCTGGGGGAGTAGGTCACTGTCTCACTTAACTCTAGCAAGTTTCCCCCAAAAAAAGGAAGAAACACGTTCAGCTGACTGAAAGACAGTTCACCTAAGTTTTGGATTCTCTCTTTTCGCCTCGTGTAGGATGGGTGGGTGGGAAAAGCGTGGGCTGGAGGCCAGTGTTTCCCCCTAGGATGCGTCTCCAGGCTGGCTGCTTGGCTGTTGACCGTCAGGCTAGACAGAGTCCTGACTGAGGACTGGATATGGCTGGGAACAAGAACTGGAATTGCAAGGTGATTTCAGAGTGCTTTCTGGAACCCTTTTCTTGGGTGTCCTCAAAGTGTGGCTTGGCTGCTGTCTATCCTTGCTCTGTGGGTCCACCCACAGCTATCTGGCTTCATGAAAGACCTCTGTTGGCTGTATTTTGTTTTATCCCAGTAAGTGGCATCAGGGGGATTCCTGAATTCTCTCCAACAGACCATCCTCCTCAATGGGCTCCCAAATAGAGGCACAAAGGCCACCCCAAGCCACCACAAGGCACCCTGATGGCAGCAGCAAAGGGCTTTGTTCTTGACAGAGCACCACCTATGGGACCTAAATGAGTCCCCAGGACAACCTGTGAGGTGTGACTTCCTGGTATCAATTGTGTAAGACTGGGAGGGGGACAAAAGGAGAGACTGAACCCAATCACCCAGAAAGTGAAGTGTTGAGTACTACTCAAGCTACCAAGCGTGAAATGCGAAGTAAATGATATGAAATGTAATACGACTAGATCGATGCTGCCCCATTTCTCATGAAGTTCAGTGACATTTCTACTGTGGGCAAGCTGGGGGTCGTTTGAGGTTAACAGCATATTATTTATAATCTGCCTGCCCCCCAACGCCCGTGTGCTTTCCCTTCTGGGACTGGTAGGATGGCTGTTTGTCATTCACTTGCTCACTCATTTATTCCTTAACCTCTGGGAGTAGCCTGAGTGAATGGGAAAGAAGGAGCCCACCAGAGCTTGGAGGGTGAGCTGTTAAGACCAAGGATTCCAGGGGCTGGAGCGATAGCACAGCGGTTAGGGCGTTTGCCTTGCACGCGGCCAACTCGAGTTCGATCCCCAGTATCCCATATGGTCCCCTGAGCACCGCCAGGAGTCATTCCTGAGTTCAGAGCCAGGAGGAATCCCTGAGCATCGCTGAGTGTGACCCCCCCCACACACACACACCAAAAAAAAAAAAAAAAAAGAGCAAGGATTCCAAAGTAGCTAAGACACCAGGATGGCTGGCAGGGGCCTCCTGGAGCCCTGGAGCACATCCAGATGCTGCTCAGGAGGGTGGGGAAAGTTTCTTCTGCTACTAGGGGAGGGATTTTCTTCTGCTGCTCTGCAGGAGATGGGAATCTGAGTCCAGGGTCTAATGCTACATTTTGCAACTGGGTTGCTGGTGGGGAGTCGTTGAACAATATTCCTATTGTTCTGGACAAGGCATAGTACTAAAATATTCTGACCGTTTGAAATTAATTCACTGAATGAAAATCACCCTTATTTCTTGTCCTCTCTGGGCAGCTGGGGACGTTGGACCCTGGACTTAGTACCGTGTTTGAATTCCTGACAGCTGGATGACTCTGAGTGACTTTAACTCTTTAAGCCTCCATGTTCTCATCTGTCAACTGGGGATAATAAACGCAGCTATCTTGAAGATTATGTGTAATCTTCAAGTGGTGAATAGTGGTAAACAATCAAACACAAAAGCTGGCATTAATAAAAACACTACCACCCAAAAGATCATCTCAAGGAACTTAAGACTAGAAGTAGACTGGGTAAAATTTTCCAGAAACCATTTCTGTCCATTTTATAATTACCCCGGCAAGATCAAAGATCTGTCAGTTTTGTGATGTACTTACCTTTCCAGAGCTTGCTGAGATTTAGGTGTCCTTCCTCCTTCCACTCTGGGTTGATGAATGTATGTTTAAATCTTTTTTGAAAAACCCACAGCTTTTATATAAGTCACAATAAATAGTTCCAGCATTTGTATTATTACAGTTTCCAAATGAAACATTTGGCATTTCTGACGTTTGAAGCAGAAGGGAAAGGCAGAGGGGACTCTCCTAGTGCCGGCAGTGGCCACGGTCTCTGGAGCTGTGCACACAGTTCCACAGGCCTCAAGTCATGTCCTGTGATGCCCAAAAACGTGCTGCCTGTGACTGTGGGTTCTGGGGATACAAATGCCTTTTGCCAAATATGATTTCACACATTGGCATGGACAGGTGCTCACTGAGAGGTTTAACCCAAAGGACACAGTAAAGAATGTTCATTAGATCACCTAACCACATGCCTTGAGAAAGAAACCCATGGGCACCATTTGGGTATAAATGATCAACGAATCCACTGGATTCAGATACCCTGAAAACCAAACCAAACCACTGTTTTTTGTTTTGTTTTGTTTTAAGAACAGAAACAGCAGAACAGATTCTTCTAGAAACCCCGTGGTCTGTTGTTGTTGTTTTAGGACCAAGTGAAGCTATTTGGGAATCAATATTTAAACGTTTTTATGAAGCAAGCCATATGTCAAGTACAATAGGACAAAAGAAGTAGTGTTATGAAAAAGGAAAGTAGAATATCTGTTTATGATGTCACTTCGTGGGCTTTTTACCTCCAGGCAACCTTTTTTTTCTCTTCCATTTGATGTGATTCTTTCTATTCTGTTGTCAGTTGCACTGGAGCAAGTAAATGATCAGTGATTCTGGTTATTATTTTATACTCATATTGCATTTCTTTCCCTGTAAATACCTATTCATTTTATGGTTATTAAAATAAGAGAATTTGGGTTGGACAGATAATACAGGATTAAAGTGCTTACCTTGTACACAGCCAACCCTGGCTCAATCCCTGACACTGCATATGGTCCCCTGAGCACCACAAAGGGTGAGTCCTAAGCACAGAGCCAGGAGTAGCTCCTGAGCACCACCTAGTGTGGTCCCAAGCCCCAAATAAATAAATAAACAAGCAAACGAAGCAAAACAAACACACCTTATGGCCTGAAGAGATAGTACAGCAGGAATGGTGCTTATCTGGCACATGTCTGACTGGGGTTTAATCCCCAGCATCCAATATGTTTCCCCAGCATCACCAGGAATGATCCCTGAGCACAGTCAGGAATAACCCCTGAGCATCACCAGGTGTGGCCCAAAAACCAAAATACAAAAAAAAAAAAAAAAATACAAAAAAAAAAAGAAAACAACTACAGGGGGGCTGGAGCAATAGCACAGCGGGTAGGGCGTTTGTCTTGCACGCGGCCGACCCGGGTTCGAATCCCAGCATCCCATATGGTCCCCTGAGCACCGCCAGGAGTAACTCCTGAGTGCAGAGCCAGGAGTAACCCCTGTGCATCGCCAGGTGTGTCCCCCCCCCAAAAAAAAAAGAAAAGAAAACAACTACAAATCTACCTTATATGCCTCAGGGAAGCCTCTAAAACATATTTTGTCTTAAATAGCACTTCTAGCAAAGGGCTAAAGCCAAAATATTTAGTCTGGGACTGTATGACATTTAGTTGTACAATAAATATATAATAGAGTGGATCGATAATAATATATATTATTTAAAATGTATGCCAAAAACAGTAACAACAATGGTCCTAATTCCCCTGACCCTGAAAGAGCCCCCAGTAGCCATCGGGCTACATTTCCACGTGACAGGGACGAATGGAGATGTTACTGGTGCTGCTCGAGCAAATTGATGAACAACGGGACCTGTGATACAGTGATAACAGTGATTTAAAATGTAAATACCTTGAGGAACTAAGCACCCAAATTTTAGAGATATGCCTTATGGTGCTCAGGCTCCTGCATGCAAAGTCTATACTCCAGCTCCTGAGCCAGCTCCCGCCCTGTCATTTTTTTTTTTTTAAGAGGCTGGTTGGGATTAGGGAAAGAGCATGAAGGGCTGGAACACTTTCTATAAAGCACTTTCTATAAAGCCTCTGGTTCAATCCCAGGCACCATATGACCTCTTGAGCATCACCAAACATAGCCAATGATGACTTCTAAGTACTGTTTGGGGGTTCCTTCTGCCCACCTACCCCCCCAAAAGAGAAAAGAATGGTTCATGATTTGGCTAAAGCTTGACCTAGAAGCAGATACAGAGCTGAGAAAAATCTATACAATTTTACTTCCCTCTTCCAGACTATGCCCTAAGTCGCTCAGAAGTGAGAAAGTTTGAGAGAGTAAAAGCAGTCACCTCCAAGTTCATAAAATCTTTATTTTACTTCCAAGACAAGTTCAGGGAAAATCACAAGTTTTCATTTCATTCTCTAACACAGTTCCAAAAATAACATATTAAATATATACCTCTAAGATCAACCCACCACCCCAAGGATTTATTTTAAGCTAAGACACAACGGGAACTAAATAAACTTCAAATATTGGAATGTGAAATTCAGTGTTAGAAAGGAACATTCTAATCTTCCCGTCTTTATCACTCAAGGACACAGCAATGCCAAGGAGTGACCAACAGTTGTGGTAACTGGCTTTTATACAATGAAGGATTTCTAATAAGAAAATTTTCATATGATTATATGAAAAAGTTTTTCAAAAAAAGTTATGGCTCTCGATTCTTCAATATAGTAAAAATCTAGAATTCTCGGAACAAATATTTCACCAAATTATCCAGTTCTAAATCTTGCTCCTAGAAAAGAACTTGACTAATTCAGAAATTTTACAGAAAATGACTTCTGAAACATAAATAACTGATTATGATGGTATTAGTGTTTCTGGAGCTCCGATGTTTAAGTCCTATAGAGCAGAAAAAACATGCTCAAGAATCCAAATAGTTTCAACAATTTTCCCATACTTACCCATATTGAGAGATTTCCAAAGAAGTAATTTGTATCTTAAACTTCCTTGAAAATCCCAACTTTCCCACAGCAGGTTTTCTTTTAGATCTCTTGATTTAACAACTTTTGGAGGGAGGGAATCCAGAGCCTCTCGCTTGGAATGTATGGACTCTGTCTTGGGTCACGTCTGTAGCATGATTAGCACAATGAAGAGGCTGCACTAATTTTCCATCTAAAAAAAAGAGGGGGCTGGAGTTATAGTACAGCAGGTAGGGCGTTTGCCTTGCACTTGGCCGACCTGGGTTCGATCCCCTGAGCACCACCAGGAGTACTTTCTGAATGCAAAGCCAGGAGTAAACCCTGTGCATCGCCGGGTGTCACCCAAAAAGCAAAAAAATTAGAATTAAAATTAAAAAAATAAAAAGAAGGGCTGGAGTGATAGCACAGTGGGTAGGGTGTTTTCCTTGCACTCAGCCAACCCGGGTTCAATTCCCAGCATCCCATATGGTCCCCTGAGCACCGCCAGGGGTAATTCCTGAGTGCAGAGCCAGGAGTAACCCCTGTGCATCGCTGGTTGTGACCCAAAAAGCAAATAAATAAATAAATAAATAAATAAATAAATAGAAAAAGAAAGAGAATTAATGCCATCAGTGACACAGATCCTATGAAATGGTCCTTCTTTTTTTTTTAATTTTTTTATTAGAGAATCACTGTGATGTACAGTTACAAACTTATGAACTTTTGTGTTTGCATTTCACTCATACAGTGATCGTTTACCCATTTCTCCACCAGTGCCCATTCACCTCCACCAATGATCCCAGTATCCCTCTCACCACCCTTACCCCATCCCCCGACACCCCACCCTGCCTCTGCAGCAGGGCATTCCCTTTTGTTCTCTCTCCTTTTGGGTGTTGTAGTTTGCAATAGAAGTATTGAGTGGCCTTCATGTTCGGTTTTTCACCTAATAGTTTCCCAACAATTTAAGGAGTATTACATATTCAGGCCATTCTGATTCATTCATTTAGAAAAAAACATATCTGGGCAAAACCCAGATGTTTTTTAACTTACCTGTTTGTTCATGCTCTTTAAAAGGCTCTTGCCACTCCACCAATCAATCAACAGATGGTTACTCAGCACCTACCATGAATTTGGCATTATGCTCCAGTAGGGCCCTCCCCTCCTCTTGCTTACAATTTCTCAAAGGCCAGGAAACAGCAAAAAAGGGTGTAGAAGTGATTTTTTTGGCCGCAAAAACTCTTCTAATCTATCAACTCTAGAATACCAAAGAAAGTCAGAGGTCACCCAGTTAAGGCTTCAAAAACACATTAGGCCAGGATAACAAGTTATACTCAAGTGATGATATCTATTGAGCTTACAGGCCACGGCAGGCTCTAAACCAAACATTTTACAGATGTTTCTCATCTACTTAAAAAAAATATTTTGGAAGTAAAACTTTTTATTATCCCAGTTTTACATACATAGCAACAAAGACTCAGCAGGTTTAAGAACTTTCCCAAGTAAGAAGCAGTGTGGTTGTAATGAAGGTAAAGAGAAAATGAAGTGAAATTCATCAGTTATACAGTTGGGGATGGGGGCAGGGGAGGGAGGGTCTACTGGGGTTTTTGGTGGTGGAATATGGGCACTGGTGAATGGATGGGTGTTTGAATATTGTATAACTGAGACATAAACCTGAGAACTTTGTAACTTTCCACATGGTAATTCAATAAAAATTAAAAAAAAAAAAGAAGCAGTGTGGTATGGAAATAGGTTTGCTCATTTTCTTACCTGCCCAGAATGTTTCACCTTCCCAAGATGAAAGAGTGAGGAAGAATGAAGCAGTGGGAAATGGAGACAAGGATACTCCCTACTTTCAGTCCTCATGACTTGTAGGGAAGTTCCTGTGATGTTTGCACCCTCAGCTGCAAAGCCAGAGTGGGCATGCCCTACCATTTTCTTGTTTTTCTATTTCACCACCACCTACCATCACGAATGAAGAAGGGGATATAGGAACCTGATTCTTTCCTCATTGTCAAATGAAGCAAATATCTGTCCCCACCTCATTGTGAGATGTTGGTATTCTAAAGAAGAGGGTGTGTGTGTGTGTGTGTGTGTGTGTGTGTGTGTGTGTGTGTGTGTGTGTGTGTGTGTGTGTGTGTGTTGTATTTAAGAGAGACAGAGAGAAAGAGAGAGTGGCAAGAGAGAGGGAGAGAGACAGAGACAGTGATAGAAAGAGAAAGGGACACACAGAGAGATCAGTTCCCTGTCTAATGCTAAGTGCTGAGGAGATACAACAGACTTGCCAGCCCAGCGACACAGAAAGCACTGCTGCACAGGCAGAACAGGAGCCTGCTTGCTCCCATGGACGTCAGCTCTGACTTGTGTAGCCCCTGGAGTTACTCCATATTTGAGGTTTAAAGATGTGGATCATGAGGGTGGAGAGAGCTCAAAGGGTTGGAGAGATTGCTCAAAGGCCAGAGCACTACTAGGGAGATCCCCCCTGAAATAAATAAATGAAGATGTGGATTCACAAATCACTTTGGTCTGTTTTAATTCCTCTAAAAGAGGCTGGAGCGATAGCACAGCGGGTAGTGCGTTTGCCTTGCACGCGGCCGTCCCGGGTTCGATTCACAGCATCCTATATGGTCCCCTGAACACCGCCAGGAGTAATTCTTCAGTGCAGAGCCAGGAGTAACCCCTGTGTATCTCCGGGTGTGACCCAAAAAAGCAAAAAGCAAAAAAATAAATAAATAAATAAAAGGTCTGCTGCCGTTTGACTGACCTTAGAAAATTAATCTTATATCTGTAGACCTTGGCCTCCTCCTCAGCCAGCAGGATATTTGTTGACCTCTAGAGCTCTTCCAGTTTGGAAGTCTCTTAACTCTGAAGTCAAGGCCAGGATTCCTTTCCATGAGGTGGGGAGGCAGGGGACACTTCAGAATGTCTCATCCTAAGGTCACTTATGCCCACTCTGGGAAAAGTAACACAGTCCTCACACGATCCCTGTTGATGGCTGGATCGTGTGATCCATGTGTGTGTGAATGAGCAAAGACAAAAGGAGATAGGAAAAAGGGAAAGAGAATAATCGAAGGACAAGGATGTTTTTCACTTTCCACCTTTGTTAAAAAAAAAAAAAATTTTTTTTTAGGCTCATATGCTGCCTGAGCCCAAGTGCTGCTTGTGCCCACATGGCCGAGCATGTGTCGCCGGAGCACATGTGCTGCCGGCATCTTCCCTCTTGAGATGTGTACTTTATGCTTTCATACTTTTGTGTCTAAAGCTCGTTAATGTGTAGGGGCTTCCTCCACCCTTGGAGAAACCCGTGTTCTCTTTTGAGCACATTATTCTTACTATTCTTCCTTCCCTCGGAAACTTCTAAATAAAATCTATTTACTTCAAAAAAAAAAAATTTTTTTTAATGTGTTCCTACTAAGTGCTAAGTACTGTTGTAAAATAGTTCTAAGCAGATCTTTTCTCTGCCATCAGGGGACTTAAAATTCCCAGAGCTTTAGCCTTAAACAGCAATTAATGAAAATAAGCACAGAGAATTAGGAATTAGGAGCAGCTTCCCTAAGCCTAGACGCCTCAATGGCTTCCTCCTGATTTCCCTGACTCCTTTCTGTCTTTCTGGGGTTCCTATCAAGCTAATCTTCTTACAACACCCTTTAGGCTTAAATGCCTCTAATGTCTTTCCCTGCTACCTTTTATCCTGTAAGAAAATTCAAGCTTCGGAGCTCAGCTTGGAGCCTGTCTGCAAAGTGGAGGTTCCTAGTTTCTGTCTTCCTGTCCACCCCCACCTTTCCTTCCCTCCCGGTAAATTTAGTCTATTCACAGTCTCCCCAACCACTTCTCCTTCCATGTTTTCATGCTCTTTAAAGATGTAGTCATTAGATTTCTTAAATGTACTAACGTGATGCACAATTATCTTAAGAAGTAAAACAGCAGAGATAAATCATGAGTTAGCAATCTCTTCTTTCCCCGCCATTTCATTCTCCCTGAGGTAAGGACATTCTCCCTCCCCCAGATTTACAGGAAAGTCACAAGAAAATTACAAAGAACATCTACATCTGTTTTACCCAGAGTCACCAAGCTGAAACATTGGGGCTCATGTGCTCTCTTCATCTACACACCTACATTGTTGTTTATTCTTTCTGAACTATTATATTTTAGTTTATTTAAAGAGCCAGGGCTCAACTCCTGAGCCACATCTCCAGAACTCTGAGCTATTAAAATCATTTCAGCTCTCATATTTCTTTGCTGCTTTATATTTCAATGTGTATTTCCTAAAATCAAGATTACCTTCAGTACAATTGTAATCGTTAGACAATTTAACATTAACACAAAACTTGTTTCTAATATAACTTCTTTAACTCAACTTTTTTCCAATTAACCTAACTATGTCCTTCATTATTTCCTTTTTCATTCAGTATAGAACCTAGTCCTGAATCATATATTACAATGAGTGCTCTTGGTTTTTGTCTCTTTTAATTGGGGAATCTCTATTTTTCTTTGTAATGCCAGAACTTTTCTTTCTTCTTCTTTTTTTTTTTTTAAATATAGGGTCCATACCTTGCAGTGCTCAGGGGTTCTTCCAGGCTATGCTAGGAGACCACACAGAGCCAGGATTTAAACCCCGGACTTCCTCATGCAAAAAACGTTCTCCAGTGTTTTCAGCCATTCTCCTGGCTCCTTGCCAGATTTTTAAAGTATAAATGCTGGTTTCTTTCTTTTCCTTTTTAATAGTAAAATACTTTATCATATAGTTTGTATGTTTAAAATATTTTAATAGCTAAATATTTGAGTCTGCTGTTTTTCCATATCGTTTAAAAGACCATTTCCGTTCTTGGGACTGCCTGCCCATCTTCCCACGACCTGTTTTTCCTTCTATGTTCCTTGTAATTCCTTCTCTCCTGGCCCTGGATAGAGGCTCAAAAGTGACCTCTTAGACTTCACATCTGCCACCACAACCAGCACTGTACCTAGCATTCACCGGACAATTAATAAATATCTGTTGATTATAATTTGTAACTGACATGAGTATTGTCAGCTGCAAAGAGCTGGTCTCATAGGCATAGCAAGTCAAGATTGGTATCTTGGTGCCAAGAGCTTCTGACATTTGCCCCAACTGAGATAAATTTTGAATTCAAAACTGATTTCTTTGTCTTTTGTTTATTGGACCACACCAGGTCCTTGGGGCTTACTCTTGGCTCTCTTCAGGGATCACTTTTGGTGGGGCTCAGGGGATTCTACGTACTGACAGGGGTTGAACCAGGCATGGCTTGCTGTATGCAAGGTAAATGCCTTACTACCTGTACTATCTCTCTGGCCTCTCAAGACTGAACTATAGATTTGCCATACCATGGAATTGTGAGAGGATATGGAGGGGTGTGTGTGTGTGTGTGTGTGTGTGTGTGTGTGTGTGTGTGTGTGTCTGTGTGTGTCTGTGTGTGTCTGTGTGTGTCTGTGTGTGTCTGTGTGTGTCTTTTTATGTGGAGCCAGGTATTGAACCCAGGATCTCATATATGTAAGGCAAGTGCTACATGCCCGGGCTGTTTTTAAAAGTTTCACAACAGATATTTTATAAGTTTGAAATTCAACTGATTTCTATTTCTCGAAATTTCCATAAACTGAAATAAGACCAGTTTCAGAGACTAATGAATCAAGCTGCTGAAACCTCAAGTATACTCTAACTGTTCTTATGTATGGGAGGCTGCAGAAAGATCATTTAGTTCAGAAAATAAGCAGGAGAGAAGAGAAGCTAATTTATATATTGAGAAAAAGTCTTTCATTTTAAGCACTATCCATTTGTTCACACCAAACCTTTTTGCCATTGCCTGAGAAAGCATTCGATTGTTATCGTCATGGTAAATTTTGAAAATCACATGGTTGTTCAATGCCTCCATGTGGTAGAAAAAAATAATTTAGTTCTGTCCCAGCTTCCTGTGATAGCAACATTTCAGACCAATAAATACTGACAATATTCAGGGTCTTTCAAAGTGATCAGTGTTTTAAAAATAAAGGCCTATGGGAAAATATCCTAAATTGAAGATAAAAAGCCCCAGATCTTATTAGGTTTCATGGAATTGGCCTTGCTTTTAAAATCTTCCATGTCTTTTAGTCTAAGGAATGGCTTTTTTCAGGCAACAAAGGATCATGAAATTAAACAAGTGGGACTAAACTCTGCAGTGAGTCCATCTTTTCAGAAAATCTTTCTAGAAGCACTTTGTACATTCCAAACATAGTTGTGTATTTTTTTTTCTTTCTAGAGAAAAGAAAATCCTTTCTATCCAATTATAAGGTAAGCTGAAAACACACACACACACCAGCAAAAGTTAATTTGCTGAACAATTTTTTGGATGTAATGAAAGAGAACCACGGTTAGAAAATATTTGAAGTTCTGTACAAGCAGGAAGGCCCCAAAGTTAAAATGGGTCTTTTCCTTCCGAATCCACACTATCACTGCACCTCCTGGGGATCAGTCAGCACCTTCAAGTACTTCTACTTAAAAGTACTTGATACTCTAAAGATGGTTTGAAGAAGAGGATGAAATCAATCTAAGAATCAGGAATAGGTATTAGTAAAAACTGAAACCCACTTTCGCAAAGCCCAGGGATACCAGAGTGTTCATATCTCAGTTTGAGTAACTGGATGTATCTTTTAAATGTAAATCAAGTTTTCCTTATCAGAGTCCATTACGTATGCATGCATATGCTTCCCTGGGCATAGGTGCATAGACCCCCACAGAGCTGGCGAAGGGGCAAGGGGCACTGCTATGGCACATGCACTGGTTTCTTGAAGATTAGAATAACAGCACTAGAAGATGTTCTCTATTCAAAATATATTCATAAATATGAATTAATTAATAAAAATTATCCCAAGAAAGGGGGTTCAGGAGCTTCAGTAGTAGTCATCAATGGGTTCTCAAGGAAATGTTAAAAGAATCAGGGGTTTTCCTCACTAGCTTTCATTTTCCACTTTCTCAATTCTCTTGGTGGTGAATATGTTCTTAAAAATATTGCCAGCATTCACTTATAGTTGATATACTTTTTTCCTAAGATAATTGAGGCTCTTCCACACCTCCACACCATCCAATATTGCCAGAACTGGCAAAAATCATCAGAGGGCAGTGGGGGCCAGAGTCACATTTGTCAAAAATTAACTGCATAACCTTGGACAAGACAAATACTGTTCTTGTTGTTGTTGTTGTTGTTTTTGCCTTAGTATCTTCATCTGTAGTGTGAGGAATTTAAACACGAATATGTCACAGGCCCCTTAAATAAAATCATGTGATTCCTGACTTTCTTGCAGAGTTCTTATATTTGTCATTAATCTTAAGGCATCAAAAACCTATGCCCTAACAAAATCAGGATCAGGGCAGGATTATTAATAATTTACTTTGCATAGCAGTTCATAAACCATCTTTATCATAGATACACATCTGATCTTCCCACCTTAGTCAACCAGTCAGTACAACACAGATATTCTTGTCCTTTGTAGATAGGAAATTGAAGCTCGAAGCAGTCCATTCAGCTTGTTAGGCCTTGTAGGTGATTAGTAGATCTGGAAGTTTACAAGTGAATTTTTCTTTTTTTTTGACTGAGACAACTATATTTAATATATCTTGACATAAAGATTGGTCTTTGGAGAGCAGTAGATTCTTTTCTAAACACTTTGAGGTTTTCATTCCTTCTTGGTTAGTCATTCCCAAACCTAGGTTAGAGAGAAGGACCAATATACAAAAAAGGGAGTATATCCCCTTACACACTGGTGGTCGGGAAAGCAATTTTGTACAGAGTAGGAACCCCTTCGATTCTCTGATTTATTACCCCAGAGATCAGTGCAACCCAAGCTTCAACAATGAAGCACAAAATACCATGCTCAAAATTTAAAAACAAATATATCATTATAGTTAATATCCAAGCATACAATTTATGCAAGCCAAAATTAGAGAGAAAATACAGCATCCTAATCAGCAAATCAAACCTTTTATTTTCCTGTGATCTCTGCCAGCTCATCCTCATACATACGTGTCTATATGATAGTACTTGTATAGATATATATTTTAAAGTGTCAGAAACCCACATTTTCACAAGAGGAAGTCCTAATTTTAATTTCCTCCATCTCAACTGAGTTACTTCCATTGTTGCTCTTGAAATTTTCTCTTGAGGTTATCTTTTTCACGCAGGGATTAAAAAGCCTACAACTTGGTTTTGAGATTTTTGGGTTTGCTTTCGAACAACATACACCAGGCATGTCCTTAATTTTATGGCTTTTTCAGGACTCCCGAAAGTGCCAGGTTCGGGAGATCTTTACAAAATCTCTATGCATTTGAGTGGCAGAGGGACAACTGTGTCTGGAGGTCAAAGGCGGGAAGCTGAAACGATGACCTTATACTTCTTTTTTTTTTCTTCTCCCCAGCTCTTGGACTCCGAGATTCTAAGACAATTCCTGATAGAGACAGGTTTCCTGGTAAAGATTGTGCAAGGAGTGTACGCAATGACTTTCTGAGTGTTGATAAAGTTGCAGTTTCAAGTTGATGGCTAGACAGAAGAGGTGGAAGAATGTTGTTTTTCCTGGCTTTTGGATGTGTCCTTGGCTTTTTATCTTGGGTTGTCCTATGGTAGCTGAAGCCACTGTTGCCATGGGGAAAGATGGCACTTTGAATGAGACAATTTAGAGTGGCCCGTGCAAATCTGACTGGGCAGTCTCCTAATGGTACCAGACTGTCTGTGTGGCATTGTTGTACTTGGATAGCACTTCTCTCAGTTTCCTCTAACTGAAATGACAGAAAGCTAAGTCCGAATGGGATGACTTCATTTTTCAAATAATAATCTTGGGGAAATGATAAATATGGAACAATTCATGAGAATTATTGGGTGATGTCTTTAAAATATGATTATTTGGCTAGCTTTTATATTGCACACGAAGAACGTTTTGGGGGGAAGTCTTCAGGATTTTTAATTCGCTTTCCAAAATTCAAACTTCCTATCTAACACGAAGCTGACACTCAAAATTCTAAATCCAGTTTAATGCAGGAGTCCAAGGACTTATTTCCCGGGATTTTTCCCATTTGTAAGCCTGTTACACGTCGGTTTTGTCACGAAATCCTTTGTACCACTTTTATAAAACCACACCACTTTCCATAAAAAAAAAAAAAGTGTCTGGAAGAAGCTGGCGTTGGAAAATTGCACTCGTCTGAGCCGAATGCTCTTAGTTGGGGATTTTCTCGTTGGTGTGCCTAAACCGACCTCTGCTCCTCGCAGGTAAACTGCCAGAGGGCGAAGGCAGAGTCAGCCGGGAGGAAAACCCTGCTGGCCGAGAGTTCTGTTGCCCCTTCAAGCCGATCACTTTTTAGGAAGAGTTCCCGCTGCACTCTCTAGTCCAAAGTCCGTGACATCGGATTACCACCTCTTTCACCTATTTGCCAGCACCCCAATGTCCCCAAGCTCTCGGCAGAAAGAACTTCCTCTTGTGACCCCCTTATTCCATCCAGCTTGCAATCGCTCCCAGCGGGCTCCCCACCACCACGGTCTCGGATTGGCTTCTTTCCCCTCCCCAGCCCTGGATCCAGGTCCCCAAACCACTTCAGAGAAAATTCACACCTCTCGGCCCCTTCCCGGGAGTCCCGAGTAGCGCTGGGGTGACGAGCAGTGGGTGGGGAGGGGGCAGGGTTTCCCGGGGTCCCCAGTGTGCTCGTCGCGCGCCCCCCAGGCCGAGGTGTGCAGGGGGGAGGGGAGCGCGGGTGGGTGGGACCGGGCTGGTGGGGGAGGGGGAGGGCGAGGAGGAGGAGGAGGAGGAGGAGGAGGAGGAGGAGGAGGAGTGTGCGAGCGTGTGTGGCTGGGGGAAGCCATTGCCTGTTTAATAGTTGCTGTTGCTGCACTTCCGCTTCTCTCCCAGCGAGAGAGAGACACGAGTGGCCAGGCCCAGCCGCAGCCGCAGCAGCAGCCGCCGCGGCGGCACGGAGCAGCCAGACACAAAGAGAGGTACGGGGATCCCCCAGTCGCCCGCCGCCCCCCGGCCGCGACGCCGGGCCCGGGGGACACCCCTCGCCGCCTCCCCGGACCCGCGCTTCCCGGGCCGCCTGGCACGGGGTTGTGGGGCGAGGTGGGGGGGGGAGGCGGCGAGGGGCCGGGCAACCCCAGGGGTCCGGGGCCCGCCCGCGGGGGATGGGCAAGGACCCCGGGCCGCGTGGGGTGCGGGGGGCCGACTGCGTCGGGGCTGGGGGGGGCATCGTGGCTCGAACTGTCAGCTCTGCCCCGGGAGCCCCCCACTGGCCGCCAAAGGGGCCGAGAGCGGGGGAGGGGACTTAGGGGAGCCCCTTTTTCCTCCGGGGCGGGGGCCCGCGGGGATTAACCCCTCCCGGGCGGAAAGGCTCATTGTTACTCCTGGCTGCGGCGGCTGAGCGTCTCCCCCCCCACCTGGGGCCCTTCCCCCACTCCCCCAGGGGTGGCGGTCGGGCGTGTGCTTGGGACCCCCGCCGCGCTGCCCCGAGTCCCGCGGCCCCGAGACTGGGAGGGGCGTCGGGGCGCGGCGGGCGCGGGGTGTGTGTGTGTGAGTGTGTGTGTGTTGGGGGGGCAGCCTCGGGCCTCGTCGCCCCCGGCCCTCCCACCCCCCGCCGGTCCTCCCTTCCCCCACCCGGGCACCAGCTCCCCGCCTCCGTCCCCCCATTTGGGCTTCCTCTCTTACTCCTCTCCGCCCCTCCTCTCTTCCCGACCTCGCCAAACTCCGCGCCCGCTCTGCCCCCCACCCCGTGTCCGGCCTCGGCCACCGGCCCCCCGCGATCCCCGGAAAGCCGACCAAAACAGCCCCGGGGCTCGCCGGCCGCCGGGACCTTCCCTCCTGGCCCCGCCGAGGCGCCCCGCGCCCCCGCCCTGCCCTCGCCGCCGGCTCGGCCTCTTCCCTCCCCCGCCTGGAGGGGAGCCCCCGAGGGGCTAGGGAGGGGCCGCTCGGCGCGCCCCTGACCGTTTTCCCACCGCGTCCCCCCCCACTTGGGGCCCCAAATCAACAAATTGCGTCCTCTTTGCGAACGCCTTCAGGGCCCCGAGGACTTCGGAAAGCGTGTGCAGGGCGGGGGAGGGGGGCGGCCGGTCCAGCCCCCGGCCCGAGCCCTCCTGACAGCGCCCGAGTCCCCCTATTTACACTCGCTGCATGGGTTGTGTTTGTCTGTTTCTTTCCCCTTGCAGGGGCTGTTTGCGGGGTGGGGTGGGGGGTTCGCTATGTCGGATGACGATTCGAGGGCCAGCACCAGCTCCTCCTCATCTTCGTCCTCCAACCAGCAGACCGAGAAAGAAACAAACACCCCCAAGAAGAAGGAGAGTAAAGTCAGCATGAGCAAAAACTCCAAACTCCTCTCCACCAGCGCCAAGAGGTACCGTACTGCCCCCCAACCCCTCCCCGCAGGCTTCGTATTTGCCGAGCTGCCTCTGGCTGCATTTGGTCTGCCTCCCAGTGAGGGTAATTTAAAGGCTTGTCCATGGTTTAAAGTTATCAAAAATGAAAAATACGGGCGGGGAGGGGGCGGCCTTAGAAATACTAATTACGTCTCTATTGCTGCTCCTGTTTTCTTTTTTTTAATACTTGTCCACATGCAGCCGTTGCGGCTTGCCTTTCCAGGTTCTTGCCAAAGTTTGTAAGAATCCTCATTACCTTTATTAGTGACCCCAGATCTGATTTTATATTAATCACTAATCTATGACCACCATCCCCAGGACTGTCATTCCTCTTAATTACTAATACCTGCTCAGACAGCTATCGAAATGAATTGTTTCCCTTTTACTTCCTCCTCACCTGTTGCATATGATATTTTAAAATAGAGCTTTCTCTGCAAATTGCATAAAGGGGAAAAAAAAACCTATCAGTGGATTTTAGTAGGTGGAGACAGATCTTTTCTGATAAATTTTAAGAGTCTTTTGAAAAAAATCGAGGCAAGTGAATGAATACATGATGTGAAAATGGTTATTTTAGGTTATTTGGGGGATTCTTTTTTGTTCCCTATGAGAACTTCAATTTGCCAAATTTCAGGGAGAATCCTTGATTCCTGTTTTCTCTCACGCTGTAAAAAAAGGTTACTTTATCTTTTCAAGTTGAATGTAAGCAGCAGCTTTTTTCCTTAGCTCTTTAGTATCTGGCAGAAGCTACCTTTTGGGGGACCATACCACCAGTGCTCAGGACTCACTCCTGGGTCTGTGCTCAGGGAACACTCATGGAGGGGCTTGGGGATCATACTTGATGCATGGAATTGAGCCCAGATGGACTGCATGCAAGGCATGTGCTTAACTTTTTAATTTCCATGAAGCCTCTGAGTTCCATTATTTCCCTTAAAATAATCAAGAGCAGATTCTGGGGAGTCCTCCACCCCAACCCATTCTAACCCTTTCTGCTCTCAAGTCCTTAAACTTTAATCCAAATGGGTGAGTGGGATGTCTTTCCTTAAGGAATGGCAAATAGGCCAAAGGATATGCTCGGGTGAAAGAGGAACTTAAGACCCTGGGTTCCATTCCCAGCACCCATTTCCGCTCTCCCTCTTAGCACTATCTGCTGGGTGTGTGTAGCTGGGGTGAAGTGGTGGTGGGGGACATCCCTGCGGTGGTGGGAACCCCCCAACGTAAAAATGGAATGTGTGGTTTTAGATAACTCCTTTGAATGTAGCCAGTGGGAACTCCACAGAGTTTGAGTTTGTTTTGTCATTCTCCCAGACTTGAACTTTGAAAAGCTGATAAAGTGCTTTGGTGACCTAACCATTAGCTGATGGAGTGACTCTAGCTTATTTTAAATAGCACGGAGGTCTCCAGTTAAGTGACAAGATGCCTTGGCAAGATTGTTCTCATTTTCAGAGAGTTGGTTTGATTGCATCTTGGCTTCCCAGGAGTGCTGACCGGCCTTCATTGATTAGCCCTGTGCTGGTTCTTGTAGACCCTGCCCTATGTTTGGGAACTTCTTGACCCAAGAATGGGATATTTGCTTGAGGTCTTTCGTACTTTTTTAAGAAATTGCCGGAAATCCTTTGTGTACGTTAAAATATTGGGAGTATTGGTACAGATGTCAGATATGAAACGTATCAGCAAATTGCCAGGAGTGGGGGAGGAAGATTTTTCACTAGGCAAAATTTGGCCAACATCTTCACTAAGGCAGTTAATGTATTTAAAAGTGCCTTGGAAATAGATAGTAGGTGTTTAATATAGTGGGAAGCTCCAGGTAATAATTTTACTTATAAAGTTAATAATCAGTTTTAGCTCCCTAGATATCGTGCTTAAAAGGTGGCTTTTAGTGTTAAGGCATAGTTAAGGTTAATAAAAGTAAAGGTAAAAAATGTGAGAGAAACAGTGCATTTAGGAAAGAATATAGGGGAAATTGATGTTAAGGGTCCCTATAGAAGCTGCTCTATGAATGGTATTGATTTGGAAGGTAGGTGTGACCCACAGGACTGAAGGGGCAGCTCCTACCTACACATCTGTAGACTGCAAAAGACACTGAGCCGGCAGATAAAAGATTATATAACTGCTCGCTGTAAAGGGGTTTCAAGACCTGGGGTAGAGGAAAGCCCCCTGTGAGAATATTTTGGACAGAATTTCTCTGGAACGTCATATGAGTTACTCTTGCAAATCTTTGGCCGGTATTCTGGAAGTGGTGCAAATGTTTGTTGTAGAGATGAATTGGATAAAGCTGTCTGTTATTACTCTTTCTAGGTATTGAAAAAAAAATTCAGTGACTATAGTAGAGGCTGGTTTGGCAAGAAGTGAAATCAGAATTTTTATATAAGCAGAGCTCAGCGAAGGAATATTTTTGCCCATGTTCAAACATTCTAATAGGTGCAGATCAAGAATCAGAAAACCAGGCTCCAAACTTTGAGTCTAGCCTGCACTGAGTCAGACATTAAAGAGGTGTCTCAGAGCTCAGAATTAAGGTTGGTGGCAATAGGATTTAGCAGGATACAGATAGATATCAGCAGAAACAGAGAGCAAACCCTTTTTGCATGACCAGATTTGTAGGGGAGGCGAGGTACCCTCCAATAAAAGGGTTGAGCCCAATCACCGCCCTTTTCACTTTAGGCAGGGGAAAAAAGCAGCGCTTTTTAAAACCTGTTCCCATCCGGCCTGCCGCTCCCCCTATCCTCAGAAAACCTTCCGAGAGAGAAAAGCAGTCATTGTGATTCAGATTACCTTTAGTCTGTGTTTGTGTGTGTGTGTGTGTGTGTGTGTGTGTTTTACTATTGTGCTGCTTCGGAGATTTTTAAATGCTAACATAGCCCTTTAGGGCTTTAGAAGGTAGGAGCGGGAAGTCTTATAAAAAAAATAGAAGGTATCAGTGAGTGCGTTTGAAAGGTGGAAGCCGCACACCAGGGCCTCAAACTTTCGTATTAATTGATGCTTTCGCTCCTAGGTAGGCAGGAGACAAAGGCCAGGGCTTGGTGTGAACTGCCTGGTGGCTTCGGCCTAGGAGTGGGGGATGGGGTCCTTTGTGAAGTCGAGGGTTGATGCGGGAGCGAAACCTAGGGGGGCGGGGGGAGGGCAGGTGTCGCAGCTTGTGTGTCCCGAGTGGGCGAAGGGCGAAGGCGGAACGGGGGGCGTCCCGAGGGAAGTTGCGGGGAAGGGGGAGCGCGTGCGGGGCGCGGGCCGGCTGGAGTGCACCTGTACGCGCCACAGGCGGCGAGGGTTGTCTGGGGGGAGTCAAAGGGGGGGTGCTGAAGGCTCCCGGCAGCGGGTGTGGCGAGCCTCGGAGAGTCGCGTCTCCGAAGCAACGAACGTCCCGCCCTGGGCCCTGCCCCCCCCCCCCAAGCCCGCAACTTGCCCTGCGTCCCGTCCTGTCCTGTTCCTTCCCGTCTCCAGTGGCGGTGGCGGGGCAGCGTGAGACCCCCCCGAGGCCCCCCACGGTTGGGTTGGGGACTCCTCCGGGACCCTCCCCCCAGCGGCCCGCCGCTAGGTCCGTGCAGAGGGGCCTCGCGGGGAGCGGCCATGTTGGCTCCGGCCGTGAGGTGGCGGCAGCAGCAGCAGCGGCAGTGGCGGGGCGACCTGTGGGGGGCGCCCTGCCGAGGTGGGCAGGAAGCGACCTGGGGGCCTTGCCGGAGGGTCGTCGCCTCCTGCCATCCCCGCCCCCCTGGACCCGCAGCCTCGGCTTCCGCTCTGGGAGGCGGTGCTGGGGGAGGGGGCGAGTGCCCCACCCGCAGGAAAGCGAGCCAGGTGCGACCCGAGCACGGGGGGTGGGGGGAGGGGAGGGGGTTTCGGGACCGGGACCGGGACCGAGAAGTCACTCCCTGCCCGCGCGCGGCAACCGTTCCTATCCCTGCCCCCCGACACACACCGGGACCTGCCGGCGTCTAACGCTGCCCGTTTGTCTGTCCCCCTGCAGGATTCAGAAGGAGCTGGCCGACATCACTCTCGACCCTCCGCCCAACTGCAGGTGAGCTTCCCGCCGCCCCGCGCCCTTGCCGAGGATCCCGGGGGTCCAGTCTCCCCTTCCAGCGATCGATGGACTGATCCCGCGTGTTGGCTTTTGTTCTTTGGATCCTAGGTGTGGGCTCGCACCGCCGCTGACCCCAAGGAAGGGCCGGAGAGGGGCTGACGGCCCCCGGCGGCGGCGGTTGCAGGGGGGCGGCGCGGGCTTGAGTGTCTGCACGGGCGGACTGTTCGCGCCCCAGAGGACGCCCGCGGGTCTCGGGCTCTGTCCCCGAGGGTTCGGGCTCCTGCTTTAGAAGGTGCTTTGCTGTCTGGGCCCGTGCGTGGAGATCTCGAGATTAAGGTGGTGGATAGAGCCCAGCCAAACCTCGCTTCCTCTGACCGCGTGAAAAATGTTTCTGCTTTGGATTTACCCGGCAGGCCAGTTGGGGGAATAATTCGTGACTTTAGGTGTCGTCCGTGTTAACTCTTCCGTGCATTGTTTTTTTTTCCTCAAAATTTCTGAACTCGGGTGTTTTTCCGTCCGACAGCAGTTTGTTTGTTTTTCCACCACACCCGGCTGTGCTCAGGGCCGACCCTTGCCTTTGAGTTCAGGGATCACTCTTGGAGGGGATCAGGAGACTCTGTGAGATGGCGCTGGGTCGAACCCGGGTCGGCCCTGTGGGCTGGAGGTGGGATGCAGGACTGGCCAAGTGCGCGCCTAGCGCCCTCCCTGCTGCTGTACCGGCCTTGTGGCCCTGGCAGTCGAAGCAGTGTGACACCAGCTTGTGTGTGTGTGTGTGTGGGGGGGGGGGGTTGGCTCGTCGTTTATTTCGACTTTTGAGGAATAGCCGCTTTTGCTTTCCGAGTCAGCGTGGAAGGGGAGGAGGGTTATGACTGAACTGTTGATTTCAGGAGGGGAAGAGCGATTGCTTGGTTCTGTTACTCCCACAGTCTAAAAATGAAACCGAGGCGCTCGATTCGTCGTTTCAGGATTGGCCTTGGAATGGGATGTGGAATTGCAGAAGTGTCAGGCCGAGAGGTAGTGCAGCAGGCAGGGCGCTTGTCTTTGCACTTGGCCGACCCTGCGTTGGGTCTCCAGCACCCCCGTATGCCCTCTGAGCCCTGCCAGTAGTGATGCCTGAACAGAGCAGGGAGTAAGCCCCAGCACCTCGACGTGGGGCCCAAATACAAAACCCAAAACGGAAGTGTTACACTAATAAGAAACTGACCCTAGACTTCCAAAAACTATGATCAAGTTTTCAAAGTAAAGGCTTGAAAAGCCTAACATTTGTTAAGACATTTGTTACAATGGTTTTCTCGTGAATAAGTGCCGTCAGATTAGAAACTTGAACACAATTTGAAAGTCCTGTCAAATTAATCACTTGTTTGGGTTTCGGGCCAGACTTGACCGTGCTCAGGGATCTCTCCTAGCTGTGCTTAGAATACAGTGGATTGAACCCAGGTCTGCCACATACTAGGCAAGCACCTTATCTGCTATATTATTGCTCTGACCCTGGGATTAATCACTTTTTTAAAAATAGAACTAGGTCCACTTGAGTTTGGTACCATTTTAGCTGCCGTCACATGTGAGAGCTCTGTAATTCTGGGCCTGTAGAATATTATATCCTTGGAAAATGCTTCTAGTTACCCCTTCAGGTTGGGACTCTTGGGGAGGGGGTATCATTACCTTTGGTGTTCTGGGGACCATGTAGTACCCCGTAGAATCGATCCCTGGGTCAGGTCTGTCAATACTTTCACATCTGTATTATCTCAGACCCAAGCTGAAACCTTTACACTTTACAATTTGGTAAGGTGAAGCACCAAATCAGGTGGTTATTTTTTTGGGGATGTGAATGATGGTAGAGACAAACTTTGGCGTACTTCACTTTTTTTTTTTTTCTAAGTCTTTGGTTTCAGAGAAAACACCAGACATCTTTATTTTGTAAGAGAATGAATTTTGTGTTGACTTTTAAAAAGAAAGACCGCTTTATTTTCTGAAGTCATTTTCCAGTACTGCTGGTTAAGTAATATGAGTTATAGCTTCTACTTTTGGTTGCCTGCTAGTGTTACTGACTTAATGTTATTCAGTGGTCTCAGTATTCTGCTTGCGTAAGTGATTTTGGTTTTCTGTTTTGGTATTGTGTGGAATTGAATTGTTTAATATTTTAATGTACATTACTATTGGAAATGCAAATGGATAGATTTGGTGCTCTCTGAAGTTAGCATCTAGTTAAAATGTCAGCATTAAATGGTATGTCAAAAACATGTATTTTAATTTTTTTCTAATTTTTTTTTTTAGTGTTACTCCTAGCTTGGGAACTCCATTGGTTCTTATGAAATGATTGTTTCATCAGCTATAAAATACATTTGGAATGAAATAATTTGCTTTTAGTGTATCTTATGTATTAACTTTTGTAGAACTGCCTGTAGAACTCAGTATATTTTCTTTCAATATATTTCGTGTGTGGTTTAAATTTAAGTACATTATGTTATTAAATACAGCAGTTGGCATATAGAAACCTCCCAGTAAATAGTTGATTATTGCAAATTAGGGGAGAATTGCTTTTGTTAAGGTGCACAGCCTGTGCTCAATAACTTGAGCACTTTGCTTGTCAAAAATATTTGGATTTGAAGTTACTGAACTTCAGAACTTGTTTGAAAAGCAATTGCTAAATGCCTTAAAATGTATTTCAAGTTAAATTCTCAGTGTTAAGTAGATAATTCTTATTGAACAAAATGCTAGTTAAATTTAATGACAGGGCCAAAGTATTTTAAATGAGTATTTAAAAATTGTTTCATATGTCATGCAAACAAAGTTTTTGGTATCTTTGAACACAACTTAAATTGTGCGTTTGATTGCTTTTTTAGCCTGACTTTTGTATGTTTAGGAGAAAAATACTGCCTTAACTACTGTGATGATTTCCTAAAGTGTGCACTATCTTGTGTTGTAAGATTAGGCCTTTTAGATATAACTCTGGGCCACTAGAATCAGTTTTGCAGCTATTATTTATAGAGTAGGGCTCAAGCTTTGCTAAATTGACTAGTTATGGCTATATAACTAGGCTGTAGACATAGAGATGTGTCTGCACATAATAAATGATATATTTGCCTAAGTCCTTTAAACTTCAGGCTTTACTTAATAGATATATTTGTGTTATGAGTAAACCTACTCTTATAGTGACTTGAAACCTAAGATTTCAGATTCTTGGGAGGGTGCTATTTTAGGATAAAATGTCTTTGAGATAAAATGTCATTAAGCATCTCAGGCAAGGTGGAAAATAAAAATCTTCTGTGAATTTATTACATTTTGGACACTTTTTGTTTTCTTGGGAAAACTAAAAAAGTAACTTTACAGCTTTTTTGAAGATGATTTCAAGGCTAAAAGGAAGAAAGTATAAAGTGTTGTCTGAGAAGTTAAATTTTTCAACTTTTCCTCCTTACTAAAAGGATGGGTTATCTACGAAATAGTGTTACAAAATTCAAATAAGATGATAGTTTTCGGTGTGTATTAGATGGTGCTTGTATTAAAATAGCCCACTTAGTTCTTTTAATAGCTAATAGTTTAAAAGCACCTATTAAAAATACTGTTATGGGGCTGGAGCAATAGTACAGTGGATAGGGCATTTGCCTTGCACGCAGCCGACCCGGGTTCGATTCCCAGCATCCCATATGGTCCCCTGAGACCCTCAGGGTAATTCCTGAGCGCAGAGCCAGGAGTAACTGTGCATTGCCGGGTGTGGCCCAAAAAGCAAAAAGAAAATACTGTTACATATTTTTGCCTATTATTATTTGGGAGAGGGTTTTGGGCCTCACCCAGTTTTGCTCTTGTTTTACTTACACCTGGAAGAACTCAGAGAACCATATGTAGTACTGTGGGTTGAACCTGAGCCAGCCACGTGCATGCTTTAATGTCCTGTACAGTCCCTCTGACCCCTATTTGCTTATATTTTTAAATGTGATTTAAGCCTTTTCACAATGAGAATGAATGTATTTGAAAGTTAAAATCCAAAGTTCACTCGTGACCTTTTCTGATCCCACCACCTATTGTTCATAGATATTCCGTGTTAGCACACTTGGGTATTGTTCCACAGAGTTTCTTTGAATTTACGGTGTTGTCTATTTCTGGCTTTACAGTCCTGTTGGAGTTAGTAATAATAGTATTTCTTCTCTGTTCTTCCCTTCCTTGTTCTTGTTGTAATGTCTGGGGGTTGCACACATAGGTTGGGTTGTGGTGCTGGCTGTAGTAATAGTATTGAGATGTCAGTTTACAAGTCACAGCTTCTAACATTAAAGAGAAGATGCAACTATCACTTGAATAGATAACATTATAGTATACTTGCTTTTGTGTGCATAAAGGCAATTTTGAAAATAGGAGTTGTCAACACAATAAAAATAGCACCCGAGGGGCTGGAGCAATAGCACAGCAGGTAGGGCTTTTGCCTTGCACGTGGCCAACTCAGGTTCGATTCCCAGCATCCCATATGGTCCCCTTAGCACCACCAGGAGAAATTCCTGAGTTCAGAGCCAGGAGTAACCCCTGTGCATAGCCAGGTGTGACCCAAAAAGCAAAAAAAAAAAAAAGCACCAGAACTAGGGTTGAGTTCTTGAAAAGAACAGATGCGGAGCAGACCACGTGTCATTTGTAGTTCTGGCCTAAAAGTTGGAGAAGATTGGGAAGAGTTAGCAAGTCTTGGTTTTGTCAACCTAGACCTGGGATAATTTAGAAGCTTCTGGTTCATTCTCAATTGTCAGGTGATGCTGATTAGTTTCTTTTATCACCTACAAATAGCAAATCCACCAGATTCAGCATTGCCAGAG
This sequence comes from Sorex araneus, assembly GCF_027595985.1. NCBI lineage: Eukaryota > Metazoa > Chordata > Mammalia > Eulipotyphla > Soricidae > Sorex > Sorex araneus. The sequence goes on from NC_073305.1 coordinate 23,148,485, forward strand.
TGACTGAACTCCCTTGTCACTGCTTAGGACTTGCATGTAATCATATACATAAAACATGAATTTCACTCAAAACAAGGTAAAGTGTAAGGGAGAGAACCTATGCAAGAAATTGCTAGCTGCAGGATGTTTTACAGTAGTGGATATCTAGGCAAGAAGATAGGATTCACTCCCCAGCCTATGACACTAAAGAAAAGTTTCCTTTTGATCTTAAAAAAAAAAGGGTGTGTGGTAGAGAGAGGGGGTTCCTGCAAATTAGATCATCATTTGGGGCATGAGTAGTTAGGAACTGTGGAAGTTCTGTCCAGAAATGCATTCTCTACCAAATTATTAAGATCTCGTGTTTTGTTTTCCAAAAGACCATGTAGCTGAATTGTAAAACCACATTGCTGTTGTTTCTCAGAAAGCTAAACAGAATTATCATATGACTCAACATTTCTTTCTGCTCCCAGGTATATACCCAATAAATTGAAACAGGGACTCAACAAGATGATTTGTTTTGTGTTCACAGTGGCATTTTTCTTAATTGCCAAAAAAGTAGGATCTATCAGCAGATGAGTAGATAAGCCAAATGTGGTGTATGCATAAAACAGTATTAGTCAGTCATAAAAAGGAATTATTCTGTTGCATGTCACACATGACTTAACCTTTTTTTGGTTTTTGGGTGCTTGGGACTTACTTCTTCTGGCTTAGTGCTAAGGGATCACTTCCTGGTGGGGCTCAGGGACCATGTGGGATATCTAGGATGAAGCTCCGGTTGGCTATATGCAAGGCAAGTGTCTGCTAGACTATCCCACTCTAATCCTCACATGGCTGAACTTTGAAAATGTTCAGCTGAGTAAAATAAGTCAGACACAGTAGGGCAAATATATATTCCAGTTACATGAAATTTTAAGAGTAAGGAGAGATAATACAGGGTTAAGATGCTTCCTTGCCTTCTGTGACTGACCCAGGTTTGAATATATGGTACCACATATGATCCAGTCACATATCCAGGAGAGATTCCTGAGCAGAGCCAGGAGTAAGCCCTGAACACTGCTGGACATAGTTCTCCATTACCCGCAAAGGAAATTTCAAGAGTAGTAAAAAATGTAGTTAGATTATGTGTTTCCTGGGGCATAAGGGGTAAGAATCGAAGGCCACCAGGCTGGAGAGATAGAACAGCCGGGTGTTTGCTTTCCACGGAGCCCACCCAACTTCAATCCCTGGCATCCCATATGGTCCCTCCAGCCCACCAGGAGTGATGACTGAGTGCACAGTGAAGAGTAACCCTTGAGCACTGCTAGGTGACCCCAAAACAAAAACACACACACAAAAGGAATGTACTTCTTTTATCCTTCCAGTTTTGTTGAGAAAAGAATTGATTTATGTGACGTGATTACCACAATAGGTTCAACTGACATTCTTTTTTAATCCTGTGATATATAAAAAAGGAAACATTTTTTTGTCATATAGCTGAGTTGAATAGTCATTGTGTATGTAGTATGTTACCTCCCCAGTATTTAACTTGTAACTGGAAGTCTCTTGCCTTTTCACCTTCCCCTGCTGCCAATCACGTCTGATTTCTTTTTCCACTTTGTTTATGTTCTATATCTATGTGAGAATGTGTCTTTATTTTGCATAATGCCTTCAAGGTTATCACAAATTTCCTCCCCCACCCCTCCACACCCCCCACCAACTTCCCCGCCCACTCCCCCATAGAGACACGAACCATTTTATTTCAAAAGTCAGAAAGGAAAATAGACTTTTTCCTGGTACTAGGAGAGTACAGAAGGCAGGCATTAGGAGTTCCTTGATCCATTTAGGGCCAGCGGGAAGGTATGAGAACAGAATCAACCTGAAAGTGACTGGTGTTCTCTTAAACTCTTAAAGGAGCCTGTAGATGCCTGAAGGTGTGAAATTCTTTCTTTTTTCTTTTTTTTTTTCTTTTATTTTATTGACTCACCATGTGGAAAATTACAATGCTTTCAGGCTTGTTAAGTCTCAGTTATACAATGCTGAAACAAACATCCCTTCACCAGTGCCCATATTCCACCACCACCAAAAAAAAAAAAGTCCCAGTATACCTCCCATCCCGCCCCCCCATAACTGATAAATTTTACTTTGCTTTCTCTTTACCATGGTTACATTCAATATTTCAACAAAAACCTCACTATTGTTAGGAGTTCCCCACTAGAGTCAGATCTGTTGTGAAGAGATATGAGGTCGCACAGCCTATCGCGGCCATGCGGTTTTGGATTTCTGTATTTTAGCAACTAAGTCCAGGGAAATTTCTTCCAGATATTGGATCATTGCAAGCTTGTAACTCTCATCTGTGGTCCTCATAATATGGCGGTCACCACACCCCCCCCCTCCCGGCAAGGAAAAGGCTAGAGAGAGAAAAACCTTTCCCCTCCTGGGCAGGCATGGGGCTGCGGCTTAGTTCTCAGTCTGGAGACATTCTGCAAGGAGCTGCCCATACCAAAAGTAGTTTAGCTGGCCTCTGGAGTCATGCTCTTGCAGCTGCGGAGGGGCCGCATACATGCGGCCCCGGGGATCACATCTTGGCGGCGTGCAGGGCCAGTGCCGCCCCAGGTGTGAAATTCTTAAGGAGGCTGAAGATGTATGCATCACATATACCTTTGCAAAGGCCTAACGTTGGGGGGACACTGGGGCTACAGTTGTAGTGCTCAGGGGACCATATTGTATCTTGGAACCTATTGCATACAGACCTGGGACGTTTGTGACCCATCAAGCTATCTCCCTAGCCCATTCCCTTCTATTTTTGTTGTGCTATCCAGGAGTTATGGGGCTTACACAGTTTAGTTGCAGTGCTCACCTGTCCCACTCCATAACTGTGCTGTACTGGAAATCACATACTGTGTTGTGGCACCAGGGATCCCAAACAACAGAGCCACTGGGAGCACTTGGGCATGTCAGGTTGGCCTCAGGTTGAACTTGAGCCTCATGTTTGCCAGGCAGGTGCTTTACCGTCAGGCTTCTTGGACCTCTTTGTTCATAATTTTTTGAGAATCCTCCATGCTGTTTTTCATAGTAGCTATAAGAATTAATAATAACACCAGCAGTGCCCAAAGGTTTCCTTCATTCTCATCCACATACCTGCTGTTCTTACCTCTTGATTTTTGATGATGGCCATTCTAATGGGTTAAAGTGATATCCCATTATAGTTTTAATTTGCATCTCCCTAATGAGCAGTGTGATGTCTTTTTTCATGGACCTGCCATACGTTTCATATGTCTTTGGAAAAAAAGTCTGTTCAGGTCCTTTGACTATTTTTTGTTGTTGAGTTAAAGTTTTTCATACATGTCTTTTTTAAATTTATTTTTATTTATTTGTTTTTTTAAATTTTATTTTATCACCATGTGGAAAGTTACAAAGTTCTCAGGTTTATGTCTCAGTTATACCGTATTCAAACACCATCCCTTCACCAGTGCCCATATTCCACCACCAAAATCCCCGGTATATCCCCCGCCCCCCACCCCAACTGTATAACTGATGAATTTCACTTCATTTTCTTTTCACCTTGATTACGTTCCATATTTCAACACAAAACTCACTATTGTTGTGGGAGTTATACCCCCAAACAAGATAACCCTATTAAGGAAGCATTTGATAATTAGTTTTCCATTAAAAGATTGTATGTTTTCAGGTTTTAGAAAGGGCTGCGTGGCTCGGATGTGTCCCAGTCCCGAATCCCAGAGCTGTGTTAGTTGCTGCTCAGTGTCGCCAGGGCTCCATCTGGAGAAGGTGTGCAGGCTGCACCTCCTCCTTCCGGCTCCCCGGTATTGTTGGCCCCAATTCGGGTCCGGACATTTTCCGGGCCGCGTTGCTCACCAGAATGCCTCCATACATGTTTATTTTAAAAAACAATTTGCCTTAGGGCTATACACAGCGGTGTTCAGGGCTTACTCATGGCTCTGTGCTCAGGGATCACCTGGTGGGGCTTGAGGGGCCATACGGGGTACTGGGGATCAACTGGGTTGGTCGTGTGCAGTACACCAGGCTGTACTGTTTCTCTAGCCTGAGTTTTAGCATCAGATATATGATAGATAATTTTCCTCATTTTTTTTTTTTCCTTTTTGGGTCACACCTGGCGATGTACAGGGGTTATTCCTGGCTCTCACTCAGGAATTACTCCTGGCGGTGCTCAGGGAACCATATGGAATGCTGGGGATCGAACCCGGGTCGGCCGCGTGCAAGGCAAATGCCCTACCCGCTGTGCTATCGCTCCAGCCCCAATTTTCCTCATTCTTGAGGTTGTCTTTTCACTTAGTTGCTGGTTTCTTTTCTCTTGTTGAAACTTTTTAGTTTATATAGTTCATTTTATTTTTTACTTTTCTGGTCATCTTCAAAAATTATTACGACTTATGTAAAGAGGCTTTATTCCTGGTTTCTGTTCTCATAGTTCAATCTTTAATTCATTTCAAGTTGATTTTTATAAGTGATAGAAGTTTTATATCCACTTTCATAATTTACATAGGTATACCTAATTTAGTGCTATTTATTTATTTATTTTTATTTTTTTGCTTTTTTGGGTCACACCCAACAATGCTCAGGGGTTACTCCTGGCTCTGCACTCAGGAATTACCCCTGGTGATGCTCAGGGGATCATATGGGATGCTGGGAATCAAACCCGGGTCTGCCATGTGCAAGGCAGACGCCCTACCCGCCATGATATGGCTCCAGCCCCTTTAGTGCAATTTATTATAGAGATTTTTCTTCATTGAGTGTACTTCTGTGTGAAATATTAGTGATCATGTACGCTTGGGTTTATTTTAGTGCTCTAAATTTTTTTCTGATTTTTATGCTAGTACCATCCTGGGGTTTTTGTTTGCTTATTTTATATATTTTATTTTATTCCCCCTTTTTTTTCTTTGCAGGGGGTGGGGGTGTGGATCCCATACCTGCCTATGGTTGGGGCTTACTCTAGGCTCTGCTCTCAGGGATAAGTCCTGTAGGGGCTTGGGAGACCATTGGGGTGCCAGGGGTTGAACCTGAGTTGACTGTGTGCAAAGTAAGCACCTTGCCTACTATATTACCTCTTTAGTCCTCATTCCATATTTTGAAGTAAATTAAGATGAAAAAATATTTAAAAACTTGAATGATACATTTACAGTACTGTACTGGAGCAATAGCACAATGGGTAGGACGTTTGGCTTGCACTTGGCTGACCCGGGATTGATTCCTCCGTCCCTCTCAGTGAGCCCGGCAAACTACCAATAGTATCCTGCCTGCACAGCAGAGCCTGGCAAGCTACCCATGAAGTATTCGATATGCCAAAAACAGTAACAAGAAGTCTCACAATGGAGACATTACTGGTGCCCGCTTGAGCAAATCGGTGAACAACAGGATGACAGTGCTACAGTGCTACTATCAGTAGCCTAAGCTTACATTGTGAAGAAAATCAAGTACCATCCTGTTTTGATGACTATAACTTGATAGTGTGTCTTGGGATTAGGAAGTCAGAATACCTCTTTGTTCTTTTCTGTGGTTTTTGTTTTGCTATTCAAGCTCTCTTCTGTTTCAGTATAAACTTTAGGAATGTTTTTATGACTTCTGTAAATAATGCCATGAGAATTGTAGTAAGAGTTGTATTGACTCTAGATTGCTTTCGGTAGTGTTGACATTTTAATAATACTAATTCTTCCAATGAATAAACAAAATATCTTTCCATTTATTCATGTCTTTAATTTCTTTCATCAGTAGCTTGTAGTTTTCAGAGTAGAGCCTTTTACTTATATGACTTTCTCCTGCTTTATTATTTTTGATATTACTAAAAATGGGATTGATTTATTTTTCACAAAATTTGGTACTGTGTAAAGTTATTTTTTAATGGGTAGACTCTGGAGTGATGAAAAGTTTGAAAACAGTGATGTTTGTAAGTAATTAACATTGTGAGTGTAGTTAATGACACTGAAATGTGCACTTAGATTGGTTAAGTGGCATATTACACTACAATAAAAATATCATTGTTAATATATCAATTTTTTTTAGAAAAATTAGCTTAGATTATGGGGATTAAAATGTCAGGACTCTTGATTTCACTCACGAATGACCCCTAATCATATGTGGTGCTGGTAGTTCGAACTGCAAGGCAAATGAGGTACTGTTCTCTCCAGCCCATTTTTTTTTTTTTTTTTTTTGCTTTTTGGGTCACACCCGGCAATACACAGGGGTTACTCCCGGCTCTGCACTCAGGAATCACTCCTGGTGGTGCTCAGGGGACCATGTGGGATGCTGGGAATCGAACTCGGGTTGGCCGCGTGCAAGGCAAACGCCCTACCCGCTGTGCTATCACTCCAGCCCCCTCTCTAGCTGTTTTGAGGTATCTTATAAAGGAAACCAATGTTAAATTCCTGTCTTAAGACTTAAAAGCTACTGGAATTCATAATCTAGAAAAGATGACCAAAAAATGCATTCAGTTTGAATTATTTTAGAAACATAAGCATTATTTGGAAAGTAATAAATACTTTAAACATGTTATTGATCTCAGAGAAGAAGGGATTACTTTGACCTGAGTGAGAGGTCACATAGTCGTTAACAGTTAGAACTGAGCATCTCAATAAAGATAGAGCAAGGGTTAAGTGGACTTTGTGGAAACTACAAGACTGTATACAGTGTTTAGCGTATTGCCACCACTTAGTAGGCCTTCAGCAAATATTTGCAGTTTTATGATATGTCTGAGTCTGTTTTAAATCAATCATGAAACTCTCAGATCTACCTGGCTTGCTTCTAGAATTGACAAATTAAGTAGATGATAAAAATAAAAGACGGACTATACTTTCTGGATTTTTGCCTCACCTCTTTCTTTTTTCTTCTTCTTTTTTTTCTCTTTTTTCCTTTTCCAGACCTGTTTGGGGTCACTCTCAGCAGGGCTTATGAGACCTGATGGCATCCAGCCCTCTTTCATGAAATGTGCTCAGTCCCTTGAGTTATCTCTTCTGGTTTTTGGTTATAACCTCTGATGCTTGGAGACTGCCTCTGGCTTGACTCTAGGGGTTACTCCTGGCAGTGCTCAGGTGACCACATGGTGCTGGAGCTCAAATGCCCAGGACTTTGGTATGCAAGTTGTGTGCTCCAACCTGTTAAGCCTCAGCTTTTTTAATTGGAAAGAATAATAAAGAGAACACCCTCTTCTTTCACTGACTAATCAGCTATTGAGATGTCATCATGTTTGCTTTGTTTCTCTCATTGCTATGTATTTATTTTGTAGAATAATTGAAAGAAAGTTGCCATCATCCTGATGCTTCTGTGTGTTTAGGTTAACGTGCATTGACTCTAAAGTGGATGGTAGGAGTATGAAGCTGAATTCAGAGTTGAAAGTTTGGTCAATAAAGTACCAATCATTATGATCTAATGATTACCAAAGAGTGGAAGAAGGATCAAATGTACTCTGAGCAGTGTCTACTAATGAAGGATGGAAAACTAAACCATATCTGGGAAAAAAATGAAGCAAGCTAGGAGAGTGCTAGGTTACTTTAAAGCCCTAGAGGAGGTCAAAAGAATTTTTCTTCTTTAAACTTTAAAGTGTAAAGTTGAGTGTGCTTAGTAGACTGAGAGGGAAAGAGGAAAAGGTGAAAATGTGGTAGCAGGAGATGTGGCTTTTAAGCATGATTGTAGACTGAAAGAATGTGGAACTGAGGGATCAGAGGCATAGAACACCAGGTAGGGCATTTGCCTTGTTCACATCTGTCCTGGGTTTGATCCCAGGATCCATGTAGTTCCCTGAGCACCATCAGGAGTGATAACTGAGTGCATAGCCAGAAGTAACCCCTGAACATTGCCAGATGTGGGCCCCTGAAAAAACAAGGCAGAAAAAGGGATAGGGGATATGGAATTGAAGTCATAAGTGGAGATCATATATTTAGAAAGGCTGATAGCCTAGAAGAAAAGAAAAAAAAAATAAAAAGCAAAGCACACAAAATTTGGATCTTATGGTTTAAGAGAATGTCTTCACTACTCTTTCAGAAAATGATGGAAAGAGCTAGGGAAACTGCTGTCACATTTTTGTGTTCATTTCTGGCAATATTTTTAGTTGGCACCCAAGGTGTTTTGGCATTTTTCACCTTCCTGAAATCACAGAGAAGCTCTGGACTGTAATAGGGTTAAAAAAAAAAAAAGCCAGGGTCAGTGCTGCAGGCTAGATTGAGAAGCTTTATAAAGAAAACACCAAGCTTTATAAAGAAAACATGTTTTGATTGCATGAGGTCCAAGTTTGATCCTGTCTGTGCATGCATGGTCCCCTGTCCTTATTCAGTGTGATCCTTCCCCCTTTTAAAAAAATGAAAGAAATATATCATTGATTCATTTATCTTAACATTATGCAGTCATTGTTTGCCAGTCTAGTTCTAAAACTAGTCTAACTACTAGGTTCTTTTAGAGATTTTTGGCAGCCAGCTCAGATATCTGACACTTTGTCCATCATCAGTATAGTGAAACAGGGTTTCTTCACAAGCTACCCCACCCCATCATCCCCCCCCTCTTCGCCGCCCTTATTTTATAGTGGGGCCAGTGGGTGTTTGAGCCACACTCGGTGGTGTCCAGGCTACTCCTGACTCTAGGAGCCAGGGGACCATAGATGGTGACAGATCCAGCTGATCACCATATGTAAAGCAAGCAAGCTCCCACAGATGTGTGCCTTTCTCTCTCCTCTCCTCATAAGCCCAACCATTTCACTCAGTATTTTTGTGTATGGTGGGTGGGGAAGTTGCCTGTCTTGTTACCCACATAATGTTCCTGGCCCTGTGCTCAGGAGTGACCCCTGGAGGTGCTTAAGTGTGTTCTCTGGGATTTGAACAAGGGTCATGGCCACTGTAGACACATGTGCCTTACAGGTGTACATATTTTGTCTCCTGCTTTTCCTCAGTCTCTTTCATGCAGAATTGGTCTGAAATAAAGGTTTCTCAATCCCTTTCGAGGAAAAAACCTTGATGGAAGTAAGCAAACACAGCTTTCTGAGACCCAGGTACGCCTACTCCCCTTCCCCATCTAGGATGTCGGCCCTCTCAGAGTGTGAGAGGGAAACAAGAGACCTGGTAACTGGTACTGGAGAATGCTTCGAATTCTCTGGAAACTTCTTACTTCATAGGCTCAGAAGTGCGTTAGAGTTGCTGTTTGGAAACTAAGTCCAGAAACTAGTAAGCTAGTGGCTCTTTTCTTAAAGCATAAGATAAGTGAATATGGATTGCATTGGAGTGTTTATGCCATGCCACATAGATGATAAATCTGTGGGAGGCAAAGGGGATGTCTCCAGTCAAGAAAGTTCTGTGAAGACAGTCATTTTCATAGGCAGAACACAAGAAACTTGTGACTGGATTTTGCTCCTTGGGTCAGGATACTGCTCACCAATACTTGCATTAACGAAGTAGTAGCACTGTAGCACTGTCGCACTGACGTCCCATTGTTCATCAGTTTGCTTGAGCGGGCACCAGTAACATCTCCATTGTGAGACTTGTTACTGTTCTTGGCGTATCGAATACTGAGGCTGTGCTGGCGGGAAACTCTCGGAAGCTTGCTGGGCTCTCCGAGAGGGACAGAGGAATTGAACCCGGGTCAGCTGCGTGTAAGGCAAACGCCCTACCCACTGTGCTATAGCTCCAGTTCAACAAGATAGTAAAGAGCTGAATTCTACTTGCATTCTGAAGATTGCATTCTTCATCAGTGGGCTGGGGATGTGGCTTAGCAGTAGAGACCCAGTAGTTGGTTCCCCAAACACAGTGAGTGACAGTGAGATAGCAGCCTAAAGAAAGGAACTGGTATGCTTCAGCTCCTTACTTAGCATTCAGTAGTGCGTTTTCTACAGTATTGAAGTCAGATATAACACCTGACTTGATTCTAGAGACCTGTGTTGGTCCTAAATTTAAATAATGGCAGTAGCAATCATCACACAGGTCCCAGTAGAGTCTCTAGCCTTGAGATGATGGTCATTATATATAATATCAGGACATTGGGCGTCAATTTATTTAAATTGATAGGAAAATGATATTGGGATGGGCTCTAGAAAGTGCCATAAAACATATCAGAACACATTCAGATAGCAGTAGATGCTTAGAATGATCTCACTGAACAGTTTGAGATAAGATATAGCTCAAAAAGTCAGGATTCCAATCAGTGTTGTGCAAGAGTAACAGCAGCATGAGTATGTCACACCACAGTCATTTAAAATAGTGTCTGCTATATGCTAGGTAGTTGCCTAAAACAGACCTGGCCTTTCTGGCTTGTGGAACTTGAATCTTAGGCAACAGCAGACACCAGGGAAGTAGAAGGATTAGTAACCATATGTTTTGTTGGTCAGTAAGATAATTGGGGAGGTGGGTTATTTTTAGCAGAGCTTCTTAAACCTTTTCAGACACTTGTAACACCTCTCATGAAAGACTTTTTCTTTCTTTTCTTTTCTTTTTAACTTTGTGTTTTTTGGTTTGGCACCACACCTAATTATGCTTAGGTTACTCTTGTACGCCTGGCTCTGGCCTCAGATGTTTGCTAGGGAACAGATGATGCTGGAGATCTAACTGGGATCACCTACATGCACAGCAATCGCTTTAACCCCTGTACTGTCTTCCCAGCCTCATTGTCTGAGAATGATATGTTAAACTTTAGTTGTGGTGTTCATGTACACCTGCTGGAAATTGTACACATGGTTTATTAAGTGCAAGAGCCCCAAACACAATTACTGGGATTGTGCTCAGTGCATGTGGATGGCATCAGGGGGCAATGATTTGATACTTGCTTGCAAGCTTAGTCCTTTTAGCCATTTGAGCCATTCCATAGGTTCCTGGATTATTTTCCTCATCCCAGGTTTGCACACTCTTGGCAGTGGTGCTTGCTAGAGGGCACACACTTTGGTTGTGGTACTTGCACACATTTACTGGCTGCTGCACTGGAGATGACATAATTTTTGTGTCTCTGGGGATCCCAGTGGCAGTGCCATTAGGGCAGCAGTTGGCACTTGCATCCCGGCAGTGGATCTAATTTTGCATCTTCGTGCTCACAAAGCTACCAGTAGTTTATGATATTCTCACCAGGTAGAATTATGTTTATCTAGAGAAACTAGTTTTCCTGATTTTGTTTATTTTGGGGCCACACTTGGTAATGTTCAGTGGTTACTCCTGACTCTGCACTCAAGAATAACTCCTGGCAGTGCTCAGGGGAACACATAGGGTGCTAGAGATAAACCCCACTGGCCATGTACAAGGCAAGCACCATACCCACTATACTATTTGTTCCAACCCTTGGTTTACCTTATTTTTCTGTGAAGGCAGATTTTCTTGACATCACACATAGTTTTTTTCTTGAGAAGAGCCTTTCTCTTTAGTTCTCAGAGAGTTTTTCTGTCTTTTCCTCTCAGTATTTATTGTTTCTTTGTTTTAGGGCCACATTGGGGGCTACTTCTGTTTATGTGGGGATGACTCCTGGCATATTTTTGGGGTTCTCGGTATTGAACAAAGTATGCATTGTAACCCTTCAAGCTATCTCTCTGGCCATGGTTTCCTCTTCGAACATTTCTTACTACATTCATGTTTGTCAGCGTGCATGTAAATATCATAGTTAATATTGTCATGTACATGCCATAAGTAAACAGTGCAAGGCTTATGTATTGCATCTTTATGAGTTCCTTTGCAGTTTAAAATGCTAGGCACTAAGTCACTGTCACCCCGTTGCTCATCTATTTGTTTGAGTGGGCACCAGTAACGTCTCTCATTGTGAGACTTATTGTTACTGTCTTTGGCATATCCAGTACGCCACGGGTAGCTTGCCGGCTCTCCGAGAGGGGCAAAGAAATCAAACACGGGTCGGCTGCATGAAAGGTGAACGCCCTACCGCTGTGCTAGCACAGGCACTAGGTGAATTAAAAAATTTATTTCCTGCCGTTCCTAAATTTTCTTAACCTGCATTAATTTGCATCAACCTTTTGTATACTCTGTTCATACTCATGAATGTATTAGAATGAATAGATTCATGTGTTGACTTTTTTTTATTATTATTAGTTTGGTTTTTGGGCCAAACCCAGTGATGCTCAGGGCTTACTCCTAGCAATGCTCAGGGGACTGTATGGGATGCCGGAGATCGAACCCACATCAGCTGCTTGTAAGACAAGCACCCTACCTGCTATACCATCATTCCCACCCCTCATGTGTTAACTTTTTATTTAAACTTGTGTCAGCTTTGACAGTGTTATTATATTAAATTTGTTCATCGTTTTAAGATTGACTATGTTAATACTTTACATTATACCTGTGAATATATTTTTTTGTACGTGAAAATTTTAATTCACTTATCTACCACTTGTTTCAGGCTTACATATTATATCCTGATGAGTTCTATTGCAGTTTAACTCTTGGTTCTGTTGATAATTGATACGGTCCTTTTTCTGAGTGAGGTTGGTCTTGTGAAGACACACATTTATAGATTACATTCAGTAACTTGGTTACTGTTGAATATAGCTAAGAATTTCACATTAGAAAATGTCCTATGGTGCAAATGGTTTTTTGTAGAGACTTCCTATCAGAACAGTACATGTTTGGGTCTGAAAATTCAGACACTAGATTCTGATTCTGATTTGGAATATTGGAGTCTCAGGGTTATATCACACAATGATCTTAAAGATCTAATTAGTAGTTTTATGGGGAATTTGGGAATCTCCCAAGCTCTGTTCAGAGGGCCCCTTTGGTGATCCGGCCACCTTGGTGGTACTTTGGGACCCGTAGGGCAGTACAGAGATGCTTGGGGAATGGTATGGTGCTGGGGATCAAACCTGGGTTGTCAGCATGCCTGTGTTTCAGTCCCTGTCTTACCTTCTCTGGCCTTTATCTAGTGTCTCTTTATTCATATCCCAAAAGTTATAAGGAATCACCTTTTTTTTTTTTTTTTGGGTCACACCCGGCAATGCACAGGAGTTACTCCTGGCTCTTCACTCAGGAATTACCCCTGGCGGTGCTCAGGGGACCATATGGGATGCTGGGATTTGAACCTGGGTCGGCCGAGTGCAAGGCAAACGCCCTACCCGCTGTGCTATCTCTCCAGCCCCAGGAATCACCTTTTTATTAGTTTTACTAATATGGTATACAACATTAACTTTGTTCTAAGAAGTTGGTTCTTATGATTGCTATTGGGATAAAGGGGGTGGGGCCACACATAGATATTTGGGGTCTACTTCAGCCCAGTGCCTGGGGTTACCCATGGCAGTGCTCAGAGACCCTGTGGTGCTGGGTTTTGACACATCAAAGATAAGCGCCTTAAACTATAGAGGTTTTGATTTCTTTATTTGCGTGGGGGTGGGTGGGGGAGGGTTCACACCCAGTGGCACTCAGGGGTTACTCCTGGTTCTGCACTTGGGAATTATTCCTGCCGGTGCTCTGGGAATCAAATGGGATGCCGGGGATCGGACCCAGGTTGGCCGCATGCAAGGCAAATGCCCTACCCACTGTACTATCGCTCTGTCCCCTAGAGGTTTTGTTCTAGTGCGTCTTTTATACTAAATAAGTATTTTGGAGAGAAATTCCTTCTGATTCTTCAAATAGCTTTCACAGTTTAGAAATATTTCTTATTTTGGGGGGAGAATTGAGCCGCTCCCAGTGACACTTGGAGACCTTATGTGATGCGAGGGACAGGACTGGGGTGTCAGTTACATGCAAGGCAAGTGCATTATCCCTTGTGCTCTCTGGCCCCCAAATGTTCTCTGCCCACTAACTTTGACAATTTCTAAATAAATTGCATCGAGAAGTAGTTTTATTTCTGTAATGTGAAGTCTTAAGCCTGGATTCTATGGCGTAGGTCACTGGATGCTATGGAGGCAACCAGTACCTCACGACACTTGCCCGAGTTACTGCTGTCTGGAAGGGATTGAGCGATTGGGAGACATTCTTGGGAGTATTGATAGGACTCAGCAATTAGGTGCTGCCAGAGGAAAGAAATACAGAACCACAGATATTGACTGCCTTAGGGCTATTCTCTCCAAGTAACTGGAGAGAATCTCTCCTCCCTTATACTCTGAGGAATGCTTGTGTGTGTGTGTTGGCGGGGGGGTGGTGGCAGGGGCTGTTGGGGGATGGAACCTTCCAAGTGGTCCACAGGGAGAGGAAGGGGACAGCTTTTTGTGATACTTGGACACCCAGATCAGCAGATCATTGTGAGGGTTCAAGGATGTGCTCCTCATGCTGTTGTAGTACTAGAGATTGAACCTGGGTTGGGCATGTGCAAGACAGGGAGAGAATGGAGACTAGTGCCCTGATCCCTTATTTTCCCTTTTTACTGTTGCATTCACTGCGCTTTTGCACACTCGGTTGTATTGTGCTAGTGTTCGCATGCATATGTTGTGACATCGGGGATTCTAAACAGCAAGTGTCACCAGGGTCATGCTTGCACATGTAGGGCAGTGCTAGGGACCAAACTAGCAGCCTTGTGGTTAGACAGGTGCTTTGCCACTGAGCATCTGCCAATATCCCTGCCCCAAATTTAGCTAGGAGGCACTGAAGATTCCCTTCTATGTGTTACTGTTTCTGTATTATTTATTGTGAAGTTAATATGTTGATAGTAAATTGTTATCTCTTCTCTCCATTTTATGATCAGATAACTGGTGTGTGCTCTCCCTCCCCCACCTTACTTTCTTTTCTTTCCTCTTTCTGGAGTTCTTTTTGAAACCTTTCAACAATTAGTGGTTTGTTATAGTCTAGCTTTAAATTGCTTTCAAAAGACTGAAACTTCTCAACCTGGTTGGTTGCAGTCTCTTTCATAGTTCTAAAGCTTGTCCAGTCCAGCCCCTGTTGGAGTGCCGGGTTTGAGGAAGGTGACCTTCACTGAGAGTTTCTGACTGGCAGTACAGAAACTGAAATGCTGTCTTGGTGAATGCAGAGTCGAGTCTCAGGATGCCTAATGACATTATTGCAGGCTTCATTTGCATTTTTCTTTTTGGTTGACAGCTTGGTCAGTTTACTCTTGCATGTCTGACTTGTCACACCCTGGTATGCTTCCTCCCTCCCTTGTATTTTTTCAGGGTTTTTTTTGCGGGGGGGGGGGTGGGATTGTTGGGTGGGGGGGAATCTATTGGGTGAAATTTTCTCAGACTTGGATAGGCTCATTTGAGCTGGAAGACTATGACACTTCTTGGCCTCCTCCCACACACTTATAAAGACATAACAAATACCACCATAAGTTTAGTTAACTTCTGTTGTTTCATAGTTTCTTGAATTATTTTGCCTAACTATGAGAATTTTCCTAAATTTTCTAAATTCCTAGATCTCCTCTCAGTGGTGTGGCGTTTGTACCACATCACAATGTTAACTGAAAGTTTAGGGGTCGGAGAGATAGTAGCAGTTAGGGCCCTTGTGGTTCCATCCCTAGGATTCCATATGGTTTCCTGAGCCCCATAAGGAGTGAGTGCTGAGCCAGGAGTAACCCTGAGCACTGCTGGGTGTGACCCCCAAACAATAAAACACAAAACCCTCCAAATTTTTCTCTTTTGACTGCCTTCATCCCATTTTCTCTCCCTCCTCCTGTTGACATATTTGCTTTATGAAGCAAAGGAAGACACATGCTTTACATCTACCTGGACCATAACATGAACTGTGATTGTCCCGAACTCTGAAGTAGTTAATTCATTCCACTTAGGAAGTTTAAGTAGATTAGTAATTCCGTTCCTGGAGCCTTTTGAAATATTTTGTGACATACTAAACACCATTTGCATCAAGAGAATTATTTCTATTAGTAGAATTTTTTAATCTAAATCTTATTAGTAAGTGGTTTTGCAAGAGCATTGAGACCTGACAGGGTTATCAGTGACTCAGCAAGGGCTGGGTGGGGTGACCTCCTACCTGCCCCACCTGTGCTCTCTTTCACCGTGACCTGGGTAAGCAGTACAGATCATCGACCACACTGCCAGCACTGAGGCCTCTGCCTGCCCTGATGCTTCAGTGCGTGGCTCACTCATTCCTTTTAGCGTGTCTTAGCTATTCCCTTCAGTATCTTCCAGGTACTGATGAGGAAGCAGTGTAAAAGAGTGTCCCTGCTCTCATGGAGTTTTCATTCCTATGGAGGGAAGAACCAAAAAAAGTACCAAAATAATTTCAGATACTAGCTTAGTAAGTTACCGGGCAGATCGAGACATTGGTAGTGCTATTTTGGGGAGATGGTCCTGAATGATACGTGAATATGAAGCATGCCGTGGACATTTCATTTATTTTTATTTGACTTTTGGACCTTATGTGGCAGTGCTGAGGAGCGACTCTTGGCTTCATAGCCTGATCAGCCCAAACAGTGCCAGGATCTGACTTGCGCTTCCCTCATTGCAAACATGTGCTGCAGAACTTGGAGCTTTTTCACTGGTCCCAAAAATGGCACTTTAGGCCAAAAGACAGCAAATAGAAATTTGCTGCATTGATACTGCAAGGAAAGGTAGCCTTCATGAGTTGAGGGTAAGGCTGGGAGAAGATGCACAGATAGGTATCAGATATGGTTAATCTTAGTAGAGAACCCTGGGCAAACTTAGAGGAGTGATCCACCATGATTATGCTATGCTTGAATATTCAAGTCATTGGTTAGGGTGCGCTTGTCTTGCATGCATCAACCCAAGTTTGATAACTGTCATCCTTTATGGTCCCCCAAGTACCACCAGGAACAATTCCTGAGTGCAGAGCCTGAGAATTACTGGGTGTGACCCAACAAGAAAAAAAAAAGGGGGATTATGAAGCTATTTCATATTAAAGTCATTTATTTGGGGATCTGGAAGAGACAGCCTACCTGAGTTCAATTTTTGGTACCTCTGTGTGGCACCCTGAGCACCCCTAGCCCAAAAAGCAAAATTTTCTTTTTCTTTTAGCTTGAGGAACCAGTATACACATTTACTCATATAGTATTCCTGTTACATTTAGACATAGTAGCTATGTCTAGCATGACCTGCTATACCTAAGTATATTTGTGTTATAGCTAAATACTGCATGAAAAAATTTTAAAAACCTGGTATGTACACACAAGTGCATGATTTACACATGGGCCTTGGATTCAGTGCCTAGAACCACATGATAAAGAAAGACTTGCAACTCAAACTCTGTGAACCTGTGAAAGAAACACAAGTGTACTTAGCTTGTGGACTTAATGTTTTGTGATCTCTGTGTGGTACAATGAAACTGCTTCCGATTGTCCTACTAGTCTTGGTTCCTTAGTTCCTGACTGTCCCAGCTGTGTCTGCTAGCATGATGCACCTGGTTTGGTTGTCTACTTGTTTAGAGCAGGAACAGCCAACCAGCACTCAGGAACGCAGCGAGGGAATCTGGGGATGTGGTATGCAGCTTGGTTACCTATGATATAAAAAAGTCCTTTACTTGTGTTTCTACTATAGAAAGGACATTAAATGGAATGTAATCCCAGTATACTTTAACAAGCAGTTACAGGATATTTGGGGCTACATTGGTCTATTAAGGTAATGTTTCTTACAGGAGGAGAGTTTCTTAAATTATCCACCTCCTGTACCTCCCCCCCCCCCAATAATAAACTGCTTAATAAGAAGTATAAGAAAAAGTTTCTTTTCACTTATTCAGTATAGAAGAAAGTTATATATCATTCAGATTTATACATCCTATTTTTTTATTTTTTTATTTCTTTTATTAATTTTTTGGTTGAGGGGGGCTTCCACCTGACTAGTCACTCCTGGTGGATTGTAGGGGGACAATATGGGGATACAACTTTGACTGGCCACATGCAAGGCAAGCACCTTACCTCTGTACTATCTTTCCAGCTCCATGCTGTGTGGTAATCTGAGCAACCCTTTTAGACTTAGGGTGTAAGTCTATAAATCGTTGCTTTTTTGCTTAATATTCTGTGCTATGGACATTTAAAAAATAGAACAGAACTTAATGGTAGCAGCTAAGCTATGTCACTTGATTATTTTCATTTTATGGATGAGGAAAGAAGCTTGAAATGGTAAAGTAGCTTGTACAAGATCACTTGCTCTTAAATAGTAAAGCTGGTATTTAGATCCTCACTTCAAAGCCTTTATGCCTGGCCATTATGCTCTACTGCCTCTTGTAGTAGCTCTATGAATTGTAGAACTCGCCTCAAGTTATTGACTGTTAAATTTTACTCATCAAAATTGTATTTAAGTTTAAAAAGAGACTTATTTAATAACTTAGCTACTGATCTTGTTTCATCACACTGGCCATCTGCTCTATATGGTGTCTAATTTAGAATTGATGGTTTCTCACTCAGAAATCTCAGGCCTCCATTTACTTTTAGAATTAAGTGACCCCAGTTTTTTATATGCTATATAAATCCTTACAAAGTGATTCCAGTCTGCTGTAGCCCCATCTTAATATTTCTTACTACTGTCACCTACTATATTCTCAGTCTGTTCCCTAGAATATTCCTCTCCCATATGTCCTTCTTATTCTTTAAAAAATGAATTACTCGGGCTTTCTTTCTCTTAAGAAGAAACTTGTGTTCTCTTTTGGACACATCTTTTGCCCTCTTTTTCTCTCCCATCATCTCTTTCTTTCAGTAAGAACTCATGCTTTACTTAAAGAAAATATTCATGCATCTGACCCTTTGCTCTTCTGTGTCCTATATAGCATTTTATTCATACCTATTTATACATTTATTACATATACTCAAGACATTTTGTCATTCCAGCAATCTAGGTGCTTTTAATATGATTGCTTATTTTTATTCATTGTGCCTAATGCCAGGAGATGCCAGAAAGTTGCCATTACTGAAACAGACTTAGAGTTTGAATGGTAGTAAAATTGCATAAATGTTAGCATTGCACTTTTCTTTCTTTTTCTTTTTCTTCCACCCCCGCCATACCCAGACATGCTCAGTAGTTAACTTCTGGCTCTGCACTCAAGGGTCACTCCTGGCGGTGTCAGGGGACCATATGAGATGCTGAGGATCGAACCCAGGTCAGTTGCATGCAAGGCAGATGCAGCACTCACTATACTATAACCTACTTATTTTGTACCCTAACTTACTCCGTCCCCAGCATTGCACTTTTCTTTTTCTTCTTTGTTTTTAAATTCTCTTTTCCTTCTGTTGATGTTTTTTTGGCCACACAGCAGGGAATTGGGCTACTCCCAGCTCACTGCTAGGAGTCAGTACCACCAAAACTCAGGGCACTACGCAGTGCTTGCCTGGGATTGAACCCGGGGCTTATGTGCAAAGCATGTGCTCAGTCTGTTGAACTCTCTCAGTCTTCTTCCTTTCTTTCATAAGTGCAGGTGCTTGGTCTGTTTTACTTAGTTCAGTGAGCCTTTCAGGATGGAATTCACATTTGTTCTAAATTCTTTAGATGAAGCTTTCTGAAAGCTCCCTGACAAACCATATAGTGAATATAGAGAAGCTCATTCATTCTCATCAGGGTTCTTGATCTCAAGTACTTTCTCACTGTTTCCATTAAACACACACTTAGAAGTCACAGTGAATTGTAAGGTAAAGTCATAAGTCAGGGTTCAGGCCTTCAAAGCCCTTGTTGACTTTAGAAACTTGAAGCTTCAGATTTAGAAAACCAAGAAAGAGCATTGTGAGATAGGTTTCTGATTTGGGCGTGATGGCTTCTTCTGAGTGTGATGCCTGGAACTAAGGCACTATGCACTGCATTTTCTCTTTTCTAATGTGAAGCCTGACTGCTAGATAGTTTTGCTGCTCTCCTGGGTCATTGTAGGGAGTAGAGCCAGACAAGCAGTATTAGTTGGAACATCAACGAATCACAATGCTTAAGGAGCTGTTGGTAATGGAAAAACAAAAAAGTAACAGCTAATTCCTTCTGTTAGGCAGTTGGTTACTCTGGATCACACTTTGTTCTAAGGACTCTGTGTAAAAATGCAGTTAAAATGTAAACCACTGCTATTGTTTGACACTGTTATCCCCATTTTGTAGATGATGAAATCAAGGTGCATGGTTCTATATAACTAGTAAGTGAGGAAGGAATGTGGACAGTCTGGCTCCAGGCCCATACTTCAGGAGAGAGGGAGTTCATTTTGCCACTCTTGTCATTAGTTAAGGTTTTTCTTTTTTAATTTAATTTTATTTTTTGTTTGGGGGCTACCCCCTGTGGTACTCAGGGATCAGTACTCCTGAGCTCAGGGAACCATATGGGATATCAGGAATCAAACCTGAGATGTCCACCTGCAAGACAGTTGCTCTACCTGCTGTATAATCACTCTGCCTTGTAAGTTAAGATTCTTCATGCAAGTAATAAAAGCCTTAGAGTCTGTGTGGGGGAGGTTTCCCCAGGAGTGTTCTAGGGGTCATGCAGTGCCTGGGATTGAAATCAGTGCCTTGGTCTACCAGCAGAAGAGCTCCAGCTTCCCCCCCCCCATCTTTTTGGGTCACACATGGTGATGCTCAGGGGTTACTTCTGACTCTGTACTCAGGAATTACTCCTGGTGGTCCTACCATACGGTATATCGGCAATCAAACCCAGGTTGGCTGCATGCAAGGCAAACACCCTACCTGCTGTACTATCGTCCCGGCCCTGTGTGCTTCAGCTCCTAAAGCTGTTTTTCCACCATCCAACTCACCTTAAACAAAAAGATGAGATTGCTGTAAGGATTTGCAAGCACGTAACAACCCAAGAGCTGAAATACGCTTGCTGCACACTAGGACAACAGAAGCCAGGAATTCTTTTCATCTCTCGCCTCTGCTGTTCTCCACAGGTGCACTTTACTTTTTTCTGATATTGCGGGCCAATGCTGGCTGCTCTGTAGCCTGCCTGAAGAGGAACTTGGTCAGAGATCCATCGAGAAATGTGACTTGGTGTTCTGACAAATGTAAAACTTCTGGATGATAGCCTAGCTAGACACTCCATTTGGCTTCTGGTAGTTAAAGAGAAAGGGTCTAAGTGACGTCAACAATTATAGTTATAACAGAATCGAAACTGATTTCTAAAGAAAGAAGCCATATTCTCTGAGCTTTTGCTAAGTGGCCACTTGAGGTTCTTTAGTTTATTGTAAACTGCACGAGAATAGGAACCATCCCTGCCACCTCGCACAGGAAAATAGAACTGTTCAAATGTTTACAGGATGAATGGTAGCAATATGGAAATGAGTGGTTTATGATTGTGCCTATGTGCTTCCCTGTAGAGTGAGCCATTCAATAGCCATATATAAAGAAGTAAGAATTTAATAGACTTTCCCACAAGAAAGGTTTGTTTCCAAGCACCTTTAAGAACAGCTGCAGTTATGAATTTATTATTTTTAGATAAAGAATTGTTTCTCAACCTGTTTTTTTTAGAATAGTAATACGGAATTCAGTTGAAATACAAATAAACCCTGATTAGGAGAACTGCACAAGGTCCCTAATCAGCCCAAAGCATTGAACAAAGTATTATTTAATTCAGTGCAGAAGAGGATTTTGGGGAAGTGCATTGACCATAGTAGTAAAGCTGGTCAGGAAAATTTGTAAAATTAATATTTTACAACAAATTTGTTGTCTATGTAAAGTTGTAGACATGACTGTGAATAACAAGGTGGATTTAAAATCCAAAATGTTTTGTATGGCAAAACTTCAATTTCTGAGGCTAGTAAGAAATACAACATCAGGTTAGGAGGTTAACGTTTCATGTAGTCAGCCAGGGTTCACCTAGGTTCCACCCTAAGCGCCCCACTAAGAGTGATCCCTGAGCACAGAGCCAGAAGTAAGCCTTGAGCTGTCACTGGGTGTGACCCAAAAACCAAAGGGGAAAAACAGGGCAAACTCCACTTCCCACTTGCCACTCAGAATACTAGTATTATCTCCCAGAAACATGACCCTAAATTTATTGTCTAAAAACAGAAGAAAAAAAAAAGTTTAATATCTGATATTGCAAGGAACACAGGTCACTTCTTTGTTCTTTTGTAGACATTTTGAAAAATATCTCTGGGTAAGATGTATACAGCATTAGTGAGTCCTCATAGCTTCTGCTGAGCCCCGCAGATGTGAGTTCAAATCTTTTTGGGGGGCTGTGGGAGCATATTCAGCAGTGTTCAGGGGACCGTGCTCTGTGGCAGACCAGCACTTGGAGCTATGTTCTTGTCCTACAAATTAAAACCTCCAGTCTGCCTAACTATATATAACCTTGGGCAAATCACAATACTGTTGGAAATTTATTTTCTCATCTCTCAACTGGGGATAATAACCCCTGACAAGTTGTCTTTTAGAGGTGTCTGTTAATATATAGGGCATTGTTCTAAAATATTAACTTTTTTCATCTTTCTCACGTAGTCCTTTCTAAGCCTCTTCAGGATATTCTGCAGCTGTCTCATTACCCGTAGCTCTTCCATATTAACCTCTAAACACCCTCCCTCCAGATTCTACTTTGAGGTTGAAAACTGGATACTTTTTTTTTTTTTTTTTGGTGGATGTTGAGGGGTGGAGATTGAGGGGTGGGATAAATATTTGTTCTTTGGGAGGTAGGCAGACCTAGTGTTCATGAGCTACTCAGCTTTACGCAGGTTAACCTAGGTGCTCCAGGAATAAGATACTGTGCTGGAGATCGAACCCAAGTCGGCTGAATGTAAGGCAAGCATCTTTTCCCCCGTATTACCTCAGGCCCTTGTAAATATCTCCAAGTATTTTTATTAGAATTTTTTGGTTTTGTTTTGACTTTCTGTTTTTGGACCACACCTGGTGACACTTAGGTGCTCCTGGCTCTGTACTAATTACTCCCGGAAGTGCTTGGGGGACATATGGGATGCTCGGGGTCAAAACCAGGTTGCCTATGTGCAAGGCAAACACCCTGCCTGATGTATTACCTCTCTGGACCCTTAAAGTATTTTTATAATGGGAAATTTTACGTTGAGGAAATTTTCTTTAAATAATGCTAATACTTATGTTCTCAACTAGATACAGAACTTAGAGCCATTCTGTTGTTAATAAGACTTCTAACTAATAGGTAAGCTATAAAAACAGACCAGGAACAGACCCATTTTTCCTTTCTAGCTAACATGAGGAGGACATATTTAAAAAGTCAGCTTGAGGGGTAGCTGTTCCAGGTGTAGGCTTTGCATTTCCTAAAGGCTTCACTTCTTCCCAGTCCCATGGAAGTTCAAAAAGGACATGGGGGCAGAATCTCCTGCCCCCATGCCAGGCTGTCTTCACCAGGGCACCTTAGAGGGGGGGGCAAGCTGAGTTTCCCTCCTCACCCCAGGCAGAGCCCCAGCAGGTGAAAACTTCCAGAACCCAGCCACAGCCATGTTCAAGGCCACTCTCCATGCGCTTGGATGAACCCCACCCATGAGGGAACCGACAGAGGAACGGGTATGTGGGACCCATGACTCAGATCTCCAAGCCTGCTCGAATTGGGACTGGGCCTCCTCTACCCAGGTTCCCCATTTTACAATAGCTTGGCAGCCACACCCACAAACTGCCCCTAGCACCATGTAATCTCATCAACAGCCAAGATCCAGAGACTATAGAATAAAGCTGCCAGAAGAGAGCAACGCAGAATCTCTTGGAGCGCATGGCTGCGCATTTGTGGCTGTACAACCTCTTATAATCTAACCCACTGATGTACCTAAAGTAACACATGTGTGTTTGGTTTTAACATACTTGCTTGTATTCTTGTATATACGGGCTTAAATGGCCCCAGAATGAAATACAACAACCTTTACACACTTCCTTCTTATTGTGGTGGGAAGATACTTGCTGCTTGGGTGGGTGTTTAAATATTATCTGTAATGAACTACCGTGAACAACCATATGAAAATTAAATGTGTTAAAAAAAATCGTAAGGGGCTGGAGTGATAGCACAATGGATAAGGCATTTGCCTTGCACACAGCCTACCCGGGTTTGATTCCCAGCATCCCATATGGTCCCTTGAGCACAGCCAGGGGTAATTCCTGAGTGCAGAGTCAGGAATGACCTCTGTGCACTGCCGGGTGTGACCCAAAAAGAAAAAGAAATCGTAAAATTAAAAAAAAAAAAAAAAAAGAAAGAAAGAAAGAAATGCGGGTCAAAGGGATAGGTAATAGACTGGCTGCATACCCTGCATACAGGAGAGCTGGGGCTGAATCCTGATACTGCGTGGTCTGAAGCACTCTGCTGGGAGTAACCTCTGAGCACAGAGTCCCTGAGCACTGCTGAGTGTGGCCCAACACACTGCCCAAAAGATGCACAGTCCCTTTTCCGTTCCCTTCGGGAGGTAATATTTTAAAATAAAATGAGTTGATATTGAATTTTAAAATGTGTTCTCTTTACTGCATAAAACAAATTGTGGAATCACTATTCCAATTCATTGTATTAAAAAAAAAAAAAAGCTTGGAAACAAACAGCAAATAACAAACTAGGTGTGCAGTGTTCTAACTTGCTCCAGGTGTTGCACGTGGAGTTAATCCAATCACTTGCTTGATTTAATATTACTTAAAAGCACTCTAGCTGGCTTTAAGTATTAAAAGTTTTAAAGAATGGTTCACTATCCTGGCTATTTCAGTTATGTAGTATTTTTCAGAAATACAAATACTGAGGCTGAAACTCAATATCCAGAGGAGAAGCTCATGCATCTGCATTAAAACAGAATGCAGAAATAGGGAGAGGAACCAAGGAAGTCATACATATTTTCTGCATACTCAGGCTCTTAATTTGCGGTCTTTTAAAAATGGGATAATCAGACCAAAGCCAAAAAGAAAAAAGAAATAAAAACAAACAATCGTATCAGAAATCATTTTTTAGTTTTATCTTATTAGGTTACTTTATCTTTTGGGGTCACACCCAGTGATACTCAGGGGTTACTCTTGGCCCTGTGCTCAGGAATTACATCTGGCAGTGCTCAGGGGACCAAATGAGATGCCAGGGGTCAATCCCAGGACGGCTCTTTGTGAGGCAAAAGCCCTACCTGCTGTACTTTTGCTCCAGCCCTTTATTTTATTTTTGTTTTGGGTGCCACACCTGGCGATGCTCAGGGGTTACTCACACTATTCTTAGGAATTACTTCTGGCGGTACATGGGAAACTAGATGAGATGCCAGAGATCAAACACGGGTTGGCTGTCTATAAGGCAAGTGCCCTTAACCCCTGTACTATAAATGACACCAACAAGTCATATTTTAAAAAATAATTAAAAGTTTATCAATTTAGAAACTTTTACCCTCTCTCTTTTTTTTCTTTTTCCTTGCCTCTTTTTTGTTTGTTTTTTGTTTTTTGGGTCATACTCAGGGGTTACTACTGGCTCTTCACTCAGGAATTATTCCTGGTAGTGCTCGGGGACCATATGGGATCTCTGGGATTGAATCGGGTGGGCTACGTGTAAGGCAAACACCCTATCTGCTGTATTATCACTCCGGCCCCTTTCCTTGCCACTTTTTGTTTTTTCCCCTTGTCTTTTTGAGAAGGAAAACCAAGAATATTATATCAAAACCACAAGTATCATATTTAATTCATAAATTATTTGAAGAATTCTGGTGAATTAAAACTTTAATATTGGTATGTGGTTCTCTGCACAACCTACAGAAATAACTCATCAAATTAAAGTTTCATTATAGCTTGTACTAGTCCTGTGCCAAAAGGATTTAGGAAAGAAGGGAGAGTTAGTGTCTGCTTCCTGTGTAGCATCTTCCCAGCTGCTGTTTTGTGATCTAGTTGTAGCATAAATGGGATATGTATTTCAGGGAAAAGAGTGTGTGTGGGGGGGGGAGGGGAGAGGAGAGGAGTGGAGAGGAGAGGAGAGATTGGAGTATGTATTTCACAGGGAGAGGGGTGTTTGTGTTTCGAGGTTTTTGGTTTTGTGGTTTGGGCCATACCCAGTGACATATGTATGTCATGGTGACATACAGCAAGCATAGTGTGGTCAGGAATCGTGTAGTATTGGGTATCAAACTTAGGGCTACTGGGGGCAAGGTTTATGTCATCTTTCCCAGGACAGAGAAAAAAATAGTATAGGAGTCAATGTGTTTGCCTTGCATCCCATCAGCCCTAATCCCTGATACTTCATATCTGTTGCTAAGAATATTTAAAGTGATAACATAAATTTGGGAAAGTAAGTGCTACATTATTAAAAAAATACGTTTCTCAGTGAACTTCTGAATTTTTACCTATATTTCAAGCACACGTTAAATATCCTGTTATACTGGATTGGGGGAATGTGTCAAGCACTACTAGTGGGGGGGGGTAGTGATTTTACAATAGTGAGGTTCTGAAAACTGCTGGTAAAAGGCCTCTGTTGTTACTTCTCCGAAAGAGGGCTATTGTCTTTCTAAAATTACTTCAGAAATTTTAAAGTCAAAAGGGAACCTAGATCTAGTTCGATGACTCTCTTACAAATGAGAATACTCATGTAGGTTCGTGATTGAACTTCGCTAAGATGGCACCACTGAGGACCAGTTAACCCATCTGCGATTAAGACACCATCCTGTGATTTCTACCCAGGTACCAGTAAGTGACGCAGGACAAACACAATCATGTCCATGTCCGGAATGCTTTGTTCAGCAAACATTCTTTGATAGGTTTTATGCTGCCTTTGTGCCAAGTGCTAGGATTACTCAATGAAAAAAAATAAAGAAAGCCCTTATCACTCAGTTCGCAATCTAATGAGAAAGATGATTTCGAAAAAAGATCTGTGAAGGAGTTACATGCTTGGCATATTTAACTAGTTTTGGAATTAGATTAAGTATGTAAGCATTTAGATCAGGTTCTTGACATAGTAAACATTGAAAATATGGTAGTTATTATTGCTAAAGCATTGCTTTTTTAAAGACTATATACTATTCTCCCTACCCATTGTTTTATAAGAAAAGGAAATTGAAGCAGAATAAAGTTAAACCTTGCCTTGTGATCATGCTTTACATAGCTAAGAAAGATTGTGAGCTGAGAATCAGAGAGATACAGTACAGGGGTTAGAGTCTTGCACCGAATCTAATGTTATTGTTGATGTAACTGGGTTTAAATCTGCCTTATTGAAGTTGTGTACCATCAACCAACCTTTAGGTTAGAAACCAACCACGTGACAGTGGTCCCTAAGAACTCTGCAAAGATGAGTCATCTATCAATGCCTTTTTTTTTTCTTTTTGGGTCACACCTGACGATGCACAGGGGTTGCTCACACACTCAGGGATTACTCCTGGCAGTGCTCGAGGACCATATGGAATGCCGGGAATCGAACCTGGGTTGGCTGCGTGCAAGGCGAACACCCTACCCGTTGTGCTATCGCTCCAGCCCCTATCAGTACTTTCTTAAACAATCTCCCACTAAGTAGATGTTATGACAGTATCCTTTTAATTTGTCCCAAGTAGCTTTTATTGTCTTTTGTTTATTCCTGTCACACTTCCCTTTGTTTAAATCCTTATGATGATCAATGGTTACACAGACTTGGTTGTAGTACTCACGAGAGGTGGCACTCATAAGTCGTGGTGCTTCCATTCACTTGTGGTGCACCAGAGGTTGTATACTTTCTCATGGCACTGAGAATCCCAAACAGTAGAGATGCCACAGTTGCTTTTGGGACATTGCCAGGGATTGAACTCCTACCGTCTCATCAACCTTAGGCTTGCAAGACAGGTACTTAAACAATCATCTTTGGAGAAGGGGTGTCATTCTGTGATTCTTAGCCATCCACTCTGGAGATTCAATACAAGGGCCTTGTTGTGCTGGGAATGAACCAGGCCACCCCAGCAGTGCCCAGGGAGCATGGGGTGTCATCAAGGATAGACCCAGGGTTGGCTGGATGCAAGTCATACACCTTAACACCCGTGCTATCTCTCCAGGTCCCTAAACTTTTTACTCAGTGATCTTATTAGTTTGTTGTTTTGTGGCTATACCCCACAGTGCTAAAAGGTTTCCTCCTGGCTCTGAACTGAGGGATCATTCATTCCTGGCAAGCTTAGGGAACCATTTGGGATACCAGGGATCAAACTCAGGTGGGCCACATAGAAGGCAAGCACGTTACTCACTGTGCTATTGGTCCAGCTCTCAGGTGTCATCTAAAGAGATTGAAGAAATAAAATTCCTACGTTTCCCACAGTTTATTACTGTCGTGTGGTTTTAGGATAAACAGTTTCTTCTCACTTGACAGAGACTGGCATCTCTCACAACCAAATGTGTCAGCAGTTAATTCTATTTTTCAAAGGGGAAAATCTTTAATTTGCTTTTATTTATTGAAACATTTTTTACTGGACATAGAAGTCTTTGGTGACTTTTTGTTTTAGTATTTCAAGATGCTCAGCTGGGGGCTGGAGTGATAGCACAGCGGGTAGGGCGTTTGCCTTGCATACGGCCAATCCGGGTTTGATTCCCAGCATCCCATATGGTCCCCTGCATCACCGGGTGTGACCCGAAAAGCCAAAAAAAAAAAAGATACTGCTCAGCTGCCTTCTGACTTGTTGCATTTTATGTATAAGAAGTCAGCTACTGTCCTTTGGAGGTTGGGGGCACACTGAAAGGTACTCAGAGGTGACCCCAGGTGGTACCAGTGATTTGAACTGGGTTCTGCAGTATGCAGAGTAAGTGCCTTACATCCTGTATGCTCTGGTCTCTGAGCCTCTGCCATTATTACCCTTATCATTTGCATAATACTGATTATCATATGTCTGTATGATCTTTTTTCTCAGACTCTTTTAGATTTGTTTTATTTGATTTCATATAATTTTATTTATGAGTTTGTACCTGGTGGTACTGAGGCCACTCCTGGCTCTGTGCTTGCGGCTTTATCCTTAGCGGTGCTTAGGAAACCAAGCAGCATCGAGGTTCAAACCTGTGCCTTCTTCCTGCCCATTGGGCTCTCAACTATCTAAAATGAAGTCACACAGTTTGTATGTGATCTTTGTGTGATTTTCTTAATGTTTCTTGTACTTGGGGTTGCTATTTTTTATCTATGAGCTAGTATTTTTTCATCAGATTTGAAAAATTTTGGCCATTTTCTCACATTTTTTATTTCTGCTTCCCACCCTTTGGTTATGCTGTTTGAAGTTTCATAGCTCATTGATGAAAAGCTTTATATTCTGTTTCATTTTGAATAATTTCTATTGCTGAGTTTTCAAGTTTATTCATCCTTTCTTTTGCAGTATAAAACATACTATTATGGGCTGGAGCGATAGTACAGCAGGTAGGATGTTTGCCTTGCATGCAGCCGACCTGAGTTCAATTCCCTGGCACCCCATGTGGTCCCCCAAGCACTGCCAGGAATAATTCCTGAGTGCAGAGCCAGCAGTAACCCCTGTACATTGCTGGGTATGACCCAAACCCAAATAGCAAAAAAAAAAACCCTCAAAAAACTATTGACTCATTCATTGTACTTTCCGTCTCAGAATGTTTTAAAAACAGTAAACATATTTGATTTGGGTCTGTTTTGTCATTTCCGTGACTTCAGCTAACACATTCAGCATTTGTTACTCTAAGCGCACATTTAACAGATTTACTGTTTTGTCTTCTTATCTGTGGCCCTCCTTGATGCTGCGTTTGTTTGACTTATTTTTTCCTTATGTTTTCAAATGCCTTTTTTAATTTGATCTTTTTTTATTGAATGACAGGCAGTGTAAATGTTACTGTTCGGGTGTAAATTTTACTGTTTGGGTACTGGATATGTTTGAGCTTTGTTCAAGTGTGTAGTAAAATTTTTGGAAAATAGTCTGCCCCCCCCCTTTTTTTTTTTTTTAATGAATCACCATGAGATAGTTTCAGACTTACAAACTTTCCTGGTTACGTTTCAGTCATACAATGCTGAGTACCCATCCCTCCCATCCAGGCTGGCCCATTCTCCACCATAGTCTACCTTTTTGACACTTGCATTTAAGCCTCGTTAAGTGTGATTAAAACATAATAATTCTCCTCTGATGAGGCTGTATTATACCCAGTAACCTAGAAATACTGGCCATCTTCACCCTGGGGAAATTCCAGGGGAGTATTCCCCCTTTTCCCTCTGGGTGCTCTTTCCCTGTGTGTACAGGTTAGTCCTTGACCACGTTCTTCTCTTCATTGATTGCTTCATTGCATTTTTCTCTTTCCTAGTACTGGGGGATTTACCTCTTCTTCTTTTTCCCAGCCCCTGGAGATAAATTAGAGGTTTTAGCCATTCTGGGTTGTTGGTTTTTTTGGTGTTTAAAGATTTTACTAATGTTTGGTGTTTTTTTTTTTTTTTTTTACTTGCTCAGGAATCATTACCCATCTTACATGGTATCCAGTGTCTAGAAACTAGATGTATATGTCATTTTTACTTAATATTTTTACTCCTGCTTTTATGTACTTAAGATTAGATGTGCTGGGGGCTGAAGCAATGGTACAGTGGGTAGGACGATTGCTATACATGCATCTGGCCCAGTTTCAATCCCCAGGACCTTGTATTGTCTCCTGAGGCAGAGCCAGGAGTAAGCACTGAGCACAGCCACATGTGGCCCCCCAAAACAGAACAAAGATTAGATGTGCTTAAGTATAATCTCTAACATATTAGTCAAGCTATATTTAAAACAAAATATGTTACTGTGTTCCAATTATAGTAGGATTAATGGCTGTTTTGCTATAAATTACATTTCTAATGGATTTGTAAATTAAATACTCTTGAGTGTAATAGTGAGGACATGTAGATGTTATACATTCATCTCTTACTCTCTTTTTTATTTTATTCATAAGCTTTTTGGGGCAACACCTGGTGGTGGTGCTCTGGGGTTACTCCTAGCTCTGCACTTAGAAATCATTCCTGGCATTGCTCAGAGAACCATATAGGATTCTGGGGATCAAACCTGGGTTGGCCATGTGCAAAGCAAGTTCCCTACTGCTATACTATAGCTCCGGCCCCTCTTTTTTTGTCACTTGTCATCCCACTGCTCATCAATTTGCACTCAGGAATTACTCCTGGCGGTACTTGGGACCATATGGGATGCTGGGATTCGAACCCTGGTCAGCCGTGTGCAAGGCAAACGCCCTACCTGCTGTGCTATCACTCCAGCCCCTCATTTAGGGTCTTGATGAAGAAGTCTGACATCTCGTAGGAGGGTGGCCACGTGTTCTTTTTACGTCCTGTGGAATCCAGTTGGTGACAGCTCTAGTCCATTGGTCATCTCCAAATCGCATTACGTGTCCGGCCCATCTGATTCTTGACGCCTTGGCAAACGAGACAGCTCTGAATTCCTTCTTTCACTTGAATGAAACGTGATAGTCCAAGCATAGTTTTTTCGATTCCTCTTTGGGAGACCCTAATAGCGTTCTTATCCTGTTTTGTAGGCCCTCTTTTAATTTTCACAGTCTACTTTTTCTAAGCCAGTGCTATTCAGTTTTGGTGAATTCTACAGCAACATTTGTAGTCATCATTAACAACAACAATAACAGAAAACAGTTACTACCCTTGAGCATAATTCTGTACAGTACTGTTCTAACACAAGTATGAGATTCTTTCGGTTGGTGAGTAGATGAGGCCACGTGCTGCTGAGAAGGTCCAGTTTGTGTCATTGTCCTAGATCTTTTCTGAGTGTGTATGTTTGGGTGTTGGTGATTTGGATTTCCCCTAGCATAAGAGTGAAGGTATTACAGACAGTGGTGAAGTGCAAAACAGAAAAAAGTATTTAGGAGTCAGAGTAATAGTACAGCAGTTAGGGTACTTGCCTTGCACAGGGCCATCCCAGGTTGAATTCCTGGCATCCTCCGTGGTTCCCAGAGCTCCCCCCGCCCCAGGAGTGATCTCTGGGCGCAGAGCCAGGGATAGGCCCAGATGTGCCCCGCTCAAAGAAGTATTTAAAGATAATTTAGTCATTTTGATATTCTAATGATAGCATGGACCAGAAAGTTCATTTACTGTAAAACAATGATTTTTTTTTTTCTTTTTGGGTCACACCTGATGATGCTCAGGGTTTGCACTCCTGGCTTTGCACTCAGGAATTACTCCTGGCGGTGCTCGGGGGACCATATGGGATGCTGGGAATCGAACCTGAGTCGCCTGCGTGCAAGGCAAACACCCTACCTGCAGTGCTATCGCTCCAGCCCCGTAAAGCATTGATTATAATTAGAGAAAAGTAAATGAAATGGTGTAGTTTGTAGTAAGTAGTAAATCTCCACTTTAACAGGCTTTTTGTCAGGATCAGAAAGAGGTTGGTCTACTTCAAGTCCTTAGTTTGAGGTTTTCTGGACTTAATGGATTTGAAAAGATTTTCACCTTGGAATCTTAAATTTTTTTTACTTTGTTATTTAATACCTCAAGTGAAATAGTGAGGTAAAAGATGTTTCAAACCTCTTTGGGGTGTCTAAATTGAATTAGGCATATCCTTTTGAGTGAAAAACTTGATAAAAGTTTTTTGACATAAAATCTCATTTATGTAAGTTAAAGTATATTGTTGGACTTTTAAAGTTTTGATCCTTGAAGCATAATACAAGATTTCAGGCTGTTTTTTAAAAATAAGGGAATAACACTAGTAGAGCACTAAATTTTTTTGAATCACTGAGATACAGCTACAGACTTAGAAGTTTCATGGTTACATTTCAGTCATACAGTGATCGAGCACCCTTCCCTCCACCAGTGCCCATTCTCCACCACCAATGTTCCCAGTATTCCTCCTGCCACCCTTCTCTTCCTCATTCCACCCCCGCTTCTGTGGCAGGCACATTCCCTCTTTCTCCTTCTGGGTGTTATGGTTTGCAATACAGGTACTAAGAGACCATCGTGTTTGGTCCAGTCCATAGTCTACTTTCAGCATACTTCTCCCATCCCAAGCGATCCCTCCATCATTTACTTAGTAATCCCTTCCAAGAGCACTAAATTGAATAGGCATATTACAGTTTAGTTGAACTCTTCTGATAGATCCTCAAAAGCTCAGTTTTCTTTCCAGCAGTGCTCAGGGCTTTACTCCTGGCATGGACTTGGGTTCATATGGAGTGTTGGGGATTGAACCTAGTTCTGCCACATGCAAGGCATAAAAATGCCCTGCCTGCTGCACTATTGCTCTGGCCCCCAGATTCTAAGATTAAAATTTACCTGCTCTGGGAAGCTCCCATTCACTCCAGACTAGGGTTTGTTTGGGATGAAGGAGATGGAACATATTCACTTGACTAACACTATGTAATTACAAGCTAAACACCAGACTTACTAACCACAGGATATGCAGTTACTAAAATATTACCTAGCACATAGTACATGTTATATATTTATTGAGTGACATCTGAATTGTGTATGTTATTTTGCTAATCATAAAACTGAGAACCACTGACTCATACAGTTCTCTGGAGCACTATTCACACAGCGACCCTACATTTTGTTTTCTTGTGGAAATTTGTTGTAAAGCTTGATGTTTGCTGCTATTTGAATAGAATTTAATGGCATTTGAATGCAAAACTACATTATTTTTCATACATGACCAACTTCTATTAAACAGTTTATAATGATTTGCTTCCTGCGTTCTTCCATGATCACTCTCTTCCAGCCTCCCTAGCCCCACCCAGCTTTCTTTGCTTTATTTTGTTTTAAACCAGCACCTTTCCATTTTGCCCAGCTCTTCCATGTATTAGCACTCTTTAATAACTATTTGGCAGTGAAAACAACAGTCAGTCCCGACTTTTCTCAAGTCTGTCCAGCCAGCCTCTCCTGACTGCCCTCAAGAAGTCAAGTGTTTCCAACCAGATATTGGAATTCACTGATATCTCTAAAACCTGATTCTCTTTCTCCTGAGTATTTTGTGTGTGTGTGCTTTTGACCTTTTTGATTCTATACTTTTTGTTGTTGTTGCTCAAATTACAGAAGTTAGGTTTTCTGGGTTTTTTTTTTTTTGGGGGGGGGGCTTTTAGTGTCACACCCGGCATTGCACAGAGGTTACTCCTGGCTCATGCACTCAGGAATTACTCCTGGCAGTGCTGGGGGACTTGGTGCATGCGTACAGCTCTGGGGATTGAACTCTGCTTGGACAGCCTGTCTTTGAATGAAGTCAATTCTGAACTGAGGGGATGATAAGGATTTAAGGATACTGGCTCTGTGGTCCACCTTGCTTGAATCCCACCCTTTGCCTTTTCAGTTATTCTGACAAATTTTTGTGGTTCAAGCTCATTTGAGTTATTTTTCTGCTTTTAGTTTTCAAAAGGTATAGCTAATAAGATATTGACCTTAAAGATTAATATGCAGACTTTAAAACAAATTAAGACCTATTACATATCTAGAAAAGTAAAATTTTTGTTTTTAGGTTTTGGGCCACATCCAGGTGTGCTTAGTGCTGTGCATTCAGGGCTCACTTCTGGCAGTCACTGGGGACCGTATGGAATGTCGGGGATAGAACTTGGGTCTGCTTATACAGGGCAAGTGCCCTACCTGCTGTACTACCACTGTGGGTCCAGGAAAGTAACTTTTATATTTGCTGTGGGTTGAAACAGCAGCTCCTGGGCGCTTCCTTGTACAGATGCTTTAAAAGTCTTATTAAGGTATGCCTAGGATTGTGATTCTACTTCTTTTGAATACTGAATGAGATAGACCTGAGAGGTATATCATATATATGGTTCTGTTTTGTTTGTTTTGCTTTTTGGGTCACACCCGGCGATGCACAGGGGTCACTCCTGGCTCCGCACTTAGGAATCACCCCTGGCGGTGCTCAGGGGACCATACAGGATGCTGGGAATCAACCCAGGTCGGCTGCGTGCATGGCAAACGCCCTACCCACTGTGCTATCGCTCCAGCCCCTACGGTTCTATTTTTGATTAACCAAGAAATCACTTTATTGACAGCAAGCAGCAGACTGGAAGATGATGGACTCATGTCCTCAAAAATATCCAACATATTCTTAAATGCTTATAATGAAGATGAAGATTATTTATTCTACCAACTTCTTGGTGGTATTTTATGGGAGAATTACATGCATAATAGAAGATTGACATTTACAGAGACAAATTGCTCAGTGACAGGATTTTCAAATGTAATTTTTATTACTTTAGGATAATAATTTTGTGAGACTAGATTTTAAAATTAAAATGAGATATTTTTAATTTACAGAGCAGTTTTTTTGGGCATATATTTCATGTAAAAATAGTTCATCGTGTAATGAATGGTGCATTAAAGTATGCTAACACAATCTTCAGACTTAAATAGGAAGGTCTCTAAAATATCTCATGTGTTTTGGCTCACTGAAGGGATATTAAGCAACTCTCTACAGGAAGCTTGCCCACTATCTGTACTAGTTTATGTTTTCAATACTTAGTTTTATCAAGTAGGCACATACTTTAATAAATATGATGTACAGTAACATTTATGTTGTTGGATCAGTATAATACCTTTGTTAATTATGTAGCATTTTAGTATTAGAAAGATTAAATTTCTCGCCTTAAGTGATATGATTACTTGATTATTAGAAAGTGAACATACAGCTTTAGGTTTTTGTTAATAGCTATTACTGAGATTCAAGTAAACATTCACTTGTGGAAATTTTTGCATTTGCTTTCTAATAATTTTCTTTCTAATTTAAAAACTGATTTTAAAAAGATTTATGATAATTGAGTTTTAGGCTTATAATGTCCTAGGCCAGTCCTACCACCTGTGTCAATTTCCTTCCACCAGTATCTTTGTGTTCCCTTCTGGCCTCACCCCCACCCCCAGCCTGACACTTTGACAGGTACATTTAAATGTTTGGCAGCTGTAGTTTGAATTTTATGTTTTCAGTGTTAATGAGTCTGTGCTTTGGATGTATAGTTTCACCGCTCCCCCACGTTATCAGTATACCTGAGGCCACTGGTCTCTGTTTCCCTGTTATGTCCTTTTCTCATCTTCTTTCTTAACCCCTTGATTTCTTTCCTTTTCTTTTTCTTTCCTATACTTTGGAGTCAGGGGTGATCTTGGATCCCCTCTTACTACCTTGCATTTCCTCATGCTGTTAATTCTGCATACCACAGTTAACTGAGATCATCTTGTGTTTCTCCTTCACTCAACATGGTATCTTCCACTTTCATCCAGAATGCAGCAAGTTGCAGGATTTCATTGTTCTTGCAGTTCTAGTATTCCAGTGTGTACATATATCACATCTTCATAATCCAGTTATCTATTGTTGGCCTAAGTTTATTCCATATTTTAGCTATTGCGCTGTCACAGAGAATAGTGATGTGCTGTTTTCATTCATCCTTTCGAATGAATGTTTTTGTGTCCTATGGGCATTGGCAAGCTACCCCTGGCATATTTGATATGCCAGAAACAGTAACAAGTCTCACAATGGAGACATTAGTGGTGCCTGCTCGAGCAAATCTATGAGCAATGGGATGACAGTGATACAGTGACGGTGATGGGCATCCGGTTGTATGGCAACGCAATTCTAAGTTTACTGAGAACCTTCCATATTTTTTTCCACAGGGGTTGAACCAGGCATCGTAAGCAATGAATGAGAGTTCCTTTTTTCACCACATCCCACTGGACACAGATTATTTGTTCCCACTATTTGTGTTTTGTACCATCTTCACTGGTATGAGATGAGATCTCATTGTCATCTTTTTTTTTTTTTTTTTGCTTTTTGGATCACACCCAGTGATGCTCAGGTCACTCCTGGCTCTGCACTCAGGAATTAGCCCTGGTCATGCTCAGGGGACCATATGGGATGCTGGGAATCAAACCCGGGTCAGCTGCGTGCAAGGCAAACGCCCTACCCGCTGTGCTATCACTCCAGCCCCCTCATTGTCATCTTGTTGACTTCTCAGAGTATTTGTTCCTCTCCCCAATTTTTGATAGGATTTTTGAATTTTTTGTTGTTGTTACTGCCGTTGGTGCTTATGATTACTTTATCCCAAATAACAACCCTTTAGGGGCTGGATTGATAGCATGGCGGGTAGGGCATTTGCCTTGCACACGGACGATCCAGGTTCAATTCTCAGCATCCCATATGGTCCCCCGAGCACTGCCAGGAGTAATTCCTGAGTGCATGAGCCAGGAGTAACTCCTGTGCATTGCTGGGTGTGACCCAAAAAGCCAAAAAAAAAAAAAAAAAACCCTTTATCTGATGTGTTAAATGCAAATATTTTTTCCTGTTCAGTTAGCTGTCCTTTAGTTTTAGTCTTTTTCGTTTATTTTTGGTTCTGTTGTCTTTTTGCCAGTGGCATTATATCATTGAAGATGCCTTTGAGGCTCAGATATCAGAACGTTCTGCCTATAATTTCCTCAAAGTACTTTATAACTTTTGGTTGGATTTCAAGCTCTTTTGATCCACTTTGAATTGACTTTTTTTTTTTTTTTTTTTTGGCTTTTTGGGTCATACCTGGCAATGCACAGGGGTTACTCCTGGCTCTGCACTCAGGAATCACCCCTGGCGGTGCTCAGGGGACCATATGGGATGCTGGGAATCGAACCCAGGTTGGCCGCATGCAAGGGAAACGCCCTACCCGCTGTACTATTGCTCCAGCCCCTGAATTGACTTTTATGTAAGGTGTGGGATATGGATCCAGCTGTATTGTTTTACACGAGGTTATCCATTTTTCCCAGAACCATTGGTTGAAGAGGCTATTTTAGCTCCTCTGTTAAAAATTAACTGTCCATAAGTGGGTTTTGTTCTTGGTAGTCAGATCTGACCCATTGATCAAAGAGCCTGTCATTATTCCAGTACCATGCAGTTTTGATCACTATATTTTTATAATACAGTTTCAAATTACCATGAGATACCTCCCAGTTTCTTATTTGTCAATATGGCTTTGGGCTCTTTGGGGTCTCTTCTAATTCTATACAAACTCTATTAGGGACTTTTCTAGGTCCTTGAAGAATGTTATCTGAAGTTGGATGGAAGTTATTCGATCTATATAATAGCTTAAGTAGGATGGTTATTTAATAATAATTCTTTCAGTCCATAAACATTGAATATTTTTGTTTCCTAAGGTCTTCTGTCTCTTAAGCAAATTAAAGTTTTCATGGTCTAGCTCTTCCACAATTTTTGTTAAGTGGATTTCTAGTTAATGTTTTTGGACGCTACTTTAAATGAGCTACACTCTTTGATCTCTTTTGTCCTCTGATTCATTCTTTGTATACAACAATGGGACCAATTTGTGTGTATTGACTTCAGCTAACTATTTAGCTATATTGGTTTATTGTTTCTAAGAAGTTTTTTTTTTCTTTTCAATGTTTTGATTTGAGAGACACACCAGGTTGTGCTCAGGTCTTACTACTGGCTCTGCACTTGCGGCCTGTTCCTGGTAGGTTTATGGGGTGCCAGGGATCAGACATGGGTTGTGTGCGAGCAAGGCAAGTGTCCTACTCTCTGTATTGTCTCTCTAACCCCTGTTTCTAGGAGCTTTTTTTGTGAATTTTAAGTAAAGGTATTATGTGAGTTTAAAATGCCTCTTATCATAGTACTTTCTTTACTTCTCAAGATTTAATTCAGTGATATATGGACAGTGTTGGGAAATCATTAAACTTTCCAGATGAGGAAACTAAAGTTGAACTGGAGTTTTCATGGTGTTCTGATTTTCAGGTACCCTGGGTTAAGTTTAGTTATCAGTCCTACAAATTAAGTTGTCAAAAAACTTAGAGTATTTTTTGGAAACTTGAAAATAATGAAAACATTTAAAACATTACTTTCATTGAAAGAAAGTCATTGCTTTGTAGTAGACATTTTCCTGGTGCATTGCCAATGTCCCAGCAATTCTCAAGGCCAATAAACTAAGATTTCCTTATGAATTTTAATCGGATTCTGACTTTGCCTTTCTCAGAAATGCACTTTATATCACTCAGAAAAGAATTCCTGTCTGTTGGCTTTGTCCCTATGTTTTGACAGATTAATGGGAGAGAGCTTCAGAATGGGGGGAAGTAGTTCAGAAATAAGCAGAGAATCAGAAAATTCATGTCATAATTGTCAGGAACCTTTTCCAAAAAGACAACTGGTAGGATCTTGATAAAAAGACTAATGAGGGGCTGTAAAGAGAGTACAGTAAGGTGCTTGCCTTGTGCTTGGCTGACCCAGGTTTGATCCCTGGTACTCATATGGTCCCAAGCTCTTCGAGGAGTAATCCCTGAGCAGAGTTGAGTGAGGGGGAAGACTGATGAAAATTGGAAATGACATTTTGATTTTGGAAGGTCATTGGTAACCTTCAACAGAATAGAATAGGGGCATCTGACCCACAAGCTGTATAAGGCTCATGAAACCAGGTGGCCTGGTCCTAATGCACGAAGGGACAGATGTATATACCTATGTCTTTCTGCCTGGATTATATGGCCCCTGAAGGATGCTGTCATCCAGAAAAATGTTTCCTCTGATAGACAATATTGAGGCAGGCAGAAGAATGATAGATAATGTAACTTAAAAGTGTAAGTGTTTGTGCTTTTCATTTTTCATGGGAAAGTCTGAACTTCTTGTAAATAAATATTAGATTTACTAACAAGAACTTGAAATTTGATTAAAATAATCTTCCCCCCACACAACACTCACTTGGCAGTTCTCAGGACTTATTCCTGG
Organism: Sorex araneus; assembly: GCF_027595985.1. NCBI lineage: Eukaryota > Metazoa > Chordata > Mammalia > Eulipotyphla > Soricidae > Sorex > Sorex araneus. The sequence goes on from NC_073305.1 coordinate 23,187,745, forward strand.
TATGGGGCTCAAGGGAACATAGGTTGTGCCGGCCATGGAATCTGGATTGGTTGCATGCAAGGCAAGACCTTTCCCTGTGTACTATATCTCTGGCTCCAAAATCACACATTATTTCATGAAAAGAAATACTTACACTTCTTCTCAGATGAAAGGGGAAAAGAAAAAAGGGGAACGAAAGTAGTAATTTTCATGTGGAAGAAGTATAGTTACGGGAACAAGAGATAACCTGGAGAATAAGTGAGAAACCCTTACTGAGTCAGTACTTTAGGGCTTTAAAATATTCTTTCCAAAATCTACACTTTGTGGCTGCCATCAGACTAGTATAATATGCCAGTCCAGGCAAAGTGCACTGGATTTAGGTTTCACTTTCCTTGCCAACATGAGGAACTTGCTTGTCGTCAGGGTGGAGTCGGCCTGGTGGGAGAAACAGGACTCATATCTGGTGTGGAACTCCGAGAACCTTCTGTGCATAGGCAGTGGATCGCTTCCAGGGTATGTTCTTCTCAGGATTGAATCCTCTTCAGCAGATTGAGTGAAATATAGGGGCCTGGGCTTTTTCAGTGGCCAGAGCCCTGGACAGAGTTGAAAGGTGTTGGGCATGGACTCTTGTCAGGCTCATAGTACCAGAGGCTACAGAAGGCATTACCTATATATAGTAAGTAAATTCTGGATTTCAACACAGAGTAGACTGGTAGAAGGTTTAATTTTATTTTGACTTATAAAGACATTGAAAGTAAAATCACCACCTGAAAAAAATTTTACCAAAAAAAGTATCATAGAATTAATAAAATACAAGCACTAAGTAACAGGATCAGGATCTACAGCAAAAGCCTTTACATAAAATTTACGGAAAGCAACTTTCAGGAGGGACCGAGCAGCAGTACAGCCGTTAGGGTGTTTGCTTGTTTGTGCTTACTTGTTTGCGGCTGACCCAGATTTGATCCCCAGCATCCTGTATGGATATGTTCCCCCCAGCACTGCCGGGAGTAATGTCTGAGTGCTGAGCCTGGAATAAACCCCTTGAGTATCTCTGGTTGTGAAGCAAGAACAAACCCAAACTTTCCCCTTTTCGATTTTCTTTGCCATTGGTGACAATTTCACGTTGGATTTGTGTGTGGGAACCATTGAATTGTGCTGTTGGGGCTGTTCTCTTTGGGAAACTGGGTCAAAATGGGCCTTGCCTTTCCCATCTCACTTCCCAAGTACAAGAAGGGGGAGTGTGCTTGCAGGGAAAACTGGAGCGGGGTTGCCTGTTGGTCATATGACATCAATTTGTGGGGTCTCTTACTGAGCCTCTCATACATGAACGCACATCCACCCATTTTCTTGTGGTGGGTGTGCCCTGGGATATGAGGGCCATTCCTCTCATTATTTGTTGACCCAGATAGGTCAGTACTAGAGCTTGATGATGTGTTGTTAGGGCCGAGTGGTGTTGGGGAGGGCGAGGGGACGGAGTCTGTCGGGCTCCTGTGGCTGTGTTCTGAGGGCAGCTGTGCAGCAGGTGGAATTTGGAACCCTGTGCATGCTGGGCACCTCTGACCCAGGGCTGTCCCTCCAGCTCTCATTCCACCTTTCTTATACCCAGAAGCAAATAGTTGACTGTGTTTTAAACATTTGTTGTTGCCCTCACCTTAGTTCTGAGGGGTATTTTTGTTTGTTTGTTTACTTTGGGTTCCATATCATCATTACTGTCTTTCCCTTTGCTTCTGACTTACTTGACTCAGCAAAGTTCACTCCATTTTCTATCTAACTAGAGGCAGATTGTATGATTTAATCTTTTTCTTTGGTGGAGGGGGTGTGGGGGGTACATCCACACCCGGCAGTGCTCAGAGGTTATTCCTGCTTTTGCACATGGGAATAATTCCTGGCAGTGCTCGAGAGACTATGTGGGATTCCAAAGATCAAATCCAAGTCCACCATGTACAAAGCAAACACTATCTGATGTACTTTCACTTTGGCCCCTGAGTCTTTTCTTAAAGACAAGTAGTATTCCCTTGTATGTGTATATACGTACCTTGGTTTATTTACAGTTATCTGTTCTTGGACACTTATTTTGTTTCCAAATATTGGCTATTAGGAATGGCATTGCAGTGAGCATAGGAGTACAAGTCTCTCTTCTATAAAAGTCTTTAGGCCCTGGGGATTGATGCCAAGAAGTGGAGTTTCGAGGGCCAGAGAGATTGTATGTGTGGGTTCAATCCCCAGCCTCCCAAATGGTCCCCCACAGTCCCTTGAGTATTGTCAGAAGGGATTCCTGAGTGCAGTGCAGCGCATGGCGGTAGCAACAACAACTTCCAATAACATGTTCCTCTGTGTCCCCGTTACTGTCTCTGTGCTGGAAAGCCTTTTGTTTGTTTTGAGGCCTTCCCTGGGAGTGCTTGGGGGTCACTCCAGGTAGCTCGGGGAAACAGAAGTGATGCTGGAAATCTAGCAGGGTCAGCCGTTTGCCTTAACCCCTATGCTATCTCTCTGACCCTTGCCCCCCGCCCTGGAAACCCCCTTTACATAATATTTTTAGAAAAATATTAAACCTGAGGGTTTTTGAGCGTCTTGAAATAAACCTAGACACTACTTAAAATAGCATATATATATATACTACACTTAAACTACTGCATATAGTGGCAAATGATTTAAGCCTGTTACAAATGATGACTATTTTCTGAAATAAAATCTTTACATTCATAGTTTTCTGCAGTGGTTTAATACACACGATAATATAAAACTCACATTGTATTCATTAATCAAATAATGATTCAACCAAGTGTTACATGGTTAAACTTGAAAAGGTGCTTGAAAAGTCTGGGAAAGGCTCGAGTTAAGTGCAGCAGTGGAGACTTCCCTTGCCATTAGATCCTTGGATGAGATCCCTGGCATGAGGGGAGGTGGGCAAGGAGTGCTACAGGTTTCTAGGAAGGCTGGGGAAACTGCTTGGGCTCCATTCTGTTGAGATTTTTCAAAAAACATTATTTAGTGCATGTATAGCTGCATTTAGAGGGCCTATAGTTTACTGATAAATTCTTTAGGATTGTTACTGTGAAATACAAGGATTAATTTTGTTCTCATTGTCATTGCTCTAAAATTGGTTGTTACATATCCATAGTCTTCATTCATGGTAGGTTGATTATGTTTCCTATTTCTGAACATGTTCTTGTTTTTAGTGTTTGGGATTTTCCACTTCTCTAAACAGTGGACTGTTTTTCGCTTAGTCAAATACACAGTGCAAAACTATTAAAATCAAAATTGTAGGGGCCGGAGAGATAGTACAGGCATGCAGCCAACCTAAGTTTAGCCCCCAAAACCCCAATAGGTCCCCAAGCCCTGCCAGGAGTGTACCCTGCGAGCAGAGCCAGGAGTAAGCCCTGAGTACTGCTGTATGTGACTGAAAATAAAGTAATTCTAAATTGTTCAGTAGGCATGTAAAAACCCTCTTATTTGTTCTTCCCAGTTCTATTTCAGCTGCACTCCTGCAGAAGTTTTAGTCATATCTTTGGTACCAAAAGTTCTCCATTTTAGCCACTCCTCTCCAAAAGTCATTCACAGCACCCATTCAGCTCCAAGCAAAAGTTAAACAATATTACGCTATAAAAGCTGTCCAAGTTTTTAAACTAAATTTCTGTAACTGTTTGGTTGGTATTATATAGTCCAGGCTTCAAGTTCTATGTAAGGACTATCTATGTTTGATTTTAGGGTGATCATTAGGGGAAAAATAGCACTGCACTGTTGTAGCACTGTTGTCCCGTTGTTCATCGATTTGCTCAAGTGGGCACCAGTGACGTCTCCATTGTGATACTTGTTACTGTTTTTGGCATATTGAATATGCCACGGGTTGCTTGCCAGGTTCTGCCATGCAGGTGGGATAGTCTCGGTAGCTTGCCGGGCTCTCTGAGTGGGGTGGAGGAATCGAACCCCGGTTGGTTCCAAACACCCTACCCACTGTGCTGTCGCTCCAGCCCAGGGGAAAAATAGTTAACATTTATTGTACTTGAAGAAACCTGAATTCCTAAAAGAAGTTGTGATGGGGCCAGGAGGATAGTGCAGCTGGCATCCTGTATGGTCCCTTGAGCACCACCACGAGTAATCCTTGAGTGCAGAGCCAGGAGTAAACCCTGAGCATCACAGGCTGTGACCCAAAACCCAAAACCCCCCAAAAAGGGGGAGGAGTCTGTCACATGGTTGGTTTGTATGTGTGTTGTTTGCTTTTGAGGAATAGGTTTGTTTTGCTTTGGGGCCACATTCAGTGGTGCTCCATTGTTTCTCCTGATTTTGCACTAAGAGATCACTCTTGGCTGTGCTTAGGGGGCCAAATGAGGTGTCAGGGATTGAACCCGGATCTGCCACATGCAGGCCAAGCACCCTACCCAGTGTGCTATTGCTCACCTCCTGTCCAATGGTTTTAAGGTATTATTATTATTATTATTATTATTATTATTATTATTATTATTATTATTATTATTATTAAAATTGCCCGCTATCATGGTTCAAAAATCTAATATTTCTTTTTAAAAAGTCTAATTTTTCTTTGAGTTTCAGTACCCCAAAACTGTTCCCAAGCAGCACTCCCACAGTTCCAAAGTAGCACTCTGATGGCTACTGCTTACATCACTGTGAGGTGATTATCTTGCTGTTTATCTTGCTACTTTTAGGGAAGCGTAATACTTGTTATATTAGTTTTTGATAATATCTCTTATTATTCTTGATTCACGACAGTAGTGAGTGGTAAAGATCTCAGTGATCGCACACTATATATTTCTGGCCACTATAAGTGTTGTGATACGGTTCCTTTCTTGCACGATGCCCCTCATTCCTCTATTCATCCTTTTTCCTCTTCCTCTCTTCCCACTCTCATGCTTATCACTAATTGAACCTTAGATGCTTTCACAATTGTTTGAATTTTCTTAGAAGGCTTCAGAAATGTGTTGGGGGGTAGGAAAGTGGCTGAACACATACAAAGTGTGCATTTGTCAGTAATGATTTTCTGAAAAATTCTTTTTCCTGGGTAACATTCAGACATTTCCCATTTGATTGTTCAGTGTCTTCTTTCTCTCAGTATTAATAAGCTAAGTCTTTTTTCCCTCTAATTGTCTCTCTTTTAGTTTGTTTTGATCTTTGTTTCCCATGTTAGGAATCCTATTTGTTGATTATCTCTTTACTTGATTAGGGGCTTGTAATCTTGGGACGTGGAGAGATTTCCTCAGAGTTGTTCATATTCCCCAAGGGAGACCACACTTGAAGGTTCACAGCTTCTTTCTTGATCCCAGCTGCTAGGAGAGAAAAGGGCTTGGCAGTTAGAGTTACAAAGGACCCGGCGTGTGAAGGCTGGGCTGTGTGTTGGGAGCTATGGGGATAGCAGGGGTGCATATTGTTATCTCACATGCTCATTTTTATTACAGCACCTCTGCCCTCATCCATATTAAACTGCAGTGCAAAGAATGCTTTTTTGTGGGGGGAAGGGGGGCCTCCCAAGCTTCTCTCAGGAGGCCTGGAGGTCCTCCTAGTTGAACCCTTGCCAGTGGGGACCAAGGAGGAGTTACTGCTCTGGTTCTGCAGTGGCAGGTGGAGGGGAGCACTGCCTTGCACCAGCTGACAGTGACAAACCTTATTAGCCTTGACTTCTCCAGAAAATAAATGTTTGTCATTTTTTAAAAAGTTGCTCCATAACCAATTATTGCAAATTTTGCAACTCTGTAGCAGTGTCGTCCCATTGTTCATCGATTTGCTTGAGCGGGCACCAGTAATGTCTCCATTGTGAGACATGTTGCTGTTTTTGGCATGTAGAATACACCACAGGTAGCTTGCCAGGCTCTGCTGTGCAGGCAGGATACTCTCAGTAACTTGCCGGGCTCCCCGAGAGGTATGAAGGACTCAAACCCGTGTCGCCACGTGCAAGGCAAACGCCCTACCCGCTGTGCTATTGCTCCTTTTTAAAATCTATAATTCCAGGGGCTGGAGCAATAGCACAGCGGGTAAGGCGTTTGCCTTGCACGCGGCCGACCCAGGTTGGATTCGCAGCACCCATATGGTCCCCTGAGCACCGCCAGGGGTAATTCCTGAGTGCAGAGCCAGGAGTAACCCCTGCGCATCCCCGGGTGTGACCCAAAAAGCAAAATAAATAAAGAAATAAACAAGCAAATAAATAAATAAATAAAATCTATAATTCCTAATCGGGGCATAAGTTTAGGTTCTCTGCCCAGGGTTTCTCTGGGCTACGGTTGAAGGAAGAGGCTGATGTCATCAGTCTTTCTTCCAAGGCACAGACAGTTGTGATCCAGCTGCAGGACAGGTCTTCACCGTGCTGCAGCCCTCTCCACGGTAGGTAGTTAGCAGTTCCATCTTGCAAAGCTCTCAGAAGCGTTTCCCTTTCCAGTCAGCTAAGTTCTGAGTCTCCTATAACTTAATAGTATATATAAAACAGTCTGATCTGAGGAGTGGTACCACATCAACTTTGCACTGTTTCAGTGGTGAGAAACAGTTCACATCTTATTGCTAGATGTGGAGAAAATCTTACAGAAGATGTTGGGGGGAGGGGGGAATCTTGTTGCTCTTCAGATATAGCTTGTCTTAGGGAGCTCTTGCATTTTAGCTGCTTTGAACCCACTTATTTTTGCTTTCCTTCTCATTCTCAGTTTCTGGAGATGTTCCAAATTCATCCTGCCTTTAGGGGGGTTGTGTGTTTCAGTCTACAATCTTGACGAACATATTTGGAGATAACCCTGCACTCTTCTTAATTTGGATGTTTTCTCTTTCATAAATTAAAAAAAAAAGTCCTACCTCTACACTCAGGAATCACTCCCAAATATGCTCGGAGGACCATGTGGGGTGTTGGGGAACAGACTCACGTGGGCCATGTGCAAGTTAAAAGCCTTGTCCACTGTCCACTCGTCAGCCTGAGAAATTTTCACTTTTCATGTTCTTTCTATTCTTTAGCTTTACTTTTCAGTTATATGTATGTGCTCTTAGCCGCATCTCGTTTTTCTAATCAGCTTCCCAAATTGAGCAACGCTGCCTCTCACCCTGTGCCATGCGGGGGGGTGGGGGGTGGGGGGAGACACTTTCTGTTTTTCACTTCTAAAAAGGTAGGTTTCCAGTGTAGCAGAATGGTTTTTTAATTATTTTTTTCAAAGGGGACAGTATACCAAATATTTTAGTTTGGGAACCTCTGCTGCAATTCGACTCTTCCCCTTAGTCTTGAAGTTTTCTACTTTCTAAAGAAATTTTTAATTAAGACTTTCTTTTCTGAATGGCTAGGAATTGATAGTAGAATGCTTTAGGTGTTTGCCTTAAACGTGGCAGACCCAAGTTTAATCCCCATCATCCCATATGGTCTCCTGAGCACCACCAGTAGTAATTCCTGAATGCAGAGCCAGGAGTAAAAAACAAAAAAAACTCCTTTTCTTTCTTCCCTTTTGACCGTTTCCATAAAACTTAATCTTACTGTCATATTCTGTAGCAGTTTTCGGAGACTATTTCATATAAAAACTGAAAATTAGGACTGAAGCGATACAGTACAATGGGAAAGCAGCCTGCCTTGGCCCACCTGTGTTTGCTCCCTGGCACCCCAGATGGTTCCCTGAGCATTGACAGGTATGGCCCCAAAAAACAAAACAACAAAAAATACTCCTGAAAATTATAGAATGGCTGGTTTTAGTTGTATTAGGATCCTTTCTGTTTGGGAATAATGGTTTTGCAGTTACTTTGGTTTTAAGTGTAAAATGCTTTGTCAGTCATTTTACAAAGCAGAACTTAAAAACAGGCTACCTACAATACGCAGGGCCTGTTCATATACAAGCCACAATGGTGGACATTCTGTGGCTACTGGTGAAGGTCTTGTGTGCAGCCCTAGTCCTCAACTTGTCAGATTTGGATAGTTGTGAACTTTAATGTGAATCTTCCAACGTGGGCCTCTTCAATTAAACCTGCTTTGTGGCACCTTGCTTTGGTCAAGCTTTACTGAGTGTATCCTGTTGGGCTGGGAAGGATGTGTGTAGACAGCAGAAAAGATACTTGGCAGTGAAATTCAGCAGTGAGGAAGAATCCAGACCCTCCTCGCCAAGCCTAGCCTTGTGTCTGCACAGAGGGCACAGCCTCACTCTGCCTTCCAGTCCTTTGTGGCTGTAACAGCCTACCCTTTTCTCTCCTTACCCTCTGACCCTGTGATTTTCCTGGTGCTTCTGAGTTGTCAATCCTGCAGTGGAGATGCAGAAACAAAAGAAGGTTGCAGAGGTCTCAGCTTCACAGAGCTTTGAGCAGTGGGTGATGTTGTATCCTCAGATAGGGGCTGACCTCCATTTTAGTGCCTCCTGGTGCCACTGTGAACCTGAATGGAGTGGAGTGTGTCTGCAACCAAAGCTAACACTAGCTGGGGAAGTAGGTCCCCTGTTCTATGTCTACCCTGTAGCTGTTTTCTCTCTTTCTTCTTTTTTTTTCCCTTAAAAAAAATTCTTCTTTTGGGCTGGAGAGATAGTACAGCAGGTAGGGCATTTGTTTGCCTCGCATGTGGCTGATCCAGCTTTGCTCCCCAGTACTCTGTATGGTCCCCCCATTATTGCCAAGAGTGATCTGGAGCTCCAGACCATGAGTAAGCTCTGAGTTCACGCTGCCAGGTTTAAACACCTGCCACTACCGAAAGAATTCTTTTTTCCTTGTATATGGGTATAAAAACTTTTGGTAAGTTGAAATGATGCTTATTTCCCAGAACCGTCCTTGTTTTTATTATAAGTTGGTAATCTCATCATTTTTGGAGTTGGCACATATAGCTGAAATCCTGTCTCCATACAAAGTAGTTTATGTGACATAATTATTTTAGTTAATTTGTATAAACTAGGGCTGGAGTGATAGCACAGCTGCAGAGCATTTGCCTTGCACGCGGCCGACCTAGGTCCGATTCCTCTGCCCCTCTCAGAGAGCCCAGCTGGCTACTGAGAGTATCTCGCCCACATGGCAGAGCCTGGCAAGCTACCTGTGGTGTATTCAATATGCCAAAAACAGTAACAACAAGTCTCAAAATGTAGACATTACTGGATTGGTGCCCGCTTGAGCAAATTGATGAGCAATGGGATGACAGTGACAGTGTACAAACTAAGTTAATTGTGTTTGGTTTGGGGCCACACCAAGATGGTGCTCAGGGTGTTACCCCTAGTTCTGTGCTCAGGAATCACTTTGGTGGTGCTGGAGAGCTCGCTGGGGTCAGCTGTGTTCAAGGCAAGTGCTTTAACAGCCACTACTATCTCTCAGGCCCAAAAGCAATTGAATTTTAAGAAATTTTAATGAAGCCTCTTAGTAAATCACAAAATATTCTTGTTCCTCTTTAATTCCAGCTTCCATCCAAAAGTGAGAGATGAAATAATGAGGTTGATTAGTAAAAGACTGGTAAAGGCAGACTAGTAAAAGTAATTGAACTGGAGCTGGAGCGATAGCACAGCGGGTAGGGTGTTTGCCTTGCATACCGCTGACCCGGGTTCGATTCCCAGTATCCCATATGGTCCCCTGAGCACCACCAGGGGTAATTCCTGAGTGCAGGGCCAGGAGTGACCCCTGTGCATTGCTGGGTGTGACCCAAAAAGCAAAAAAAAAAAAAAAAAAGTAAACTAATTTGCTAGTACTTACCAAAGGCAGGTGATTTTATTGTCAGGTCCATGAATGTAGTGGAAATAACACCGCTGTAAAAACTTGTATTAATTGACCAGTAGAGAGACCTTTAGGACTTTGCACAAACACTACTTACCTCATAAAAATCTGCTTCTCAATTATAAAATGGGAAATACTATACTGTTGTCTTTCCTGATATAAGGAATTTGGGTAAGGATTTTTGTAAAAATTAATGAAAGAGGGGCTGGAGTGATAGCACATCGGGTAGGGCGTTTGCCTTGCACGCGGCCAACCCGGGTTCGATTCCCAGCATCCCATATGGTCCCCTGAGCAACACCAGGGGTGGTTCCTGAGTGCAGAGCCAGGAGTGACCCCTGTGCATTGCTGGTTGTGACCTAAAAAGCAAAAAAAAAAAAAAAAGAAAAAAAGAAAAAAAAAAACCAAAAAGTTAATGAAAGAATTTGGGAATTAAATGTATTTGACTATAAATGTAGGGTTGGAGTAATAGCACAGCGGGTAGGGCGTTTGCCTTGCACGCCGCCAACCCGGGTTCAATTCTTCTGTCCCTCTCGGAGAGCCTGGCAAGCTTGAGCAAATCGATGAACAACGGGACGACAGTGCTACAGTGCCACCTTTTTGAAGTGTAACTTATGTACAGTAAATTCATCCAAAGTGTTCATGAATTTTGAGTAGATGATTTGACCATATCTAGATCAACGAACAGGTCATTTAAGTTAGCAGTTGCTCTTTGGTAGATGTGTGTCTGCCCAGTAGGCACTCAGCCCCCCTACTTTGTTTTGAAAACATTGTGCTGTTGCTTCCTGCTGTTGGAGTAAACTTGTAATTTTGATGAGCCTTGTTGGAGCGGAGAGGGCTTTGCATTCTCTCCCTGGACAGCCAGCCTGTCTTGTATAGCTCCATGCCTGGGGGCACAGTAGGAAAAAGGGGGGTGGGGAGGGCTTAGGAGGGCCAGTGAAATAGCTCAGAAGGTTAGAGCCCACACTTTACACGCAGAAAGCCTGGGTTTGAGCCCTGGCCATTCATACATGTAGTACTCTAAGCACTCTGAATGTCACCAGGTGTGGCTGGCACAAAAACCAGAAAAAAATAAAGGGTAAAGAAAAAGAGAAGCTGAACTGAAGTGATGAGGAGATGTGACAGTGCAGTAGCATCTACTCAGTCTAGACATTTCCATGTGTTCAAATTAAATATCAGCAGAAGGGGGGCTGGAGAGATAGCACAGCGGGTAGGGCGTTTGCCTTGCACGAGGCCAACCCGGGTTCAAATCCCAGCATCCCATATGGTCCCCTGAGCACGGCCAGGGGTAATTCCTGAGTGCAGAGCCAGGAGTAACCCCTGTGCATTGCCAGGTATGACCCAAAAAGCAAAAAAAAAAAAAAAAAAAAATATCAGCAGAAGGTTTTAACATGAGCCAGGCCCGTCCTTTAAAGTAACTATAGGAGAGCAGGATAGTATAGTGGGTAGGTTGCACGCAGCCGACCCAGGTTCAAGCCCTGGCATCCCATATATTCCCCCAAGCACTACCAGAAGTAATTCCGTGCAGAGCCAGGAATGACTCCTGAGCATTGTCGGGTGTGGCCCTAAAAAAAAAACAAACAAGTTAAATAGGATCTTTAAATTTTTTTTTCCTATTTCGGTGGGTAATCCATATTAGGAAGTGCTCAGATGCTATTTTCAGTTTAGTACTTGGGGTTGCTCCCAGCTATGCCTGGGGAGCAAGAGATCAAACCTAGACTTCCAGCATGGAAAGCCTGTGGTCTAGCCCTTAAAGTGAACTCCCCAGCTCTTTTGTTTGTTTGTTTGTTTGATTTTGATTTGGGGGGTACACCTGGCAGTGCTTAGAGATTACTCCTAATTCTACACTCAGGACTCACTCCTGGTGATGCTTGGGGGACCACATGAAATACCTGTATCCAGCCCTGGTTGGCCAAGTTCAAGGCAAATGCCCTACACACTGTACTGTATCTTTGGCCCCTCTTTCCATTTCTAATGATATTTTAGATTCTTGTAATATCCTTATACTATAGCCATGTTCATTATGTCCAATTATTTCCTTAGCCAAAATTCTAAGTGTAATTTCCATGTCAAAGGACTTGCTGGAATTATATTTGAGAATGTTACACATAGGTGTACCCTAGAACAACTGCTGATTACTTTTCCACCAACATTGGAACGGTGGTTTTTCTCATATACAGCGACAAAGAGGAGTTCCAGTCTTTAAAATTTTACCATTCTGATAGATGTGTAACCTCAGGGTTAATATTGAGACTCTGTGTGTGTCTGTCTGTCTGTCTGATGTCAAGGATCAAATCTGAGGAGGCAGATGTTTACTTTTACTTTAAGTAAAACTGAAAATTTGCTTACTGACCAAATGGAATTCTTCTCTGTACAGGAGAAATCCCTGTATATATTTAAATGTAGGTGTGTTTCTTTTTTGTTTCCCTTTTTTGATCTCCGAGATATTAACCCTTAATTGCATGTTGTGCTATCTTTTAAGGAAGAGGGGGAAGAGCAGGCAGTCAAACCCAGGGTTACACATTAGCATTAGGCAAGTGCTCTAAAGCTAAGCCATGTACCCATTCCTGTAACTATCTTTTAGACCATTTTATGAACTGTTTATGATGCCTTTCTTTTAGGGATTCTCCATCTTTATATAGTCTTCCCAGTTTATCTTCCTTAATGTGTATTGTTGTTCATTTTTAACTTGAATAGTATCTTACCTTTACGTTGCCCCCAGGAACTGAAAATTCCTCCCTCCCTCCCTCCCTCCCTCCTCAGTAGTTATCACCAAACCCAGGAACCACCTTACCTATGTTTTCTTTGTTTTCTTTTGGGGAGGGGATTTGGAATGAGGGCAGGAATTGGCTACACTCATCGGTACTCAGGGATTACTCCTTGTTCTGTGCTCAGAGGTTACTTCTGAAGGGCCTTGGGTGTTCATATGGAATGTCAGGGAATTGAATGTGGTTGACTACTTGCAAGGCAGGTGCCTTACCCACTTACTATACTATCTCTCTGGGTCAAGTTTTCTCAAGTTCTTTCTGTCATTGTTATAAGTTATACATGTTTACTTTTTATTAAGAGGCATACTAAGAAGGTTTTTAAAAATTGTAAGGGCCAGAAAGATAGACTAGGGATTAAAGCACTTGCCTTTTCATTCAACTGAGCCAGTTTGATTCCTCGACCACATAATTCTCTGAGCACTCTACCCCACCCACTACCAAGGACAGAGCTGGGAGTAAAAATCACAGCGACAAAAAATGTTTCAATATTATTGTTTCTTGAATATGTTAAGTAGATCCCATGGAAAAGGCAGTTTTAGTCTCTACAATGTGTCTTGAGGAAGAGGAGGAAGTAGATTGCAACCTTCCCACTATTTTATTATATTCTCTTTGAATTGCTTAGCAAAAGAAGAGGAAATAAAGAATGAATCTTGGGGTCAGAGATATGGTATAGAGGATTGACCCTGGTGATCCATAGCACTGCAGCACCCAGTAGCACTGTGTCCTTGGATTGTGACATCGGATTACCAGATCTGCTGGCTGATAATTGCTGGAAGTGACCCCTGGGCTCCTTGAACACTACTTGGGAGGTCCCCTCAGCCCACACCAAAAAAAAAGAATAATGGCTCTTAATTAGTATGTTTCTGTAGGAAATACAGATTCGATTGTGGATTTCTTCCTTCCTTAAAGCATATTCTAAATTCTTTCTATGTTATTACAGTGGTAGCAGAGCTAAGCATTGCACAGGCATAGAGCAGTGAAAGGATGAATGCTGGAGTCTACTATCCCGACCATTGTACTGTAGGTTGGGCCCCTAAGTGGTATTTTGTAGCTTTGTGATTTGTTTCCACTTTTTAAAAATATTGTAGAAGTTCTTTACTGTTGATCAGGTTTAAGTCTTCAGGCAGATTGCATAGCCCTGTTGTGTTAGGACCTTTTTTCCAGGCTGTTGTTTTTGACCTGTCAGTGCTGGTGAGTCTTCCTGCCTACCCATTGTCTTATATTCCAGGAGGGCTAGGAGAGAGCCAGTGGTTTGTGTTAGAGCTGGCCTGGACAGTGTTGAAAGATTGTCGTCCCCAGTGCCTTGCCTCAGCTCTGGCATCATTTCAAGCAGGCCTGGGCAGCATCCAGAGGTTCAATGCCCAGCAGTCAATAGTTGCATGCTCTCGCCTTGGGGGTGGAGGGTAGCTGGGGAACTGGAGCTCAGCCCTATTGGTGACAGCTGAGCTCCACGGCTGGTCTACTGTGGATCACATCAGACTATGGGGATCCCCTTGCTAACTGGCTGTGCATTGGGAGGTAGGAGATACACAGGTGCTTTCAGGGGAGAAGGGCACACTCTCTGCTTACTGGCAAGTTCTGTGTGAACCTCTCCCCAGGGATTTACTGTGGATCTGTTAATACGCAAGTGAGATCCACAGTGGCCCAGCAGCGCTATCAGCAAGGCTGCACCAGAACATCAAGCTGACTCTCTTTCATACCCTAGTTTTTGCCTATGGTTCTAGAGTTCTAGATGCAGGATTCAGGAGCTGGGTTTACTGTACCCTCTGTTCTTAGGTTCCACACCTTAGCAAATCTTCTGTTGCAGCTTGTTGCCCCTCAGAGTTTCTTGGCAAGTGTGCCTGTCCAGTGCCACTCCAGAGTCTAGGTGCTGTCCTTTGGTCCCTTGCTGCCAGAGCTGTATTCATTGCGGTTTTAGATCTGTTTCTGTGTACATTTACTCTGTAGGGGGTAAACACAAATTTTTCTGATTGGGCCATCTTAGTGGGGCTTGACATGAAGCACTCCATTTTTACTCCTGGCTGTGCTTGGGGGATCATATGGGATGCAGGGATCGGCCGCATACAAGGAAAATGCCCTACCCGATGTACTATCACTTCAAAAAAAAAAATTGATGTAACTTGCTCTTTAAGCTCATGTTCTCCCTTGAACATGTTCTCCCTTGCTTGCTTTTTCCACTTAACCGAAACCCATGTTTTCTCTTTGAAGACTTAACTTTTTCTCTCCCCTCCCATCTAAGTATCTAAGTAGGTTTCAATAAGAACTATCTTGATAGTACAGCAGGCAAGGCATTTGCACACTGCCAACTGGGGTTTTAGTCCCTGCCACCACGTGTGGTCATTTGAGCCCCCTCCCCTAAGTTGATTGAGATACAGTAGTACTGGGGGGTCTTGCCCAAGGCCTCACATGCAAAGCAGGAACCAAGTCCCTAGGAGTGCCTTTTTTTTTTTTATCACTTCAGTAACTTTTAGAGTATTATTTGTAAGAAATTAGTTTTATTATTTGAAAATGCAAATTTGGGGGCCAGGAAGTGCTCAGTGGTGGAGCATTTGGATGTGTGCTTGAGACTGAGTTCTACTCCCAGTACCAACCCATTTAACTATGTGACCCTCAGTGCCACAGTAAAGTGCTTCTCTTCCCTTCACCAGCACCATAACGAAAAATGAAAGCAACTTTCGCTTCTTAGAACAGAAGCACAGCAGTCTGTAGGAAATCAGTGTTGGGGGTAAAATAGGGGGAATTTCACAAAAACTGACATGAGTTTTCAAGATAACCACATAAAATATTAGTACATGCATCCAAAGTCTAATAAGACTAGATTTAAGTCTTTAATTACTAAATTATTAATGATTAAGTGAATCATTAAATGCTAGATTTAATAGTCTAATATAGTAACAGCTTTTTAGTTTTGTTAATTTCCTACTACTGTGACTTTTGTTTGTTTTCTTTTTGGGTCACACCCAGTGGTGCTGAGGGGTTACTCCTGGCTCTGCACTCAGGAATCAGTCCTGGCAGTGCTTGGGGGACCATCTGGGATGCCAGGGATCAAACCTGGGCAGGCTTCATTCAAGGCAAGCACCTTACTATCTCCCCAGCCCCATTAATGGCTTATCTTACTATATTTTATACTGCTGAAACGGTTTAAAACTGTCTTTCATCTAGTTTGTGCCTCCACACCACCCCCATCTTGAATACTAATATCGAATTAATGAAACTTAAGAATTATAACACGTTTAATCAGTTTAATCAATGGCTGAATGAATAGCAGTACTCCTACATTGTGGGGGAGGTGGAGAGAGTTTACATGCTTACCACCAGGAGTAATTCCTAAGCATTGCCAGGTATGGTCTGAAAACCAGAAAGTAAAAAACAAACTAAGCACCTCTTCGTTCCAGTTGATTCCCACACTAATTCCCTGGTTGAGAATGCATCCCTGCTATTAAGTCTTCTCCAAAGTTCCGACTTAGTGCTTTATTATTTCAGCTGCTGTTCTTATAACCCACCTTTTTTCCTCCTCCGTTTTTGTGACTTAACGAAAGTGTCTTATTATGAAGTAATTTTTTATTATTTTCTCCCTTTTTCTGAACTTTTTAAATAACAAAAACTGATTACAAAGATAATAAACTTTAACATCAGACGTGAAAAATAGTTTTTAGTTATCACAGGTGACAAGCTAAAAAATATTAAAGCTTTCCACCTATGTTCAAAAGTCTGACCCAGTTCCAATTACCTTGGGGCTTAAGAGGTAGTGCACTGGGTGGGGCACTTGCCTTGCAGACAGCCAATCTGGGTTTAATCCCTGGTACCCCGGGTGGTCCCCTGAGCACCACCAGGAACGTGCTCCATTGCTTGATCTATCTTCCTAGCCCTCCATATAGTTTTTGTGTTTTTTTTTTTTTTTTTTTTTGGCTTTTTGGGTCATACCCGGCAATGCACAGAGGTTACTCCTGGCTCTGCACTCAGGAATCACCCCTGGTGGTGCTCAGGGGATGCTGGGAATCGAACCCAGGTCGGCCGCGTGCAAGGCAAACGCCCTACCCGCTGTGCTATTGCTCCAGCCCCCCTCCATATAGTTTTGTTGTTGTTTGTACTCTTCTGAATATTCTAAGCCCACTAGGCCAGGACTGAGGGGTCAGGAATCTTCTTTGTTAATTTGGAGGCCACCAGTCTTATATAATCTTTAAAATATGCTAATAGATGCACGTTGTAAGAACGTCTTGCGTCTGGACAGTATAGCGGGTAAGGGGCTTGTCTTGCTTGCAGTTGAACCAGGTTCAGTGCACACTGCACATGGCTCTTTGAGCTCAGAGCCAGGAGTAAACCCTAAATACAGCCAGTTGTGGCCCCCAAACTTAAAACGAGATCAGTTATTTGTTCTTTATTGTACTAAGGGGCCAGCGGATTTGGGCCCATTCCAACATTATTTGTCACCTCTTGGGCAGTAAAACTTGATGTCACTGGTTTTATGTTAGTTTTGGGCCACACCTGGTGGTGCTTGGGGGTTGCTTCTGGCAGTGTTGAAAGGGATCCATACATTACAGGGACCCATGCAAGCATACAGTCTGCCTGTTGAGTGCTCTCTGGCGCCTGGGTTTCTGTATTAGCCTCACCATGCTAGGAGGGAAAAAGCATAGATACTGGTTGCCTAGCTCTTTAGACAGCACTTACAGTCAGTGATAGACTTGAAATCACCTGACGTCTCCTCTTGGTTCCAAAGAGGAGTTTAGAGTTGATGAATGCCTTTGTCTTTAATTCCTAGATATCATGGACTAGATAAAAAAGGATTGTGGGCTCAAGGAACTGAGTTTGTGCTTTACATGAAGGAGCCTGGTTTTGGTCAGTGACACCACAGGGTTCCCCAAGCACCTACAGGTCCCAGTGCACCACCAATTGTAACCCCAAAACAAAACAAAAAGAGTATTCGTAAGTTTTTATCAGCAACCTTACGTATTGGTGTTTTCATTGACTCGTCCACTTTTCAATCTGGTACACTAGTCTCAGAGCTGTTAGAAGGCTATAAACTTCCTGCTCAGGTACCTATGCTGCATGCACACTTGCAGGGAGGTAATTTGCGAGCTTCAGATCACAAAGGACCAGTTCTAACCTCGGCAATCAGCTTCCTTTCACTAGAGAGGTTACTGCATATTCCTAGAGGAAGAGCACTCAAGGGGCTGAGTGTAAGCTTTGCAGATGGGAGGCACAGGTTCAGTCCTCAGCAGTGCAATATCCAGCCATCCACCTACCCTGCTCTAAGCACAAAGCTGAGAGTTGCTCCCAGACTGTACCTGGTGTGGCCCAAAACTAAATGCACAATGAGCTCTTCCTGCATCCCTGCCTTGTAAAAATTTATTTTGTTTGTGGGCCATACCTGGTGGTACTCAGGGCTTACTCCTGGCTCTGTGCTCAGGGATCACTCCTGACAGACCATCTGGGGTTTCCGGGTTCAAACCGAGGTTGACTGTGTTCAAGGCAAGCGCCCTACCTACTGTAGTAGCTCTCGCCACTGTGTTGTTGTTTTGTTTTGTTTTTAACTTTGTCTAATCAGATAGATCTTTAAATGATCAGCGTATATCTAAGTTGTTAATAGTTCTTGGAAATAACCCAGCACAGTTTATTATAGGCATTACTATTTGAGAAAATAACTCATAATCATTGCCATCACACTAGTTCAGTGAGACTACTGTGGGTTTGTTGCTCTACAAACGATCTCCCACTCTGCCTTCACTTCTTTTATTTTATAATTTTTGTGTTGGGGCATACACCAACCCAGCAATGCTTAGGGATTACTCCTAGCTCTGCACTCAGAAATTACTCCTGGAGGTGCTCAGGAAATTAAATGGGATGCTATGGATAGAACCTGAGTTGACTGAGTGCAAGCAAGGCCAGCACCCTACCCACCCCACTGTCTCTGCCCCCTCTGTCACTATTCCTGTCATCCCATTGCTCATCGATTTGCTCGAGCGGGTACCAGTAACATGTCTCCGAGAGGGGTGGAGGAATAGAACCTGGGTTGGCCACGTACAAGGCAAACGCTCTACCCGTAGTGCTATCACTCCAACCCCTGCCCCGTCTACCTTCATTTTAATTCTCAGAATTTTCTGCAAGGCAGGTTTTGTGTCTTGTGTACTACAGGGCTGATGAGTGCTTAAGTCAGTGTTCCAGGCTCCTGTTGTTGCTTGGCCTTGTAGAGGTTGGCCCTCTTCTTCAAGCTGATCCTTTACTTAATTTTTCTTCCCCAATTTTTGTCCCTGGTTTCCTCCTAACAGGGTCATTCCCTAATCCCTCTGTTTCTCCTACTTCTCCACGTCTCATGGTGGGGAGAAAAAAACCCAGAACAATCTATGATGGGGCTTGAAGAAGTCATTATAAGGCCCCAGGCGGGGAGGGGGGGAGGGTTGACAGGAAAACAATCTTCTTTCTTTCTCTCCCTTCCTTAACATCTCTTTTCTCTTGGATGAAAGTATTAACCTCACTCATCTCTAGCCATTTATTTAGTACAGGGCTTCGTAGAAACTTCGGCTTGTTAAAAATTGTGGGTTGAAGCCCCATATGGGGGTAGTGCAACTTTTTTTTTAATGTGTACAGGTCTGAGAGAAATGTGTTTTATTTGTATATATATTTTTTCATATACCTATATGTATTTTTCATTTACCCATCATATACCTTGAGGTCGTGTAAAAAGCTTGAGCAAACAGGGAATTTCGAGTGAAAAAGTTTAAGCAGTCCTGTATTGTTGTCTAGTACATTCCTGGTATTTAGCATTCTGCATTCAATGCTTGAGTAATTCTGATTCACACCATATGTTTATTTATAAGAGATGTTTTGTTTGCTCTGTAAGAATTATTTTATGAATTGACTGGGTTATATCAGACTCTTCAAATAAAGACATTCATGTTGTTTGACTGATGCACCATTTTTCTTAAAGCGGCTGTTCGGAATTAAAGTTTGAGACATCTAGGAAGAAAACATTCAAGTTAACCACTCCAATGTACCATAACCCAAGTAATTGCCATGCTGCTTTTAGGCAGAAACTGTGATTTGTCATTAACGTGATTTAGTGCGCTGGTTTTCCTTCTTTTTGTTTGGTTTTTAGTTTTGTCCTGCTTGGGGGCCACACCCAGTTGTGCTCAGTGTGTACTGCAGGCTCTGCACTCCGGTCACTCCTGGGTAGACTTCAGGCACCATATAGAGTGCTGGGGATCGAACCCAGATTGACCACATACAAGACAAACACATTACCTGCTGTACTATAGTTCCCACTCATTTTCTCTATTAAGTTATTGTTTACATTTCCTTATGTTTGAGACTTTAGTTTCTTATTCATAGCTCAGTAGGCGTCATCATTCTTTCATGTTGTATCTACGTTAGGGGGGATAGTGACACCATTTACTTACCTGTTGATATTATTTCACAGTGCTGGTCCTAAAGGTGATAACATCTATGAGTGGAGATCAACCATTCTAGGGCCTCCAGGATCCGTGTATGAGGGTGGTGTATTCTTCCTTGATATCACTTTTACACCAGAATATCCCTTCAAGCCTCCAAAGGTAAGAAATTCTTTAGAGACAGACTGTTGAAACTTTTAATCACACAAGTAGCAGATTCATATCCTAATGATCGAAATACATTTGAATGTTAACTTCACCTCATTTGGTCATCATTTATAGGAATAAGTGCTTTGTTTGACGGTACTTAAAATTCTGCTGCTTATACTTAACCATGCACAGAAATGGAGAGTCACAATTTCATACCAGTACCTTGGGTTTCGGGTTTTTTGTTTATTTTTTATCTTGTTCAGATCCTTCCCCCAAGCCTCAGTTTTCTCCTCTGGAGTGGGGAGGTGTGGGGAAGTTGCTCAAAGACTCCATCTCTGTAACATTCCACAGTGTGATTGTCACTCATATTGGCAGGAATGAAACCTCTTCCCAGGAATGGGGTAGATTGCTAGATATAAATACTACGGCTACAAGAAGTGACTGAAAATTGTTTTTTAAAATGGTAAAAGTGGGGCTGGAGTAATAGCACAGGGGGTAGGGCATTTGCCTTGCACGAGGCGGACCCGGGTTCAATTCCCAGCATTCCATATGGTCCCCTGAGCACCACCAGGAGTAATTCCTGAGTGCAGAGCCAGGAGTAACCCCTGAGCATCACCGGGTGTGACCCAAAAAGCAAAAAAAAAAAAAATGGTAAAAGGGGCAAGAGATATATAGTTCAGCTGTAGTAATTCCCAGTACTACCATCACCACTGACCCCATAGTGTAGTAAAAGTAAAGATAGTTTTTACTTTGGAATGATGTTCTGTAACACACATTACCCCCCACACACACACACACACACACAATTTGGGGAACCAGGTGGAGAGAGTAGTATAGCCAGTAGGGCGCAGGCCTTGCATGCAGCAGACTCTGTCTCCAGCACTGCATACAGCCCCTGCTGGGTGTGTCTGACCCCTAAAACTTTTTTTTGGGTACCAAACTTAATTAGCCCATGCTTATGTCTTTTACTGTGGTCCTTATCTATTTCTGATACTACTCCGTTACAGTGTATTCTGTGATTAAGACAGGATCTGCAGGGTCTGATGTAAAAGTTAAAAAGACATAAAAGTTCTCATCTTCCAATTACAGTTTTTTGCAGCTTTGGTGGCATGTGATGATTGTTAGCTAAAAATACTATTTATGTGTTCTTTACCTTGTACCTTTGAATTTTGAGTCTAAGGCTTTGAGACCATGTAATTCTAGTAACTAACACAAGAGGTCAGCAAACAGCTATTCAAACTTGGAATGTTAGGGAAAAGACTAAAATGGCATAATACGAATTTAAGAAATATGCCAGTTGCTGGTTAATTCTTTATAATTTAGTCCTAAAATATCAGTGAACACCTTCTATAAGTAATTTGTTATCTCTTGTTTTAGCTAAATTGCTACAATTTAAGCCCTTTTAAAAGGTTTCCTTGCTTGCTATTTAAATTTTAATTCTACCTTATATTTTAGGTTACATTTCGGACAAGAATCTATCACTGTAATATTAACAGTCAAGGAGTTATTTGCTTGGACATATTGAAAGATAATTGGAGTCCAGCATTAACCATATCTAAAGTCCTCCTTTCTATATGCTCACTTCTTACAGACTGTAATCCTGGTAAGTTTTAATTTTTCTTTTCTTCCTCAACTTCATTTTCCTTCCCTCTTTTTGCATGTCTCTCACACATTGTCTCAAAACAAATCACATGCTCCTAAAGGTTGAGTTATCTTACCTACATCTACCAGAGCCTGCAGGTTCACTGAGCACTTTCCTCATCCCTTCACCAGTGCACACTTTCCTCCACCAATGTCCCCATATGCCCCCTTCCCAACCCTCCCCTTGCCTCTGTGGCAGACAGTTTCCCCCATACTCTCTACTTTTGGGCATTATGGTTTGCAATACAGATACTGAGAGGCTATCGCGTTTGGTCCTTTATCTACTTTCAGCACACAGTATTCAATTTCAAAAGTGATTCCTACTATGTTGTGATGAGGAAGAATGACTTTATTTCCTCACTGATTTTGTAGATAAACCAATTATAAATTATAAATTAATTATAAATTATATTAATTATAATTATAAATTACTGTATTTAAATATAAACAAATACATTTGTTATAAGCATATAAAATTATGTATAAATAATAATCTATTTTAATTTCAGAGAAACAGTATATTTAATGGTGGTTTTATTTTGTTGTTGGGGGTCAATCCATAGCCTCACACATGTATATAGGGGGAGGTCTAAATTTTTACCTAGCTCTTTCTAGATTGCATCACACTTAAGTAGGCCCAAGGACTCTAAGGTACTACTTATTGTCATTTCAATCATGTGAAGACAGCTGGATGTTCATTGTAGTCTGGTGTTATGAATGGTCCAGTTTCTAAAAGCAGAATCTTTCATTTTGGTTTGTTGGGAGAAAAATGAAATGAACAGATTAAAGCGGATCATCCTGAATTTTTTTTTCCCCTTGCTGTCATTTTGTCTAAAAGTGCTAAAAGAAAAGTATCTTGGATGGTTGGTATTTCAAAGATGAGTTCAATCACATATCGTTGCAAGCTTGTTACTAATTAACTTTTCTAAAATTTAAAATATTCCTTTCTCCATTCTTTCCTTCCAGCCGACCCCTTGGTGGGAAGTATTGCCACTCAGTATATGACCAACAGAGCAGAACATGACAGAATGGCCAGACAGTGGACCAAGAGATACGCTACATAAATGGGGTTTTCACAATTCTTACTATTATTTGTCTGTCACAGAGAGAGCTGCTTATGATTTTGAAGGGGTGGGGGAGGGTGGGAGTTGGTAAAGAGTAGGGTATTTCTATAACAGATATTATTCAGTCTTATTTCCTAAGATTTTTGTTGTAACTTAAGGTATCTTGCTACAGTAGACAGATTTGGTAATACCAACTCTTAAAAAACTCATTAGTTCTGTTTTATTAGCTGAAATGTGGTACAGAGAAAAACAAATATTTGGGTTCCGTTGCTGGTAGTCTGTAAATTTCAAACAGCCTATTTTGTGCAGATTACACACACATACACAAACACACACACAGCCATTTATGTGAAGCCCTTCCACACTCTTTTGAAATTTGTTTTCCTTTCTTAGATGGAAACATTTTAGAGACTTTCATCTCATATATAATAAAATGGACACATGGCTGTAAGACACCATATAGGAAATTAGTTGTATATTTTATTTTATAAACCAGTCTTCTTTATTGTGAAAATATTAGAGGTTTGATCAGGACTTGTGAAAACCTGTAGTAAAATACCTTAAGCTGTTAACTGTAAGGCGTGGAATAGGAGTTACCCAGTGGATTGGTTATATGTTGTGGACTAATTAAGTCTGCATTTGTTACTGTGCTAATAAACAATATTAAAACAACCACCCAACATTGTTGTGTCATTACATTTTACCTTTGTAGTTTTTAGATTTCCTTCTAACTTTGGTGACTACTATACAACCAGAAGTAATACAGATAGTGTATGTAGGTATGTTACTCTTTAAGTATGTAGGTATGTTACTCTTTAATTTATTCAATAGCCATGCATGATTTTGCAGTCTCAGAAAATATTGGACAAAGAACCTCTGGTGTAACTTGTCACTCCAGTATCTGCAAGTGTATGAGAAAAGGTTCTCTTGTGGATAAAGAAGTAAATGCAGTAGTTCTTGGCTCAGACTGACTGAAACCACCCTCTAAACTTCTGCTACATACATTAGTATTTCTTTGCTTAATAGCTAGTTTTTTGTGTTGTATGTTCAAATCAAGCAGTATATAGCTGGTAGGGTGCTTGCCTGTGGCCGACTTGGGTTCAGTCTCCAGAACACCATATGGTTCCCACTGCCCACCAGGCGTGATTCCTGAGTGCAGAGCCAGGAATAACCCCAGAGCACTGTCTGGTGTAGCCCAGAAAACAAATAAAATCGAGCAGCTAGCTGCTTTTATAGTTGAAAGCATTGTTACTTGCTTTCATACTTAAAAGAATTTTATTTGTAATAAGTTACAACATTCAACTTATTAAAAGTACAGTTAGCCCTGTTCAGATCTTACTGACAATCCTGCATTGACAGTCATCAGCTGTTAACGATGAGCATGACCTCTCAGCCCCAAAACATATTTCTTAATTAGCAACTTGATTAACCTGTTAAACAAAAATAGGTTGCATTCTTAGCAGTTCCTTAAAGTTTGAATGTATTTACATAACCTAATACTACCTCGGGTCATACTAAAGAAAATTAGAACAAATCCAATCACAAGTTTTGCTCAATGGCACAAAACTCCACAAGACAATATGTTTATATTATTATAAGTTTATTTTTAAAAGTTTCACTTATTAGTATCTAAATTGTTTATGAAATACTTTTTCCATAAAACAGAAAGCACTTCACAAATTTGCATCCTTGAGCCTTTTCTGTACCATTCCAGTTTTAAGTGTATGCGTTGCTGAAGTGAGCACTGAAGCACTTGAAGTATTTCATAGTCTACCTAGACACTGGATGGTTAATGAAAGTTATTTTCAAGCTAAGAAATTTAGTTACAGGCCAGAAAGATACTACAGTGGGCAGGGCACGTGTCTTGCACAGTCAACGTGGGTTCCATCCCCGGTGCTCCATATGGTACCCTGAACACTGCCAGCAGTGATCCCTGAGTACAGAGCCAGGAGTAAGCCCTGAGCATAGCAGGTATGTCCCCGCCTTTCCCCCCCAAAAAAAAGTTACACAGAAGCTTCTGATACAGGTGATAAAGGAAAAGCTATTTAAAAGGGTAATTTGTATATATCCTAACTAAATTTTATTTTACTGTTTTGAGAGGTGCAACATAAAAGTGCAGATTTCAGGAACAAGTTTCAAATAATGAGTACAGATATTTCGATTACATGGCTCAAGTAATTTGGAAACGTGTTAAATTACCTTATGGGTTTCCAAAATCTACTTGAAATAGCTTATTTCAGTTCACAGACATTTAAAGGCGAAGACTATTTAGCAAACAGTTCTCTCAAATTGACTTAGTTCTCGGAGCTAGAATTCCCTTTGTTTTTCCTCCCAGGTAGAGGAAAGCTTGATTTGCTCTGGGGTTGGGACAGTTTACTGGCTAATAAAGTGAATGGTTCAATCAGAGTTTTTCGATCTGTAACTGTTACCTCCCACAGTCGCACTTTCTCGCTCTTTGCCCACTGCTGTGCCACTTCAGCATCCACTTGTCTCTGCTCAGAAAGGTCAATTTTGTTTCCTAGTACAACAATGGCTACCTGAAAGAACAATAGGTGAATTAGAGCATATTTTGCCAATATCCTAAGCAAAACAAAGCTGCCCCATCTAGTAAGTTGCTTCATCTCAGCTTAACTCAGAGATATGAATTGAATAAGACAGTAACATATAAGATAGTAAGATGTTACAACCTCACTTCTCTTTCCTTACATGTTTTTTGTTAAAATAGATTAATAAAGATGCTAATTAAGAAATGTTTTGGGGGGCTGGAGCAATAGCACAGCGTTTGCCTTGCACGTGGCCGACCCAGGTTCGATTCCCAGCATCCCATATGGTTCCCTGAGCACCGTCAGGGGTGATTCCTGAGTGCAGAGCCAGGAGTAACCCCTGTGCATCGCCAGGTGTGACCCAGAACTTTAAAAAAAAAAAAATGTTTTGGGGTTGAGGGGTCATGCCCATTGTGAAGTCAATGTAGGACTCTCAGTAACAGTGTCAACTCAAATTGTTATGTAGGATAGGGTTGAAGAGATAGTATGGCAAGCAAGGTCAAGTGCCTTTCCCAGGTTCAATCCCTGGTACCACATGTGATCTCCCAAGCACTGTCAGAAATAAGCCCTGAGCACAGCCTGGCATGCCCCTCACATATACACAAATTGTCTATTTCCATTTAGATAGAAAATAGAAATTTTTTTGAAAAACCTGGGAAATTTGTGATGTACTTTGTAAGATAATTACTGATACCGAGTGTTCTGTACTTAAAGAGACTAAGTTCCACAGGAATAGAAAAATGTAGCTCGTTCACATGACTACTAATTATAGAGAAATGCTGGGGCGCTGGAGAGTACAGCAGGTAAGGGCCTTACTATGCATGCGGCCAACCCAGGTTTCGTCCCATATGGTCCCCCAAGCACTGTCAGGTGTGGCCCCAAGACAAAAAATTGCTGAAAGCAAGTGGTAAGAATTGGTTGAATGTATGGACCAGACGACTGTTTTACATTAACTATAAGGCAATTTAAACCAGAATCATTTACTATAGACCAGGCATTATCTTACTTTTTGTTCTGAGATCTTTCTGAAGATCTTTACCGTCTTGTCTATCCCATCATACTCAACTGACAAAACCTCTACCTAGGGTTTAGGGTTTATTGTGAAAAACAGTGCCTGGGCTTAACACATGGAAGGCATATACTGTATGGCTGAGCCACATGGCTGGAGAAAACAAATCCCTGTTGATGGGTCGCAGTTAATAATCATTGACCTTGAGGGAGGGGGGAGATCTCCAGCATTTCCTCCACTCACTGTCACTTTCTGCCCTCTGCCTTCTGTCACACCTTATTCTCAAATAATTTTCAAACCTATTTTCAGTAAAAAAAAAAAAAAAAAAAGCAGCAGTTAAGAAAGACATTCCATATGTTTTCCACAGCTAACCTCCAGTCTGCCACCTTCCAAGTCCATGTCCACAAACCCCTCCTTTTTACCTGGTCAGGATTAATTACAATCTAGTCATTAATCCCCTCTCTCCTGTTTTTCTCTTGAATCAATCCTGTAACCAATGTACAAAACACCTAAAAATACCTCCTGTTTGCTCCATTTTCCTCCATCCATTTCCACTCCAATTTAGTAAAATACTGTATGTAGTGTTTGACTAAAATGTTTCCTTAAGATCAGATAGTGGGGGCCAGACCAATAGTAAAATAGGTAGGGTGCTTGCTTACATGTGGCTGACCTAGGTTCAATCCCTGGCACTCCATACAGTCTCCTGAGCTTGCCAGACCAAGGGTGGCCCAAAAACAAGAAAAAGATCTAGTTACTTTTCATACTGTACTACTACTATTAGCAAATAAAAAATGCCTTGGCAATTCCACATCTTTCTGTAGGTCTTGTATCAATCATCTATGGTATCAGGAATCAGGAGTCAGCCATGTAACATGGAGAAATACCTGAGTGCCAGGCAGAGAAATGAGAAACTGAATACTTAATAGGGTAACAGTATTGTCATGAGGAACAGTAAGTAAACCAGTGTCATTAGAGAGGAATAGAAATACATAAAATGGGGGGGGGGGGGGGGAAATGGTGCCAGTCACGGTACAGTGGATAGGACACTTGCCTTGCACACAGCCAACCTGGGCTCAATCCCTGGCAACCCATATGGTTCCCTGATCCATCCAAAAGTGATCCCTGAGCAGAGAGCCAGGTATAGGCCAAAAAAGAATTTTTTTAAAGTACGCCTGGGGGGCGGAGAGATAGTACAGTGGGTATGTGCTTGCCTTGAAGATGGCCGAACTGGATTCAATCTGTGTTACTGCATAGGGTCCCGAGCCCTCCAGCAGTTATTCCTGGGTGGAGAGCCAGGAGTAAATCCTGAGCACCACTAGATGTGTCCCAAAAACTAAAAGTAGGCCTGGGTCCTGAGCACTACTAAATACAGTCCCTGGGTCCCAGCATCACCAGGTGTGGCACCAAAACAAGAAAAACAAACATGCCTGGGCCAGATCAGACTTGGTAAACCACAATAAGGACCGTATTTTAAATGGCAGGTGGGTAAGATCCAGCCATCATCAGGGTTGGTTTCTATTTGGTAAGGCTGTAGACAAAAACCCTGTTTAGCCAAGAATTCAGAATCACAGGAAACAGTAACCCCCAAGCAACAGGAAATCAACTATACAGTATTTGAGTGTGGAATCATTATAATTAAACTTACACACTACAGCAAACAAAAGAAGTCTAATGTTGGTCCTGACTTAATTCATGCCCATTATTTCTTGGGATAAGAAAAACTAAGAAATTTACAAATGCTCTGAAGATAGTATAAAGTGCCCAAAAAGTCTGTACAATTTAGTATTATATTCATAGTTGGCATTTAAAACATACCTCTTTTTTATCTTTGAATTTGTCAATTTCTTTCTTTAGGAGCTCCACTCTTTGAAAAGATTCAAGATTATTCACACTGTACACAAGAACAAAGCCATCAGCAAATGAAAAATAATGCTTTGGCAACTCCACACCTTCCTGTAGACCTCTGGTGTCATAAAGATGTAACTGTTCCTTTACTCCCCGATCTGTTTCCACTGAAGCCATATACACATCTTCCATTGTTTCACAGTCTTCTATTCCTAGGATTTTAAAAAAAAGTATTTCTTTTGGATAACTGACTACCAATTGTTGAGTAGTTTCTTTTAGCCACTCCTGGCTCTGTGCTCAAAGGTCAACCCTGGTGGTGGGTAGCCAAGTGATGCTGGGTATCAAATGGGTCTGGCTGTATGCAAGGAAAGTGCCTTAACCCCTGTACTCCCTCTAGCCATAGAACTGACCCTGTAATTTATTCACACGTATGAAAATCACATTTACATTAATTTCCTTTAAATGAAAGGTAGTAAGTTAAATTATTTTTAAAATGTATTTGGGGAGGGGAAATGGAGAGATTAGTACAGAGGATATGGTGCTTGCTTACATGTGGCCAACTGTAACCCACCCTGGCATCACACATGGTCTTCCAGGCACCACCAGAAAGTGATTCTGAGCACTAAGTATTATTCCCCAGCCAAAACATTATTCTGTGTAGAAGTAGAACATATTTAACAAATCAAAACTATTAAAAAAAAAATCAAAGGACTAAACACTTGATTGGAAAACTGAAAGCACCTGCAACAGGGCTGGGGAAATACCTCAACGGGCCAGAAGATGTACCTTGCATACAGGAGGTCCAGGTTTGAGTACTGGCACCACATGCTCTTCCAAGCACCACTGACTTACCGCAAAAAACAGCACTTGAAACATCTAAGCGACCCATTTTCTGGGGCCAGAGAGATAGTACGGCTGATAGGACACTTGCCTTGCACGTTGCTGAACCGGGTTTGATCCCCAGCATCCCAAATGGTTTCCCAGGCCCACTGGAGTAACCCCTGAGCACCACCAGGTGTGGTCCAAAAGCAAAACAACGCTAAGTGACCCCATTTTCTTCAGCAGAGCTAAACACAGGTCTTGAGGGAATTTGCGGCTCTTTTCTGGAGAACTAATATTCCCAGAGTCTGTTTAAGGGACTCAAATTTAGAGCTGGGAATATCACTCAGTAAAACATGCATTGCATGTGTGAGACCTTGTTTGATCCTTATCACCTCAAAAAATATTCGAATGTTCAGTATGGACCTGAATACAAGATCTTTGCTACTGTACTTTGCTACTGATCCACATTCAGGCCCTGTTAGGATCTAATATATTTATTGATTTTGTCATTTTGGGGGTCATACTTGGTGGTACACAGGGACACTCCTGGCTCTGTGCCTGAGGGAGCATACATGGTGCTGGGATTCAAACTCTTACTGTGGCAGCAGCTGCGTGCTAAGCAAGCATCTTAAACTTTGTACTATCTTTGTACTATCTAGTTTATTTTATTATTTCTTGTGATAAAATGTATGCCTACTAGGCACTTGATACATGTCCAGCAGATTATCCAAGCTAATACCACTAGCCTTTCCTCCACACACCTGTTCCTCCTCGATGATTTCTTCCCTTGATCACCACCCACCTAGGAAGTCTTCAGAGCTCTCTTTAAACAAAGTGTGGGGTGAAGATGATCAAAAATCAGTTGTTCTACTGTTTACCTGCTCAACCCGGCAGCCGAAAACTTCCAGAACTCAATCGCCGCCTGCTCATGGCCGATCTCCACAGGCTCGGAGGAGCCTCATCCATGAATGAATCTGCTGAAAAACTCAGGTATGCGGGTTTTGTGATCGAAATCTCCAGGCTTGCACACAGTCAGGAATAGGCAACCTCCCCCCATCTCCCTGTTCTTCTGGGAGCCTGGCAGTCTCGCCCACAAACTGCCTCTGGCACCATATAAGCTCATTAATGGCCATGATCCAGAGACTCACAAATAAATCTTGGAAGAGAGCAAGACGTTGCAGAGATGTCTCCGGACCCCAAAGTCACTATTCAGTTAAAAATTTAACTGCAGCTGTATCACCCTATTTAAAATTATAGAATTCCTGGAGCGACATCTCATACTCTATGCCACTGATGGGGTATAAAGTAGAAGGCAGCCAATCTTGATTAAAAAAAAATGGGCATTATGGTTTACAATACGGATACTGAGAGGTTATGTTTTTTCCTTTACCTACTTTCAGCATGCAGCATTATCTTTTTAAATTAGCATTTTGTGTTCTTAGGATATTAAGGAGTGGAATTACTGAATGACATGGCATTTTATAATTCAGTGTTTTGAGACATCTCAATACTGTTGTCAAATATTGCAAGGTTGGATCAGTTTACATCCCATGACCATGAATGTGAGATCCTTTATTATTTTTTTTAACCATATTTTACCTTTTTTTACCCACCAACACCAGTTGTTTCAAATCTTCTTAAAATTTCACTGTAGGCACCATGGTTTACAAAACTGTTACTAATAGGGTTTTGTGCATAAAATATTCCTGCATCACACCCTCCATCACTGTCGTCTTCTTAATCCAGGCCATTCTCAGTGGGGTGAGTTGATATCTTATTGTCATTTGATTTGCATTTCCCTGATAAGCAACTATGATGAATACCGTTTTTCATATGCCTATTGGTCATTTGTATGCCTTCTTTAAGGAAGTGTCTGTTCAAATTCTCTAATTTTTTAAAGGTATCGTTGAGTTTTATGAATACTTTTGTGTTTTGGATAAAATGTATAGCACAATTACTTTCCCCATTTTGCTAGGATAGCTGTTTATATTAACCATAGTTTATCTCAGAGCAAAAGCTTTTTAGTTTGACCCAGTTCCATTTGTTTTTGTTTTTGCTTTACCAGTAGAGTTGAATCATAAAAACATCCCTGGAGTCAATATAATGGAGAGTTTTGCCTGTGTTCTCTCTGATGGATTCAGGTTTAATATCATTGCCTTTAATCCATTTTTAATTAAATTTTGTGTATGGTGTAGAAAAAAATATATATAAGCACAGAAGGCTCAACCTTTAACATGTTAATCTCTTGTACAAGAGCTGATTAATGGCTCCAGGGTGAGATGCAAGTCTTCACACTTTCCTCTAAGGAAATTTTTCGATCATTTTTAACGGATTATTCCATAACAAGCAATACAAAATATCTAGGTCCTGCTTTGGGGGCAGGCTTTGGGGCTTGGGGTGGAAAAATTTGCAGTATGGTTATGGAAGGTGTAATGATAGTGGGAATACTGAATGTAATAAATTACAGTGAAAAACTATAGAAATAGATTTTTTTTAAAAAAAGAAAAATACCTAGGGGCTGGAGCGATAGCACAGAGGGTAGGGCGTTTGCCTTGCACGCGGCCGACCCGGGTTCGAT
Source organism: Sorex araneus (assembly GCF_027595985.1). Classification (NCBI taxonomy): domain Eukaryota; kingdom Metazoa; phylum Chordata; class Mammalia; order Eulipotyphla; family Soricidae; genus Sorex; species Sorex araneus. Next base: position 23,219,171 of record NC_073305.1, read on the forward strand.
CCCCGGCATCCCATATGGTCCCCCAAGCACTGCCAGGAGTAATTCCTGAGTGCAAAGCCAGGAGTAACCCCTGAACATTGCTGGGTGTGACCCAAAAAGCAAAAAAAAAAAAAAAAAGAAAAAAGAAAAATACCTGCTCAAGTCATTGTCTCTTTCCACAACATTGACTTGTTAGAGTTACCTGAACTACAGTAGTTCAGTAAACTTTCTATACTTTACAGACTGCTGAAATGTCAATTGTTTGGATACTCTCCCAGTTCTCTCCTTCCCTCCTTTCTGCTCCCATTGCCTTGGGTATGGGTACAGGTTAAGACCCTTTCATAACTCTTTACATCTGTTCCTCTTAAACTTGTGTGTCAATCTTGAAAGCCAACCCATAGGCCATCTTGTAGATCTGAGAACTAAAAAGCTAACTACATAGAAGGGCCTTAATAAATTTGTTATCTGATTGGAATGAATGAGCACGCTCATCACTGATGTCCCAGTTTTAGTTGTTGTTTGGTTTGAGGGGCCACATCCAGTGGTACTCAGAGATTACTCCTTGCACTGTGCTCAGGGACAGGGACCATTCCTAGTGGTGCTTGGGTGATCATATGCAGAGCCAGGGATTGAACCCAAGTTGGCTACATGCAAGACAAGCCCTATCTGCTGTATTATCTCTCTAGACCTTAATCCCTTTGCCTGAGTGATACTTTTTTTCCTGTTCAAGCATGTACCTGCTTTATTTAAATAATCTCCACTAGAATAAAGCTAGTTCTTCCTAAGATTTTATCTCATTTGCAGTCAGCGTGCTTAATAAGAACAACTTTGTGCACTGTACTGTTCAAGACACCATTCTAGACATGAAAAGTAAGAATTTCTGGTTTTACTTGAAAACATTTATTTCTCTCTACGGTAAACATTTAAAAATCAACTCCTCTGGAGTAGAGTACAAATGCTTTCATGTACAGAAGTTCATTCATTATGGAGGTGTCTGAAATAAAAAATTCTGATGCAACTTTTTAATACAGTCTGTGAATTTGGGATGGGGCTGTTTGGGGGCCCACTGCTGGTTTATGTTTGAGGCGACTCCCAACAGTGCTCAAGGGATCATGCAGTGCCAGAGGCTGAACTTGGCCTCTCATGTTCCAGCCCTGTCAGTTATCTGGTGACAGGCATTGAACACAGGTTCAAAGCAGATATTTTGCTATATATTTATTGATTGATTTTTGTCATTTTGGGGGTCATACTTGGCCACTCCTCTGTAATCAAGGGCCACTTCTAGCACTGGGCCTGAGGGAACATATGTGCTGCTGGGACTCAAACCATTATTGTGGCAGCAGCTATATGCTAAGCAAGCATCTATCCAGCCCAGATCTATTTTATTTTTGTGATTAAAATAAAATGTTATTTACTCTTTTTTTTTAAATGCTGAAAAGAAATATCTAAGAAAGAGGCAGTGGAATGGTTAAATGAAAATCAGTTCATACAGGCAAATATTATGTTCTTCCATAGAGTATCCCTTCAGAATTCTTGTTCCTATAATGGAATACAATTCCAACTTAGATTCCTTACATTTTCTTCATATAAGTTAACAATACCTGAGAGTTTGATCCATGGATTACCCCATCATCTGGGATTTGTTGATGTATATACATCCCAGATCTATTTTAAAGGTGAAAAGATATAAAGACCTTTCATTTAAGTGTTCTCAGATATCAACTTGTCAACATCAAACTCTTGTCCTCCCAGTGGACAAAAATGCAGTATAGGGGCTGGAGGAATAGCACAGCGGGTAGGGCATTTGCCTTGCACGCAAACAACCTGGGTTCGATTCCCAGCATCCCATATGGTCCCCTGAGCACCGCCAGGAGTAATTCCTGAGTGCAGAGCCAGGAGTAACCCCTGTGCATTTTCCGGGTGTGACCCAATAAGCAAAAAATAAAATAAAAAATTTAAAAAATGCAGTATAGAGGAAATATAAATTTCTACTATTTATACCAATGGCAAATATGCACGTTTTACTGTGCATTTTAGTTCTCATTCATTCTCAAAATGTAATCAAGATCTATAGCAAAATAATATGACAAGTGAGACAATGAGATCATTGATTCTGTCATTAGTTCCAGCCAACTCTTTTCATGAAAATGGGTTTTCCCACAATAGTAAAGAAATTAGAGGTAACATAGATGTCAACCTTTTTTCCTCTAATATTTTGAGAATGGTTTGATTGTAGTAAGTTACTTACACAATAAGTTGTTTGGGAACACAAAGTAAAATTTTTTTTCGAAACTTTTTATTTAGTATTCTGTAGTTGCTTAACACACACTTAAATGATCTTATTGGGGAGAAGGGAGAAGGAAAGGTTCTGTGGATTCCCAAGGAAATGTCAGAAAGGTAAAATATGGCCAGCATTCTTTTGCTCTGAGGTGCAGGGTTTACAGGGCATACAGCACTTTCCTTACATAAAGCACTTGATCTCAGATTTTTCAGACTGAGAACATGGGGGATTTCAGCTTATAGACACTAAAATCCTGACGAGCATACCCCAACCACCCTTGAAAATAGAGCTAGCTTGTTTTATTAGGAAGTATTCACTCATCTCTCCATTTTTATATGACCAGATGTTTGTGGAAGATCTTAGAACTGCTTGCATTATTTGCTGGGGGAAACTGGATAGTAAGTGGTCACTTAGGGACACTTGAAAATCACAACACTAGTAAGTACACAAGTCAAGTCGTAACAAATTAAACATTTGCTTGTTTCAAGCAATGTCATAAGAAAAATCAAATAAGATCAAACATTTTTTTTCACTATTTTTCCTCACAAGAACATAAAAGTTACGGGGGGTGGGGGAAGGAACTTAATAGGAAATTTTTTTAAAAAGTAACACTTTCTTTGAGTAGTCCTTGGGTAGTTATGATAGGTTCCACTTGTTTGTTTCTTTGAACTGGGGATTTTGGTACAGTTTTGTTTTTGTTTTTAATATCTGCTTCTGCATCCCCATCTATCAGATCGACTTCCTCCACGACCACCACCTCTTGGTGCTCCACGGCTTGAACTGCTGTAGGAATCGCGTGGAGGAGGGTACCCCCTTTCCATAGAAGGCGGTAGCCCTCTGTCTTGTCTGCCAACCCGATCACGACCACTTGAGTAGAGATCACTTCGGCTGCTTGAGTAACTGTCTCGGCTTCCACCATATCCATCCCGTGAGCTGCTGTAATCATCATAGCGACTGCTTCCACCATAAGATGGTGGTGGCCCTCGCGTAGGTGGAGCACTACGTGAATTACCATAACTCTCATAGGAATCTCTGTAGGAGCCTCCACTGGGATGATCTGAATAGTCTCGATCCCGACCATAGCCATCTCGATCACTATACCCTCTTGATGGATAGTCATCACGTGAACTGGAATGCCCATAATCACGGTAGGTGTAATCTCTCGGGGGTGGTGCATAATCTCTGGTATCCCGTGAACTTGGGTAATCTCTGCTCGAGTAGCTATCTTTAGTAGAATATCCATCATCTCTTGGGGACAAATAAACATCTCTTCGAGAAGGTAGGGGTTCCCTACGAGGTGGGCCTCCATAACTGTCTCTTCCACGGGATACAGGAGCTCTTCCTCCCATTCCACTACTGCTTCGAACTGGTCCTGAGGGGGCAGACCTTTTAGGAGGTGGTCCCCCACTTCGTGGTGGTGGTCCTCTTTTCACTGGAAGTGGCCCTCTGGAAGAACTCATACTAAAACTCATGGAATAGCCACCATCATCCATGTACCCTCCGCGTGAGGGTGGCCCCCTTGTTCCTCCACTACCTCCTCTTCCACCTCTAAGGCCTCTTGGAGGGCCTCTGCTTCTTGGAGGTGGAGGTGGTCCCCGTCTCCCACTTTCAAATGATGGTTTGGTAGCTTGTTCTACCTTGATGGCTTTCCCATCTAAGGACTTCCCATTCATGTCTCTGGCGGCATCCTTAGCATCTGCTGGGCTTTCAAAGGTGACAAAAGCAAATCCTCTCGATTTGTTGGTTTCACGGTCTTTCATCAACAGAACTTCCACTATTCGTCCATATTTGCCAAATACGGCTTCAAGGGCTTTCTCATTTGTTTCAGTATTGAGCCCACCAATAAAAAGTTTTCCCGGGCGATCTGCTTCAACCATTTTTACCCCCTGAACAACAACCGGAGGGAGTGATGATGGTTTTCAAGTTCTTATTAAGTGGCTGATGGGCGCTTCCTAGCAATTCAGCACGAGAGACAGCTGCCTGCTCCGAGACCTAGGAAAGGGAAGTCACCACCAGCACTACTGCACAACCCAAAGTAAATTATTTTAACTACAAAACGCTATTCCTGAGTCAGTGTGGCTGAATGGCAGAATGCATGCCTCACATGGATAAGCCAGAGGCTTTGAGTTCCTGCACCATGAAAAACAATGTTATTCCAAGTGATGATGAGAAACCCAACTAGAAGGTGCTACAGAAATAAAGTATGCACTCTTTCTGATATATAGTAGTCCAAAGATTACTGAAAAGCCTTACAATACAGTAATAGTTTGGTTTCCAAAATTATCTAGAGGGACTGAAGTGATAGCACAGCGAGAGGGGAGGGTGCTTGCCTTGCATGTAGCCGACCTGGGTTCAATCTCTGGGATCCCATATGGCCCCCACAAGCACTGCCAAGAGTAATTCCTGAGTGCAGAACCATAAGTAACCCCTTGCTGGGTGTGACCCAATCTCTCTTCTCCCCAACTTCCCGCCCCCCGCCCCCGCCATAAAAAGGTGCTTTCCTTGCACGTAGTTGACTCTCGGTAGATACCCAAGCACTGCTGGAAGCAACTCTGAGCATAAAGCCAGGAGTAGGTCCTGATCACTACCAGATATGGCCCCCAAACCAAATTAATTAGCCAAATCATCAATTTTAAAATGAAAACTTTTCTAGGGTCGGGGACATTGAACTTTATCTTGGGTTCAATCCCTTTCACCACACGGTCACCCTGGCACCACTAAGAGTCACCAGCACACATAATGCCAGAAACAGCCAAACTCTTCTCCCCCAAATTATCAAAAACCTAACCAATACGCTGACATTTTTCTATGTATATGGCTCTTACTTTATCTGAAAAGTACAATAACAACAACAAAATCCAGAATTGGAGAGATAATACAGCAGGTAGGGTACTTGCCTTGCACATAGCTGGCCTGGGTCCAATCCCTGGCACCTCATATGGTCCCTCAAACCTGCCAGGAGTGATCCCTGAGTGCAGAGCCAGGAGTAAGCCTTAAGCACTGCTGGCTGTGGCCCAAAACAAAAAATAAATAGGTTCTGGCTAAAGAGCTCAAATACTGAGCATGTTTTTAATTCAGTTCACCGTGTTCTATTTTTAGGACCACACAGTCCTCCTGAACACCACCAGCAGACTCCTAACCACAGAGCCACAAGTAACCCCTAGCACTTCCAGATGTGGCCCCAAAATATAAATAATCAAGAGTTTTGTAGGGCCAGAACAATAGTACAATGAGTAGGGTGGTTTGCCTTGCATGTGGCTGAAATGAGTTTGATCCCTGACACCCCATATGGTCTCCCAAGCTCCACTACAAGTAATCCCTGAGCACAGAGTTAAGAATAACCTCTGAGTACTGCCAGTGTGGCCCCAAACACAAAATAAGTACATAAACAATAAAGAGTTTTAGGCCACGGATGTGACTTAGCAGCACAGCACGTGTGCTGCATGTGTAAGACCTTGGGTTTGATCCCTGGTACCAACAAAAGAGATAATTATTAAAAGTTCTGGTCATAAAAGCATGAAAGGTCATCATTTCATTGTATTCAATCCCAAAGTCAAAGGGCCAGGGACTATTTCCTTTAATTAAATGATCATTGTCTGGCACACATGTCTTGCTGACTGGTACGTGGTTCCCAAGTACATGCTGTCCACATCTCCTTTCTTGGGAAGTGTACTTTCACACTTTTCCTCTGAGATGTGTACTCTGAATTCTTTCCATTCTGGAGAAGCCTGTCTTCTCTTTTGAGCATGTAACTTAGCTCTCTCCTTACTGCCCTAAAAACCTGTTATATGCCACCCCCCCAAAAAAAAAAATTCACTACAGAATGCCGTTATTTCCATCCTGCTTTTTTGTTTCATTACCAAACTTCTTGCTTTATAATTTACATCCACAAAAAGTTTGTTTCTTCTTTCTTCTACAATGGTATCCTTTTCAAAGTCAAGATTCAATTTCTCTTAAATCAAATTTCAACGGGCTTAACAGAGCAGACAATATTTCTCCTAATTATTCACAAGATTCTGGCCTGTCATCTCCTCTGGGTATAGTAACTGGAGGTGTTGGGATACTTATTTGCTACAGTCACATAAGATTGTTCAGTTTTTCTCCTTTCATTCATTGTTGCAATGTTAGTATTACGATGACCAGATTATTCACTTGGTTGTGGGGCCAGTATACTTTAATTGCACTGTATGCAAGGGATTAACATTTTGGTCTCTCACCAGAGACCACCTGTGGGGTGATGCCAAGCTGGTAAGGCAAGTGTTCTTCCACTGAATTATCCCAAGGCCCATTTACAGTTTTACACATTTCCATTTCAGCACTGAAACTAGAACAGCTGTTAAGATACTGGACTTCTCTCCACACATCTGATCTGATTCATAAATTCTTGTACACTGCTTCTAATACTGCCTCTAATGCTGCCTAAGCATTAGGTATACAGCAAGATTTCTGATGTTATTGTCAACAGCATGTTAGTGACTCCTTATTGAGAGGAAAGAGAGGAACTATATACAATCGTTTGTTCATAAGATGAAGAAAATTAACACTTTTAATTTTAAATTCGACAAGAGTGGGCATGTTTAGGATGGTATGCCTTTAGACATGCCTTTATACAATAATTTGAATTTTGGAGCTACAGATTACTAGTACAAGGACTAAGTTTCTTACCTTACATGACTAACCCCAGTAAAGATTCTTGGCACCACCAGGTTTACAGAACAACAGAACATAGAGCCAGAAGTAGCCTCTAAGCATCACTGGGTGTGGCTTATTTTGTGTCTCCCACAAAGACACAAAATAATTTATTTAATTTTGGTGGTTGGAAATGAAACCTAGGGCTATGCACCTACAAAGCAAGCATCCTACGGCTGAGCTACATTCCTGGCAACACTGATTTTTTTTGGGGGGGAGGGGGATTTGGGGGCATACCCAGAAATGCTCAGAACTCACTTCTGGCTCATTGCTTAAAGATTACTCCTGGCAAAGCTCAGGGGACCATCTGGCATGCTTAGGATTAACTCATAGCCACATGCAAGGCAAGCACCCTGCCCACTGCGCTCACTCTCTAGCTCCTGAATTTTTAAAAATATCTTAATATTTTTGGTTTTGGGCTCACACCCAGTGGAGCTCGGGGTTTACTCCTGGGTCTACACTTAGGGACCACTCCTGATGGTGCTCAGAGGAGCATATGTGGTGATGGAGAACAAATCAGGGTTGGAAGCATATAAAGAAAGCACCTTAACCTGCTGTGCTCTCTCACCAGCCCCAAGACTTTCGATTTTAAATAGTAGTGAAATATATGAAAAAATAGGCATGATAGGGTTCCAGTAGTCAACTTCTCATTAATTTATTTTTAAACCATACCCCGTAGTCTCTGGGGTCACTCTTGGCAGTGCTTAGGGGAACCATCTGTGGTACCAGGGATCAAATCTGGGTTGGTTGGCTGCATGCAAAGCAAGTGCCTTATCTTGCTGTGCTTTCTGTGCCATTTTTCAGTGATTCTGTGATTCCTATGTAAATACACAGGAAATCCCCTATGTAACAAAGGAGATGTACTTCTCTCCATTTGTTATCTTCCCAGTTAATAACTTACAGCAAACACCCTTACACTTTATGATTTTTCTCCCTGATTCCACCCGACTCTCAACTTCTATTGACTTCTGTGGCCCTTTTGGTCCTTCTCGGTTATGCCTCACATTTGTGTTGCATCAGCCATTTTTAAGTCAGCAGAATCAACAAAAGACCCCTAGCAATTCCCAGACCCCTCCCCCCCATTAAACAATCATCTTCTTACCAATAGTATGATTCCCGTAAAGGAGCTGCTCCAAAATTGCTGTTTTCCCAACAGACAACAATCCACAAACCACAACCTTGCAGCCCTTCCCCATCTTCTCTCAGGATATCCCTATGAAGAGAATAAAAGGCCTTAAAACTTGCACACTGTTGAAAGAAACTTTTCTTTCTGTGTTTGAATTTAATAAGGAACTTATACACAGGAAGAAACTGTAAATCTTTTACAAAATAAATAAAAAGGACACAGGTCTGGGAAGATAGTACAGTGGGCAAGGCACTTGCCTCGCACATGGCTGACCCTGGTTTGATCTCTGGTACACCTAAGATCCTGAGTCCTCTAGGAGTGATTCCTGAGCACAGAGCCAGGAGCATCGACCAGGTGTAGCCTCAAACCTCCACCAACCAAAAAAACGTTTTCTCTGTGGAGAAGGGCTACAATTGTTCCATTCTGCTTGAGGCTGAATGGGAAGGGTAGGATGACTTTAGGAAAAAGAAAGGCACGCTTAGGAATCCTATCTGATTGCATCTCTACAACTTGACTCCCCCCCCCATTTAAAAAAATGAAGGGAATAAATCAAGAAACAAAAAGTAAAAAATAAATAACATAAACCCATTTATGTCACCCTCCTGCACAAACCCTTCCAAGGGTCTCTGATCCTGGGAGAACTAGCCTGGTCAGTGTCACCTGCGACTGCCTGCAGGGTGTTAATTATCTCCGCATCCTCCACCTCGCAAGAATGGGTCCCCACAGCCTGGAAATTCACATCCTTCTCTTTTCTTCCTCCCTATCACTTCTCCAGAAGACTCAGGCCGCTACCACCACCCCCACAGTCCCGATTGTCTCCCCGCTCCTAATGCCTGACTGATGTGGCATTAACCTGCACGCTCCTGCCTGCTTCCAAGAAGCCCCGTTTCTCTCACCGACTCACAACCCACGCCAGGGCACTGCCTGGTGCGCACCAAACACTGGGTGACGTATGAGACGAATCACGTGAGCAAGCTCCCAAGGTAAAGCAGAGATTTTTTTTTTTTTTTAAAGAAAATAGGAAGAAAAACCACCCAAGCCACGGATAATTTCGAAGGCAAATGATTCTTCTTAAACCTCTGTCAGACAGATTTGGGATTTAAGAGCGTTCCAATTCGTCGAGTGTCCCCCAAAATGAAAAGCTGCGCAGACGCAATCGAGCTCATCAACCGCTCCTCAGTCAAGTACGCAACAGAAAAGGCCGACATTTTCTCGGCCTTTCTTCCCGAAACCCTCGCACCTGCACAACGGGACTTGGCAAACAAATATCTCCCTTCTGGAGGGGGAGTGGGGGAGAACCCACAATAAAAAAAAAAAACACAAAACCCGTAGTTCTGACGAAGCGCATCGGAAAACCAAATCTGCCCGCAATAAAGGCACAAAACGGAAAGAAAAGGCGCCGAGGCCTTCGCGCTCCCCCACCCCCCAGGGCCCTTTCCAGGGCAAAAATCCCTCGGATCTGCCCCCCCACCCCCCCGCGAAACCCCTGCTCCAGCAACGCCGCCTCGGGTTGCCTGCACCTGAGGGCGTCGGTCAGAGTGGCCCCGGGGCCACGGAACGCCGAGCCCACGCCCGGGGCTCGGCCCAGGGAGGAGGAGGAAGAGGAGGAGGAGGAGAGGAAAGGGAACGCGCCGCCCCGGGGCACCCGCAGCCATTCCTGAGGAACAAAGCATCCAGCGTGAGGAGGGCGTCCCCTCTCCTCGCAACACAGACCCGTAAAAACCAGCCGTCCCAAACCCGCGGCGCGGAGCTGCGATGCTCGCCGGCGTCTCGGCCGCTGGAAAGCTGCCTCCACGTTGCCGCCTCCGGAGAGAATGTTGAAGCTGCGCCACCGACTGTCGCCCTTCGCAATGTCGCAGCTCGCGAGACGGGAAGCGTCGGGGGGGGGGAGGTGGGAGGGGGGAGGAGGCGGAGCAATCAGGGAATCAGTACCGGCCGAGGGAAGACTCGTGTGGGAACTACAAGTCCCATGAGGCTCAGCGAGCCCGCCGCGGGCCACCGGAAGGAGGCGCGCGGCTCCAGGGGGAGGAGCCCAAAAGGGATTGTGGGTAAAAGGCTCTTTCCTTTTCGTTCGGCGGCAGCCATCAGGTGAGCTGTGTGGGGCTTAGTACCGGGTGCATCCGCCGCGAATCTCCTTTCTTCTGGGCCATCCAGGCTCTTGAGTCCTGCGACCATGCAGTGCCTCCTGCCTTCTGTGCGGGGGGAGTTGGAGCCGGGGCCGGGGCAGCGCGGGCCGGGCGTGTTCGCTCGCCGGCTAGATTGGCGGAAGATGTGATGGCGGCGCGAATTAGCGCGGAGCCCGGAAGGTGCTGGGGAGGAGAAGGCGTAGGCCCGAGCATCTCTCGAACGTCTCCAAAGCGGGTTGGATCGAATAGGTTTCCCCTTCGAGAGAGTCCGCGGGCGGCGAAAGCAGGTGTCCGCCGGGGTGGCCGCGGGATCCCTGCAGGCCGGGCCCTTCGCCCCGCCGCCATCCGCCCATCCCCATGTGTGATTCTCGTCACTGGCCTAGCAGAAACGAGCGCGGGTCGCCGCGCCGCTTTGCTTGGAGGGGTCGGGGTTAGACCGGCCGTGGCCTGCGGTTGCTATGGAGTCGCATTCGGGGGGCGGCTAAGATGGGCGCCGGCCTTGCTTTGCGACCTTAACTCAATGAATGTTTTAAGACGACCCCCTTTCATCTGTACAGTCAGCCAAGATGGGCGCGTACAAGTACATCCAGGAGCTCTGGAGGAAGAAGCAGTCGGATGTGATGCGGTTCCTCCTGCGAGTGCGCTGCTGGCAGTACCGCCAGCTCTCGGCGCTGCACCGGGCCCCCCGCCCCACCCGGCCGGACAAGGCGCGCAGGCTGGGCTACAAGGCCAAGCAAGGTGAGCGGGCCGCGCGCCTCCCCGCCCCTCCTAAGCCCCCGACGGACCAGCGTCCCCTCGCGTGTTACCTAACTTGAGACCCCTGTCCCAATTTTCCCCAGGCTACGTTATTTATCGGATTCGCGTGCGCCGTGGTGGTCGCAAGCGCCCGGTGCCGAAGGGTGCGACCTATGGCAAGCCCGTGCACCACGGTGTTAACCAGCTCAAGTTTGCGCGAAGCCTTCAGTCTGTGGCGGAGGTGAGTGGTTTGCGTTGCAGCAGCAGCGGGCATGGTAGGGCGTCTCCGGGAGAATGGTTTTGACGTGTTGTATAAATGATCTCGTTCAGTTAGGTGTTTGAAGGGCTGTCAGCTCTTTTAAGCACATCTCCCTGTGTGTATGGAATCCATTTCTTCATCCCCATCAGTAGCTCTGATATGAGGTGTGAGTTGCAGCAGCCCTGGTGGGAGGGCGATTCCTGGAGAATGGTTAGAGCAACTTTTTCAGGTGGTTGATCTGTGGCTGGAGGCCTGTTGTGTATAAAGTGGCTTAGTGGTGAAGCTGTGTTCTGTTACCAGGTTGGGGAAGAAGACAAAAGTTCCAGCATCCTAAATATTGCTGGGCAAATAGTTTTTTTGTTATGGGGAGGAGGGAGAGCATACTCAGCAGTGCTCAGGGCATATTCTTGACTTTTCTATAGGTGTGACAAGACCCTTGACAATGCCTTAGGACCTCATCTGTGGTGCTGGAGGGTGGAACTGGGGTTAGCTGAGTGCAAAACAAAACTTTAACCTTCCCTGCACTATCTCTGGGCTGTGAGCAAATTGTAGCATAGCCAAAAAAGTAATGAGGAAATGGTTTTCGGTTCCTGGGGATGTTGATGCTGTATTCAGCCTACTGTTGTACTGGGAGCTATTTGGTGAATGTTTCAGAAGTTGCCTAATCAGAATCCTTGCTTTGCTATTGACATGTGGGAGAGAGCTGACTTCGGGGCTTTTTTCTTCTAGGAACGAGCTGGACGCCACTGTGGGGCTCTGAGAGTCCTGAATTCTTACTGGGTTGGTGAAGATTCCACGTACAAATTCTTTGAGGTTATCCTCATCGATCCATTCCATAAAGCTATCAGAAGAAATCCTGATACCCAATGGATCACAAAACCAGTGCACAAGCACAGGGAGATGCGAGGGCTGACATCCGCCGGTCGCAAGAGCCGCGGCCTTGGGAAGGGCCACAAGTTCCACCATACCATCGGGGGCTCTCGCCGGGCAGCATGGAGAAGGCGCAATACTCTCCAGCTCCACCGTTACCGCTAATGTAACATTTGTAAAATTCTTACCTAATAAACCACTTAGGAGAGTTCTGTCTGCTTACAGGTGTTCTTTAATTTGTTAACTAAGTCTGCAGATTATTTCCTGAATGCATTGTCAAATGATGAACGTTAAAGTGCAATAATGTATGTCTGTTTAAAGTGCTGTCTGGCATATTAGGTGTAAAATAAATTATGTAAAAGAGAAGTGGATTAAGTAGCTCTGTAGGTTTGTTGGTGCATGTGCTGGAGCATGCAGCTTTATTATGGGTAAGTGCTGGTTTACTCCCAAGTGGCTGATGCGGTTGTGGTTTTGGTTTTTGCTTGGAAATGTAGAGGATATCCTCATAATATGCAGAAGAAAATAAGAACTAGGGCTCGTGTAATACTAGGTTAGTCAATACTTATGTAACAAAAAATTAAAAGCCACCATTTTTAGGCAATTGAGTAAAATTGCAAAAGGGTTCTCATAAATGAAATAGCTGGTATGATTCCAAGGGACATCTAGACTGAATTTTTTGCATGGTGTGGGCATGGTAGTGCACTGAAACTGACGGGTATTGAACTCTAAAGGGAAGGGAGATTATTAAGCATGAACTTGATCAATATGAATTTTAGGAAAGGTCAGGCATATGAAAATAGAGCAAGTGCTTTGGTTATTACTGTTAGGATAGGCAAGCAGGCTCGTTAAGTGATAGCACTTGTTTCTGAGCCCCAGTGCTGTGTGGAAACGATCAGCTAATGTCTTCTCCCATAAAAGGCTTTGAGAAAGGTTAGTAGGTTAATATAGGTACAGGTTCATGGTTTTCAATATAACCTAGTGTGTAGTCTGGTTTTTTTTCTTTTGTCCTAAGTCAAACTACCACCAAAAATCCTTGCATTCCACAAACTAGATGCCGCACTAGTTCCCACCGCAACATTTACATATATCACCATATCTTGTTGCATCATGTCTTCCTGCAGGCCAGAATCAACCATATCTAGGGTAAATTTGAGTATAGTAAATGTTGGAGAAAATTCTCCAATTTTTAATATTTGCTGATTTAATGGTTTGGAATGCTTTGAAAATTACTGTTGGTACCCTTGAACCAGTTTTTGGTTTTGTTTTTAATTCAGACATCTTGAAAAGCTCAGCTCCAGAAACGTAGTTTCATAAAATCTTGAGACCCATTATTTCCATTGGAGGTCTTTCAACAAAAGGAATAAATGTATTGAACTAAAACTGGTCCATTTGTCATCTGCTAATAATGTGCTTTCCTCTTTTTTTTTAATCAAGTTTTTTAAAATTTTGTCATTGTGGGGGCCTTACACATAAGAATATGCTCTACCACTTATAAGTGGCTGACTTTCATTTAACTGTTTTGCTTTGGACCACACACTTCTGTGCTCAGGGCTTATTTCTGGCTCTGCTTCAGGAATCAAACTCCCTGAAACTGCACACAAGGTAAGTTCCCTATCTGCTCGAGGAACTAGGTCTTGTGTAAGTTACTGATGCTTGAGGACACATTTTCCCCCCTTTGAGGTCAAACCCTTCGTTGCTGCACTGAGAATAATGTATGTAGGGGTGTCAAGTATCAAGCCCATGGTCTCATCCCTGCAAGGCAGGTGCTAAATTACTGAGCCACATCCCTGGGCCCAAAACTCCATCTTTCAAAGGTGAATGGTATTTTTACTGTTTTGGGGCTGCACTTAGCAGTTATCAGGGTTTCTTGCTCTGTGTTAGGTTACTAGGAACTAGATGTACTAGAGAGCGCCCAACCCTGACCTATCTCTGGCCCTGGAGATTTTGTGTTCTGGTGACTTTCTCAAATGTACCTGATCTTTTGTTTTGGTCCGTACCAGGCAGTACTCAGGCTTATTTCTATTGAGGCTCAGATTGAACCTGGATCTCTGCAAGGCAAGTATCTTGCTTACAGTACTGTCTCCAACCTTTAAATAGACCACTTAATCCAGGCTATCAGTAGGCACTGGGTTCTACATGAATACTTCACATGGGATTACTGGATCATTAGGTCTTCACAGTGTTTCCAAATTTTAACAGCAAAGTGGAGAGTCCCTTTTTTTCCCACACCTTACACACTTAATACTAGTGTTTGTGCCAGCTAGTCTCAGATGTGAGGTGGAACGTTCTTTTCAGAACGTGTTAATGAACACAATAGTGTTTTAAAATAACCCAAATTTACCAAAGTATCAAAAGGGGATGGCAGGGGCTGAAGCGATAGTACAGTGGGTAGGGCATTTGCCTGGCACAAGGCCAACCCAGGTTCAATTCCCAGCATTCCATATGGGCCCCTGAGCACTGCCAGGGGTAATTCCTGAGTGCAAAGCTTGGAGTAACCCCTGTGCATCTCCTCTGGGTGTGACCCAAAAAGAAAAAATTGTGATGGCAGCTTGTAGGCACCAAACATGGGGAAAATGTGTTAGTCACTTGATACTTTCTCTGCAATCCTTTGGTCATTACTTGAGTCAGAATGGTGTTGGGTTTTTTTTGGTGGGGTGGGGGGTGATCTGGGTTCAATCTGGGTTGATTGATTGCTATGGTCCCCCAAGCACCGCTAGGAGTAATTCCTGAGTGCAAAGCCAGGAGTAACCCCTGACAATCACTGGGTGTAACACAAAAAGAAAAGAAAAGGGTGAACCTTATTCCAGATTCTAATTTGGGAAAGGGAGGATGCAGGTCAAAGGTCAGCATTTCTGACCTCTAAAGGTTTGTTTCTATCCCTGCATCTCAGTCGCCAGGCAGGGAGTAAAGGACCCTATCATTTCTAACTTGAATGTGGGAAACTTAGACCCTTACAGCTTTACTCATCTTCCCATTTTCACCGTGTAACCTTAAATTATGCTGTCCTCACTGGATTTCTTCCCAGTCTATTTTCTACCAATTTGATTTTGGTTTGGGGCCATACCCAGTGTGCTCAGTGCTTGTTCCTGGCTCAATTT
The DNA here is from genome assembly GCF_027595985.1 of Sorex araneus. NCBI lineage: Eukaryota > Metazoa > Chordata > Mammalia > Eulipotyphla > Soricidae > Sorex > Sorex araneus. The sequence continues at coordinate 23,234,334 of NC_073305.1, forward strand.
AGGGTCACTCCTGGCAGGCTCTGGGAACCTAATGGATCAAACCTGGTTCAGCTGCGTGTAAGGCAAACACCCTACCAGCTATACTATATGCCCTACTACTGTTAGCGGTTTTTTTGTTTTGTTTTTGCTTTTTGTGTCACGCCCAGCGATGCTCAGGGGTTACTCCTGGCTTTGCACTCAGGAATTACTCCTGGCGGTGCTTGGGGGACCATATGGGATGCCGGGGATCGAACCCGGGTCGGCCGCGTGCAAGGCAAATGCACTACCCGCTGTGCTATCGCTCCGGCCCCTGTTAGCATTTTTTTAAAGTGTGTAGTTAGCAATCTAGTAGTAATTGGGATTTTAGAATTTATTGACAATTTTATCCCAACAGTATATTCTGTGGCTTTTTATATGAAAGCAATGCTCCAGCATCTTTCCTAAAAACACATTTGGCGCAAGTGCTGCCTGTATCCTTGTGGTGTCCAAGCACATTACCCACATCTCCCCTCTTGAGATGTGTACTTTCATACTTTCATATGCTGGAATATGTACTGGGGTTCTCTCTATTCTGAAGAAGGGCATATTTTCTCTTGATCATAGTATTCTCTCTCACCCCCTTCTCAAAACCTCCAAATAAAACCTATTCTTAATTAAAAGGAAGGAAATCACATTTTAGGAACCAGAGAGATAGTACAGTAGGTAGAGTGCTTGCCTTGCACGCAGCCGACCCAGGTTCCATCCCTGGTATCACATATGATATCCCAAGCACTGCCAGGAGTACTTCCTGAGTGCAGAACCAGGATTAACCCCTAAGCATCTCCCAGTGTTGCCCCAAAACAACACATTTCGTTTTTATTATCTTCAGTTGATCCTGTCTTTTGCTAAATGCTAGCTTATCAAAGAATTTTTATAATAACAGTAGAGAAAAGAAAAATTCTTTATATTGAATTATATATTCTTTATACCTAGCAGGGTATACCAGTAATGAAGGACATGCAAACACAGCTACACTTTGGCCTTCCCAAAGACTGACCCAAAGTAGCAGATTTACCCAGCCACCCCTCTGCACAGCCTCATGACCATTTAGTTTAGCCTCAGGAATGTTGACTGGACATTTAGCTTACTCACAAATTTTTTTTTTTCTTTTTGGGTCACACCTGGCGATGCACAGGGGTTACTCCTGGCTCTGCACTCAGGAATTACCCCTGGCTGTGCTCAGGGGACCATATGGGATGCTGGGATTTGAACCCGGGTCAGCCACGTGCAAGGCAAACGCCCTACCCGCTGTGCTATCTCTCCAGCCCCTTACTCACAAATTTTAACTTTTTTGTTTTTTGGGTTATACCTGGTGATGCTCAGGAATTACTTCTGGCTCTACACTCAGGAATCACTCCTAGATATGCTTGAGGGACCATATGGGACCATATGGATGCTGGGGATCGAACCCGGATCGGCCTGGTGCAAGGCAAATACCCTACCTGCTATACTATCACTCTGGCCCCACAAAATTTAACTTTTCATTAATGCTTTGGTGAAATCATTGCATAATTGTGTTGTTTGGGTGGGGTTTTTTGTTAGTTCGTTTTTTTTTTTTTTCTGGTTTAGTGCTACACCTCACAGTACTCAAGGCATTCGGATCAAACCTGGACCTCCTCTGTGCAAAGCACATTCTCTAGCACTTTGAGGTGTCTCCCCAGCCCTATGATGCACAGTTTTATACTGAAGAAAAAAGTAGGGCTCTTAAGGAATACTGTTTGAGTTTCCTTTAAAAAGTCTGCAAATCAGGGGGGTGGTTAGGAAAATAAAGCAATGGTGGTGGTGGTGGGAAGGACACCTAGGTGGTGGGATTGGTGTTGGAATATCAAAAACCAGTAACTGGATTATGAATAACTGTAAACCGTGGTGTTTAAATTAAAAAAAAAATTTAAGTCTGCCAATCTGGGGCTGGAGGAACCATATGTGGAGCTGGGGATTGAACCCAGGTGGGCAGCATGCAAGCAAGTGTGCTCCCCACTGTAATATCTCTCCACCCCCTCACCCCCAACTGTTGCCTTTTAAAATGAAACTCTCCCTCTCAAGGTCTGTAGATTTAGAATAGACTCTAAATGAGGTTGGACAGTTAGATTATTCTAAACTCTTTTGACCATCTAGAGCTCTCTGCGGTCGCCACTGCCAGCACCATCACTTCCCCTTAATATACTGTGTTGTAGTAACTAAGACCATAAAACTCATTTAAAAACTTCAGTAGAGTATGGGGGTAATAGGAAAGAACTAGGCCTACATCGAACTTGAGAATCTGGTTTTACAAGATAAGGACTGGACTTTCTTTGCTACCTCAGACAAGTTTCTTATTCTTTCTGGTTCTTTGTTCCCCTAAAGATGGTATCAGATTACCTGAGTTCAAACTCCCACACTTCCTGGCAGGAATCATCTTGGGCAAGTGGTTTCAAGTCTGAATTCTCTCATCTGTCAAATGGCCAAAGCAATAAACTCAGAGTTTACCCTTATTTTTCCAGTCCTACTTGAAAAGAAGCATGGATGTGTAAGTCAGGCTTTTCAGAGACAAATGGTTCTATAGTGAAACAACAGACTCTATTAGGTTATAATGGACTGAAGGAAATTCCTCTTAAAAGTCAAGTTTTTTTATTTATTTAATTTTTGTGCTTTTTGGGTCACACCCGGCAATGCACAGGAGTTACTCTTGGCTCATGCACTCAGGAATTACTCCTGGTAGTGTTCGGGGGACCATATGGAACGCTGGGAATAGGCCTACCCGCTGTGCTCCAGCCTCTCTTATTTTAAAAATTTTTTTTTATTTGGGGGAAGGAGGGCCTTCTGGGTCACACCCAGCTGAGTTCACAGTTTACTCCTAGCTCTGCGCTCAGGGATCACTCCTGGTGTGCTCTGAGGATCCTATGAGATACCAGGGATCGAACTTAAGGTCAGTCACATACAAGGCAAGAGCCTTACCTTGTTTGCCTTGTTCTACTATTGCTCTGCTCCAAAACTCAATTTCTTTTTTGATTTTTGGCCCACACCCAGCAGTGCACAGGGGTTACTCCTGACTCTGCACTCAGGAATAACTCGACAGGGCTCAGGGGACCATATGAGATGCTGGGGATTGAACCTGGGTCAGCTGCATTACCCTACCAGCTGTAATGTCTCTCTAGCCCCAAAGGTTAATTTCTTAAATAGAGAAGTGATTGGGTGGAGTAGGTGGGAGTCAGGTCCCTTCCCTCTTAATTCTGCACTTCTCCCAAGTCACCATTTAATCATTTGTTTTTCCAGCTGAACCAAGAACAACTATTTTTCTACAGAACATAGATCTGGATTGTCAGTCTATATACATCACTGTTATAAAATTGTCTTACATGAATACACTAATGCTCATTAACTCTCAGTCTTTAATGAATCATCAATGAATTGATAACAATAAGTTTCTAAAAATGAGTGCAAAATTTCAATGTATATCATATTTGATTTATACATAAGTGGTGTTGCATTTTAAAATGATCTAGATTAAAAATTATTCTAGTAGTTGGTTTTTTTTGTTGTTGTTTTTGGGTCACACCCAGCAATGCACAGGGGTTACTCCTGGTTCATACACTCAGGAATTACTCCTGGCGGTGCTCGGGGGACCATATGGGATGCTGGGAGTCGAACCTGGGTCGGCCAAGTGCAAGGCAAACGCCCTACCCGCTGTGCTATTGCTCCAGCCCCATTTAGTAGTTTTTCTTAGAGAAGTTATAAATTAACATGCATCTACAAGCCAACTCCAAATTTGGGATTCCTATGCTAGTGATTTAGAACAGACATAATCTTGGAAAACCAACAAGCCACGTCCAAGTATAATTTAATTGAGAGGTTCGGGGACAGGGAACGGGAGGGTGGCCTGAATCCACAGAGAAACTTTGGAATCTAAATGATGCTTCATAGATAGCACAGTGGGTAGGGCGTTTGCCTTGCACGCAGCTTACCTGGGTCTGATTCTTTTGTCCCTCTCAGAGAGCCCAGCAAGCTACCAAGAGTATCCTGCCCACACAGCAGAGCCTGGCAAGCTACCCGAGGTGTATTCGATATGCCAAAAACAGTAACAACAAGTCTCACAATGGAGACGTTATTGGTGCCTGCTGGAACAAATCGATGAACAACAGGATGACACTGCTACAGTGCTACAGTTAGTCCCAATTCACAACAAGAACACTGTGTTATCACACTCATTTGTCAGTCATTTGTCAGTTTAGGATCACGCCAGGACAATGTAAACTTCAGTAAAGTAGACATTACTTTACTGAAGTAAAGTACTTTACTGAAGTAAAGTAATGTAATTATTTTACATTTCCCCTATAAGAATCCTAAGTGCAGGTCATTAGAAACAAAGGCACACAGAAGCAGTAAAAGGACATGAGGGGCAGCTCAAAGAGAGTATGCCTTGTATATATAAATCCTGAGTTCAATTCCCAACACCACACAGAGTGGAGAAGCTACAACTCTGTCAGAAAATCAGACAAATTAAGTACCCTCTCTATAGTTGGGATATCTCCCTTTGAAAGTGCTTTTCATTTGCTTTAATTTCTTTGACCAATATTTCAAGAATAATAAAATCAATGAACAATTTGCATACATTACCGATGCTTGAATATTTTGGGTTTTTGTTTTGCACTTTGGGTTTTTTTTTTTTTCTGGGGCTAAAAATGATCAGGGGTTACTCCTAACTGTGCAACAGGAACTGCTCCTGGCAATGCTAAGGGAACCATACACGGAATACCAGGGATCTAACCCAGGTCAGTTGCATCCAAGGTAAATAACCTGTACTATCGCTCTGACCCCATTACCAGCTCCCCCCACATGTGCTAGCTCATCCCTGTACCACTACCATTTGGGATCCTCGTGCCACAACAAAGTGTGCCATCTGCAGCACATCACAAGCAAGTGTGTGCAACCCTGGACGTAATACCACCACCACTGCTGCCGCCAATTTTAAAAGGGGGAAGGGAAGGGAAATAAATTCTAAAAAAGAACATTTTTAAAAACCACAGGCAATTAATTATCACAAATTGACTTCTGTTGATTTATTTCCTAATAAATCTATTTGCCATTGATTTAAGTTTGGTTTTTTTGTTTTTTTTTTGCTTTTTGGGTCACACCCAGCGATGCACAGGGGTTACTCCTGGTTCTACACTCAGGAATTACTCCTGGTGGTGCTCAGGGGACCATATGGGATGTTGGGATTCGAACCCTGGTCGGCCACGTGCAAGGCAAACGCCTTACCGGCTGTGCTTTCACTCCAGCCCCTGATTTAAGTTTTTTTGACCAAGTAATATGAAATAGATTTGTTTCATGCCTGCCAAAGGGAGCAGCAAGGGGGAGAGAAGCCTTTTTTATGACAGGAAAGATCTGATGATTACCGCAATAAGGTTCAAGTACAAAATAAAATTTAATGTAATATGTTTTAGATGCCAGGGTTGAAAACTTAGTTATGTAAATGAGAATAGGCAGTATACTATTAAATGGTTTGAATATCCTTATTTACATTTTTAAATCATATAGCAATCAATTATTACAAATTGACTTATTGATTTATCTCTTCATAATTCCATTTGCCATTTCTCTAAGTTTTGTTGGAGCAATCATTATGAAATAAATTTATTATATGCATTCCAAGGGGTCAGGCTGGTGTATGGCAGGGACCCTGGGGACATTGGTGGTGGGATTGGTGTTGGTATTGGATGCTTGAAACAATTGTATTATTAATAGTTTTGTAAATCACAGTGTCTTAGCACTGCACTGTAGCACTGCACTGTCATCCCGTTCTTCATTGATTTGCTCCAGCGGGCACCAGTAACGTCTTCATTGTGAGACTTGTTGTTACTATTTTTGGCATATTGAATATACCACGGGTAGGTTGCCAGGCTCTGTTGTGTGGGCAGAATACTCTCAGTAGCTTGCCAGACTTTCCGAGAGGGATGGAGGAATCGAACCCGGGTCTGTCGCGTACAAGGCAAAAGCCCTACCCGCTGTGCTATTGCTCAAGTCCTCACAGTGTACAGTGTCTTAATTAAAAATAAATTAATTTAAAAAAATTTAAGGCAATGATGGAGGTGGGAGGCAGAGAGAAGAGTTGAGACAGGGTAGGGTAGCCCTGAGTTAACTGTGGGGGGGAAAGAACACTGGTAGAGGTTGTGGTGATTCATGAAACCCTTATTAGCAATATTGTAAACTGTAAAGCACAGTGACTTAACAAGAGGTTATAAAAAAAGAAGTTTAAAAAATGTTTAAAAAGCTGGGGCTGGGGGCTGGAGAGATAGCACAGTGGGTAGGGCGTTTGCCTTGCACATGGCTGACCCGGGTTCGATTCCCAGCATCCCATATGGTCACCCAAGCACTGCCAGGAGTAATTCCTGAGTGTATGAGCCAGGAGTAACCCCTGGGCATCACTGGGTGTGACCCAAAAAGCAAAAAAAGAAAAAAAGCTGGGGCTGGAGCAATAGCACAGCAGGTAGGGCATTTGCCTTGCAAGAGGCCGACCCGGGTTCGATTCCCAGCTTCCCATATGGTCCCCTCATCACCGCCAGGGGTAATTCCTGAGTGCAGAACCAAGATTAACCGCTGTGTAGAGTTAGGTTTGACCCAAAAAGAAAAAAAAAAAGTTTAAAAAGCAATGGGAAGAAACCAAAATAATAACATGATTCTGAGTAATGGAATTCAGGTTATTATTTATTTTCTCTGTTTTGCAAATTTTTTTAAATTAAAGTTAAAAATACTTGGAGGCCCAAGAGGTTGTAACAAAGGTAAGATATCTGGCCCACCCTGATTCAAGTGCTCTCCCCCACACAACACTACCTCAATCAAGGCCAGTCTAGACTCCACAAAGCAGCAAAAGTGATATTTCTGAAACTAGCTAGAGCGTGGCACTTTTGCTCAGAAGTCATTCTCCAAAGCTGAAGAGATGATACAGCAGGTAGGGTGCTTGCCTTACACAGGCCAACCTGAGCTTGATCCTTGGCACCATGAGTGATTCCCTGAACCCCTCCAGAAGTACAGTGCCAGGAATAAGCTCTTATCATGACCGGGTGTGCCCACTCCCCCATCCCTCCCGCCCAAAAAAAAACCAGACCAACAAACAAAAAGTAATTCTCCAGCGACTTCTAATCTTAAAGTAAAAGATAAAATCAGGAGGGGAAATTACAAAAAGAACAAAAGGTTTGCAAGAGTCATGTTTTTCCCCCTTTGGCTTCCTTTCCTTTGTCCTTTTTTGGTTTGGGGGCCAAACCCGGATGTGCTCAGAGGTTTATTTTCAGCATGATGTCCACATGGGAGACTGTGCCCTGCAGGGGACCAAACCCAGGCCTCCTACCTGTAAAGCAAGTGCTTCTGACCTTTGAGCTAAAACTGTCTTGTTTTTTCAAATTGAAGGTTATGATTGAAGGTAGTATTGAGGGGTCAAAGCGGTAGTATTACTGGTAGGGTGCTTGCCTTGCACATGGCAGACCCAGGTTCGATCCTTGGCACCTCGAAGGGATTGATGCCTGAGCACAGAGCCACGAGAGCTCTGATCACCAGTGGGTGTGGCCCAAAAACAAGAAGAAAAAATAAAGTAATATTAATATGAATGCTTTAAGCATGCAATGCTACTGATACTAGGAATTTTCATCCTTATTAGGGGGCCAAAGATAGTCACATTCTGTGGTGCCTCACTCTGTGCTTGGAGGTCACTATTGGGGTGCCAGGGATCTAATCTAGGCCTCCTCCATGCATATCTTCACTCCAGCCTACTGACTATTTTTCTGGCCCTCAACCGTATTCTCGAGTTGAAAAAGGCCCAAAATTATAAAAAATCCCTTTTTTGGGGGGTGGTGGTGGTGGTGGTGGTGGTGATGTCACATTCAACAGTGCTCAGGGTTTACTCCTGGTTCTGTGCTCAGGGATCACTCCTGGTAGGGTTGAAAGGACTATATGTGGCACCAGGGATTGAACATGAGTCTGCTGCAGGCAAAACATGTACTCAACCTACAGTACTGTTGCTCTGGCCCTCAAAATTCCTTTTTATAGTAGAATATATAATATCCTTTGAATATTTTAACATGATGCTTATAGACAACTAATATACATAGTGCAGAAAAATCAATCAATAAATTATAATCACTGCCATCACTGTCATCCCATTGTTCATCGATTTACTCGAGCAGGCACCAGTAACATCTCCATTCGTCCCAGTTCTGAGATTTTAGCAGCCTCTCCTTACTCGTCTTTCCCAATGATCGGTGGCTCTTTCAGGGTCAGGGAATGAGACCTGTTATTATTACTGTATTTGGCATATCAAATATGCCAAGGGGAGCTAGCCAGGCTCTTCCGTGCAGGCAGGATATTCTCGGTAGCTTGCCAGGCTCTCTGAAAGGTATATATATATATATATATATATATATATATATTTGTCTGTGTATCCCTTTCTGATGATGGTCCAGGAATATGTTCACTCATGCATGAGGCTAGGCCCAGGCATGTGGGGTGCCCCAAGGGAAAACAGACTGGCACGGAATCCGGTGGCATGGTTATGGGGGCCTCATTTATATGCTCCCTTCTGAGAGAAGCAGCCGTGAATTCTGGACAGTGGTTGATGAGGAGATTATCTGGTGCAAGCAGGAGGTGGTTTATGATCCCTGGGTCACTGGAGACTGGGAAAAGCAGGTAGAGGATCTCTTCTCCTGGGTCCTGTTGAGCCTAGAGTCCTCTTTCTCTCTCTCTCTATGTGTGTGTGTGTGTGTGTGATTTTAACCATCCTAGTGGTTGTGAAGTAGTATTCTATTACAGAATTAGATTTACTTTTTCCTAATGGGAAATGATAATACAAATATTTTAGGCATCTATTGGCTATGCATCTTATCTTTTTAGGAAGACATATCTATTCTGATCTTTAACATGATTATTTGTCTTTTTATTGTTGAGTAGTTATTTTTATATACTCTGGTTTTTCTTCAGATCGTATAATATTCTAGATACAAGTTCTTTTTAAGATACATAATTTGTAAAGGTTCTTTTTCCCCTATTCTTATGAATTGGTGATTCTTGTTAATTGTTTGCAGCAGAAAAGGTTTTAAGTTTGTCAACATCTAGGAGTTGGTACAATTGTACTGTGGGTAGGTAGTAATAGGAGTAATTCCAGAAGACAGAGCGAGGAATAAACCCTGAGCAGTTCAAAGTATGTCACCTCTCCCCCCCCAAATTTTTTTTTGGTCAAAGTCTAATTTTTTTTTGTTACTTGTGCTTTTTCATATCATATTGAGAAGGCTTTGCCTAACTTTGAGGTCGTGACTGTTTATTCTTTTTTTTTTTCTCGTTTCATTTATTTTTGGGGGAGTGGAAGGTTTGGGTCACCCCCGGCGATGCTCAGGGTTTACTTCTGGTTCTGTACTCAGGAATTACTCATAGTGGTGCTCAAGGAACTATATGGAATGCCAGGGGATCGAACAAGGGTCAGCCTCGTGCAAAGCAAATACCCTACCCCTGTTCCTGTTCCTATATTTTACCATTTAAAATACTAGTTAGGTCTATTATATTTTCTGTTAATTTTATGTGTCAGTAAGGATTGGATGCAATTTTATTCTTTTGTTTGTGAATATCCAGCAGTACTAAGGCCATAATTTGAAAAGACTATTCTGGGGCAGACCCAAGAATACCCCTTGAGCATCGCTGGGTGTGACATGTCTCCCCCCCACAATAAAAATGCAAATTGTTCTGTCAGGAGTGATTCCTAAGCACAAAGCTAGGATAAACCCTGAACACTGCTGGGTGTGACTCCAAAACAAATTAAAACAAACAAACAAAAAAAGAAACATATTAAGGGAATAAACACTGGCCTAAGATATCAGCCTCTGTTTTGTTTTTTTTTTCTTTTTGGGTCACACCCGGCGATGCAATGCACAGGAATTAACTTCTGGTTCTGCACTCAAGAATAACTCCCCGAGGTGCTCAGGGGACCATGTGGGATGCAACCCGGGTTGGCCGCGTGCAATTCAAATGCCCTACCCACTGTGCTATCGCTCCAGTCCCTGATATCAGCCTCTGAAGCTCTGCCTCTAGAACTGAGCTGGGGGAAGGAGGCAGGCTAAGGTGGTAGAGGAGCCGAAGTGCCAGTAGGTACCGACTCTCGGACAATCATGGGGGACGTTGACACTTTGATGGTGGGTGTGGTGCAGCAAAATTGCATGCCTAAAACATAATCACTGTCACTGTCATCCGTTGTTCATCGATTTGCTCGAGTGGGCACCAGTAATATCTCCGTTGTGAAACTTGTTGTTACTGTTTTTGGCATATGAAACACCACACCGGTAGCTTGCCAGGCTCTGCTGTGCAGGTGAGATACTCTCGGTAGCTTGCCCGGCCCTCTGAGAGGGACAGAGGAATCGAACCCAGGTCGGCCGCGTGCAAGGCAAATGCCCTACCCACCATGCTATCGCTCCGGCCTAAAACACAATATTATTGTAAATGATGATATCTCAAAAAAATGACCAGGTGGACTGGGGGTGTGGCTCATTATTAGAGTGTATGCCTTGCATGTGTGTGGCCTGGGATTAATCCTTGGCACCACAAAAAATAAGTAAAATCAGTTCTTGTGAGGTGGATCTGCTAGCAACAAATTCTGCTTTTATCTGGGAATGTTTGCACCTGCATTTCGGTAACAACCAAACAAAAAAACCTTACAGCTGAATATACAGCCACGTGCAAGGCCAGTGCCCTACTCACTGTACTTACTCACAAATGGTCAGAAATGGGAATTTTAGATAATATATTGCTACAGTTCTTGGCATGGACTTCTCTGAGTGCAGAGAAGGGTTTTATTACTATCTGATCAGTGATGGGCTGGGTTATTTTAATAAAGTCTTTTATTCCCCTTTCCCCGGTCCCCACAATGTTTAACCTACAACAACTGCCTTGGAATGACGCTAGGCTGGGCACAGCTCTCCTCATTCTTTCCCTGAACTTATTCAGCTGGAAGGGTTTTTTTGTTTGTTTGTTTGGTTCTTGGCGGTGCTCAGGGATAACTCCTGGCTCTGCACTCCTGGCAGAATTACTCCTGGTGGTGCTCGGGGGACCATATGGGATGCTGAGGATTGAACCTGGGTCAGCTGCATGCAAGGCAAACACCCTACCTGCTGTACTATCGCTTTGGCCCCCTGGTTGGTTATTTTTGAAAGAAGATGTTTCATCTGGGGTGTGAGGTGCTTGGGGCTACACCAGGTGGTACTCGGTTTATTCTGACTCTGTACTCAGGGGTCACTCCTGGTGTTACTCGGGGACCATATTCGGTTCCAAGATCAAACCCTGGTCACTGGGTGCAAGGCAAAGTGTCCTACCTGCTGTACTATCTATGTGGTGCCAGCAGATAAGTTTTTTCAGTTGTATGCCAATTGCTCAATTATTTCCAGCAATGCCCTGGGAAAAATTACATATGTATTTTTTATTTACGAATAAATAATGCTTTTAATAGTTTATTGATTTCAAGGGTTCCTGACAGTGGTATCCTCCATGATATATTTTACATGTATTAAGTTTGTTCATTTCTAATAGTTCTCATTTTTTGTGTTTTCAGGATTTTATTTTATAAACAGAATCATTAGTATTTTCCCTTATGGTTTCCACTTGTGGTATCACAGTTAGAAAAGATTCTTCTGGGGCTGGAGCTATAGCACAGCAGATAAGGCGTTTGCCTTGCACTCGGCCGATCCAGTTTTGATTCCCAGCATCCCATATGGTCCATGGTCCTCTGAGCACCACTAGGAGTAATTCCTGAGTGCATGAGCCAGGAATAACCCCTGTGCATTGCCTGGTGTGACCCAAAAAGCAAAAAAAAAAAAAAAAAAGATTCTTCTAACAGTATGCCTAAGACGTAACTACCAATAATTTTGTGAATCAGTTAATAGAAAATAAAAAGCTTTTAAAATAAAAAAGCTTTGGGGGCTGGAGCAATAGCACAGCAGGTAGGGCGTTTGCCTTGCACGCGGTCGACCCGGGTTCAATTCCCAGCATCCTATATGGTCCCCTGAGCACAGCCAGGAGTGATTCCTGAGTGCATGAGCCAGAAGTAACCCCTGTGCATCGCTGGGTGTGACCCAAAAAGCAAAAAAATTAAATTAAATTTAATTTAAAAGCTTTTAATAAATTATAATTAAAAAATTAAAATAATATGTAATAAAGCAATATTTAGCACCATTTCTAAAGCTCTGGATACAACTAGATAAAAGGATATGAATAAGTTGTAAGATGTGTTTATACTTGTATGCAGAATTACTTGAGACAGTTTGATACAGGCATTTATACTGTCAAGAACTCAAACACCATAAACAATATTATCATCAGTGACCGAATTTTCTAAATCATTTGCAATTTTTTTAAAGTTTCATCAAATCCAACAGTAACTTTCCCTTTACTAACAAGTTAGTAACTTTCATAGAAAAAGACAGTGTATATTAAAACTAAGCAAAAAGCAGGTCTGAAGCTTTGGTGAAATTGCTGGGCTTCAAAGTACAGAGGTTGCTTCAGGCCAAGGTGACCGTGCCTCGGGCCCCCACGGGAGGAAAGAAGTCATGCATCCATAGAGTAAAAAAGCAGCTCCAATTTCCAGAAAGGTCCACAAACAATAAGAAGAAGAGTTGAACAATAAATGGCACTGCACCTCAAGCGTGTCTTTGAAAAAATACCTCAGGGGTTTCAAAATCATCTCCATCCCTTCAAGGGAGGATATTTAAGGAAAGATGCTTGTGAATTAATTGAAAGGTATTTAAGTCACTTCAGCAGTGAGCTGGAGCAAATCGAATTATATAGCAGTATCAAAAATAGGCTGGGAAGGTTCCACTGTTCCCAGGAGACAGTCATCAAGCAGACATGGAATGCGGGTGACAGCAGCAGGAAGCAGAGGGCCTGAGATTCCAGATGTAAATGCAGAGACCCTGAAAAGCACAGGGAGCAGGATTTCAAAGGGAAGATATTGCCAAACATTAAAGTGAGAAAATACTTCGCAAATGATGAAGTTCCCAACAAGCGCAGGAAGAAAACTTGCTACAGCTGCAGTGGAAGGTGTAGGGGAACTGAAATTAAAAGATCAATCAACTAGCCCAGACGATGAAATGACAGCAGGAGTCTTTACTTGAAATGAAAATAATTTGTTACTGTTACTCCTGTTCCTGAAGCGAGCAGATATCATTGGGCTACACTAGCACGCAACAGGGACAAATGGAGACGTTACTGGCGCCCACTCGAGCAAATTGAAGATCAACGGGAAGACAAGTGATACACGTGAAAATAATTTGAACACTTCAAGATAAACTTAAATTAATTCTGGCAAATAATTGTTTACATTATAGACTTTGCCATTTGCCTCATGTGAGACAAGAAACCCATCAGCAGTTTCAAAAACTGTTATGATTTTTATTTAAAAATAGATGTTGCGGGGCTGGAGCGATAGCACAGCGGCTAGGGCGTTTGCCTTGCACGCGGCTGACCCGGGTTCAATTCCCAGCATCCCATATGGTCCCCTGAGCATCGCCAAGATTAATTCCTGAGTGCAGAGCCAAGAGTAACCCCTGTGCATTGTCATGTGTGACCCAAAAAGCAAAATAAATAAATAAATAAATAAATAAAAATAGATGTTGTGAGGCTCACCATAACTATGCCCCGGACCCCATGCCAGGCTGTTTCACTCAAGGCGCCCCAGAGGGGGGCAGATGAGACCCTTCCCCACCTCAAGGAACCCAGCCCTGGCAGCCAAAAACCTCCAGAACTCAACCACCACCCTGGCTCACAGATGTTCTCCACATGCTCTGACCGAGCCTCACCCACAAGCAAACCTTTTCCTGGACTGAATGGACTGAATGGCCACATTTGCGGCCACACAACACTTCATAGGACACACCCTACTCATACCCCAAGAGTTTGCACTACATTGGATGGAATTCAAAGTAGGAGGCAACCAACCTTAGAGGAAAATATTATATTATTTCATTTCTACTTTGGGGCAAGGATTGGGGGTCGGGATGGAGACCCCCGAAATATGGTGGTGGGAAGGTGTAATGGTGATGGGATCGGTGTTTGAAGAATATTAAATGTAATAAAATATTGTGAACTACTTTATAAAATAAAAATAAATTAAAAAAATAATAAATGTTGTGCCAGAGAGGTAGTACAGTAGGTAAGATGCTTGCTTACCTTGTATGTGGCAGATCCAGGTTTGATCCCTAGCAACACATAGGGTCCCCTGAGTACAGAGCCATGAGTAAGCTCAGAGCACCTCTAGGTATGGTCCCAAAACCCAGATAAATAAATGAATACAGTATTTTTTTTTTTTTGGCTGGAGGCCCCCACCACCAGCCATGATCAGAGCAGAGGTTACTTTTGGCTCTGCACTTAGGAATTATTCCTGATGGTGTTTGGGGAATCATATGGGAAGACAGGGGTCAAATTCAGATTTGTCAACATTTAAGGCAAGAGCCCTCCCTACACATTGTACTATCACTCCAGCCCTAATAAATAAGTTTTTTTAATCCATGTTTAATTGTTAAAATAGAGGTAATTAGAAAATCCATTTAATCTGGACTTTTGATGGGGCTTGAGAAATAGCACAGCAGGTAGGGTTCTTACCTGGCATGCAGCCAACCTGGGTTCAATTCCCAGCATCCCTGTGGTCCCCCAAGCACCACCGAGAGTGATTCCTGAGTGCAGAGCCAGGAGTAATCCCTGAGCATTGCCGGGTGTGGCCCCCAAAACCTAAATAAATTAAATAAATAAACAAATAATTGAATTTTGGAGACAGTGAAATAATACAAATCAGGACAGAATTTTTTTTGGGGGGCAAGGGATACCTGGTGATGCTCAGGCTTACTTCTGGCTCTAATCTGAGCTCAGGAATCATTCCTAGCAGTGCTCGGGGAAACACATGATGTGCTGGGTTTTAAATTCAGGTCAGCTATGTACGAGGTAAGTGCCATGCCAGCTCTACTATCTCTCTGGCCTAGGATAGAAATGTTTTGATTTCTTCCTTCATGTTTATTTAGAATCACTTATCTCTAGGAGGTATGGTGCCGTCAGCAGGTCAGCTAATACCTGCGGGGAGAGTACATCAGCAGCCTGATGTTGCCTTCAGACTTTCTGATACCCCAAAATTGCCGCTGTCCAGACCCCAACATCTTGGGACCAAGTATACCAAGAAATTAAACCACCAAAAGTTAGGTATGTGGGAGCCACACCCACAAACCATCTCCAGCTCAGCTATATAAGCTCATTTATTGATCTTATTTCAGAGAACCCGCTAATCTTGAAAGAGATCAAAAGCCAGTTAGGGCTGGTGGTGCAGTGTGCTGTGGGCAAGCAGACGTGCCCTGCAGGGCATATGCCAATAATTTATTTTTCTGGAAAGGATGGAAACAAGGGCCATGATCCAGAGACACACAAAAGAATCTCTGAACCAAGAGGCTGAAGCCATAATACAGAGGGTAGGGCGTTTGCCTTGCACACAGCGGACCCGGGTTCGAATCCCAGCATCCCATATGGTCCCCTGAGCACTGCCAGGAGTAATTCCTGAGTGTATGAACCAGGAGTAACGGTTAAGCATCATCGGGTGTGACCCAAAATGAAAAAAAAATAAAAAGAATCTCTGAACCAAGCAGCTCACTGCAGAGATGCCTCCAGACTTTGACAGGGGCTAGAACGATGGTACAGTGGGTAGAGAATTTGCCTTGCATGCGGCCGACCCGGGTTTGATTCTCAGCATCCCACATGGTCCCCCTGAGCACCACCAGGAGTTATACCAGAGTGCAGAGCCAGGAATTAACCCCTGTGCATCGCCAGGTGTGACCCAAAAAGCAAAAACAAAAACAAAACCAAAAAAAAACAGGGGCTGGAGCGATAGCACAGCGGGTAGAGCGTTTGCCTTGCACGTGGCCAACCCGGGTTCGAATCCCAGCATCCCATATGGTCCCCTAAGCACCGCCAGGAGTAATTCCTGGGTGTAGAACCAGGAGTAACCCCTGTGCATCTCCAGGTGTGACCCAAAAAGAAAAAAAAACCCACCAAAATAGCAGACTTTAAGACAAAGCTGACTTCACCAGGGTGCCTCAGACGGGGGCAGACATTGTCCCTTCACCTGCCTCCTAAAAACCCCCGGCACCTTCCAACTTTCAGAACCCAGTGAGAAGTGCAGGCACGCGGGTTTAGTGATGGCAAACTTCAGGCTTCACCCTTGAGGGTATGGGCCCATCCCTCTCATCTTCCCCTCCATGGGACCCTGGAGGTCAGGCCCACAAACTGTCTCCTGCTACTTAAGCTCCTTAATGGTCATGATCCAGAAACTCACAAAAGAATCTCCGAACAGAGCAGCTCACTGCAGAGATTTCTCCAGACCCTATCTATCTAAAATTTTCGAATTTCAGGAGCATGCAGCCGCTCTCACGCCTCGTGACATCTTATGCTATTCATAACAAGCAATACAAAAGAGAGTATGGGGGAAATTATCTGCCATAGAGGCAGGGGGAGAGGTGGGATCAGGGGAGATACTGGGGACCTTGGTGGTGGAAGATGTGTACTGGGTGATTGATCACTGTATGGCTGAAACTCAAACAGGAAAGCCTTGTAAGTATAGCTCACGGTGATTAAAAATAATAATACAAATAATGAAATAAAATTAACATTCTGAATAAAAAAAGTAATGTGGAGTTCATGCCCAATTCAATCAGATTAATCAATGGCTGAAGAAATAGCAGTACTACTACATTAGAAAAAAAGAAGAATCACTTATCTCACATTTTGGAACATAATAATTTGAGCAGTAATGATAGCAAACTTATCTTTTAGTGACAATGTGTCATGAATTATTCCCCTAATCTTTAGTTTATTTCCTCATAGAAAAAATGTGACATAGAATCATCGCATCCACAGAGGTAGTATAGGAGGTCAGGCGCTTGCCTTGCATTCAGTCAACCTCAGTTCCATCAATCCCCAACAGTGCATATGCCCCCCAGCCCTGCCAGGAGTGATTCCTGAGCATAAAAATCATACACTCTGATGGATTTAATTTTTTTGTTTGTTTTTAAGCCACACCTGGCTGTGCTTAGGGCTTACTACTGGCCCTATATGCAAGGATCACTCCTGATAGTGATCAGGGGATCAGATGACCTGCCAGGGATCCAACCCGGGTCAGCTGCATGCAAGGCAAGCACTTTACTCGCTGTACTGCTTCTTGGGTCCAGGTTAGCTTTTTAGATATATCCGTATTTTACCTACTTTCTCTTTATGAAGGGTGACTACAGAATTACTTTCTTTAGTATGTGTTCGTTTTATGTGTATTTTTCACTTGTTGTATTGGAGGGGTAGTACAACTGGTAGGATTTGCTTTAATGTTGTTGACCTGGGTTTGGTCCCCAGCAACCCGTATGGGCACTGAGCACCACCAGCAGTAATTCCCTGAGTTCATAGCCAGGAGTAACACTTGAACATAGCTAAGTCTGACACTGAAACCAAACCAAACCAAACCAACAAACGAAAAGGATCAATCCCTTCCTGTGCTCGGGGGACCATGCACAGGCTGGAGCACAGTGTCTC
This sequence comes from Sorex araneus, assembly GCF_027595985.1. Lineage (NCBI taxonomy): Eukaryota > Metazoa > Chordata > Mammalia > Eulipotyphla > Soricidae > Sorex > Sorex araneus. The sequence goes on from NC_073305.1 coordinate 23,251,905, forward strand.
CTGCATGGAGACCATCTGCTCCAGCCTGTTGACCTATCTCCCAGCCCTGGAATCACTTATTTGTGGAAATGGAACAAAAGTTAGAGAATTAGTCATTTCAGTTGTGCAATTTTAATTCCAACAGATAAGTTAAATAATATAGCTTTTATTAAAAGAATCAGGGCAAACATAGATGTCGATAGAATGTTGCTCTTCACAGAACGTTTTTTGGGGGGAGAAGGAAGGAGGAAGGGAGCGATTGAGGCCACATCTGGCCAGGGGCTACTCCTGATTCTGTGCTCAGAGGTGGGGGTTCTCAGGGAAACATACACAGTTTTGGGGATTGAACCAGGGTTAGCCTCATGCAAGGAAAGTGCCTTAACTCCTTTACCATCTCTCCAGCCTTAGAAATTGTTAAATTCAGGTGTCTGTTCATCTGTTTTCTAAAGAATACAGTGTAAGTGCATTTGAGTAGTTTTTTTAAAATTTATTTTATTTTATTTTGCTTTTTGGGTCACACCCGGTAATGCACAGGGGTTACTCCTGGCTCTGCACTCAGGAATTACTCCTGGTGGTGCTCAGGGGACCATATGGGATGCTGGGAATCGAACCCAGGTTGGCCGCATGCAAGACAAATGCCCTACCCACTGTGCTATCGCTCCAGCCCCCGCATTTGAATAATTTTTAAGAAAGAGCATTCTGTGAGGCTAGATTTCACAATCATGTTAAGAGTTTTCTTTTCTTTTCTTTTTTTTTTTGCTTTTTGGGTCACACCCAGCGATGCTCAGGGGTTACTCCTGGCTTTGCACTCAGGAATTACTCCTGGCGGTGCTTGGGGGACCATATGGGATGCCGGGGATCGAACCCGGGTCGGCCGCATGCAAGGCAAACGCCCTACCCGCTGTGCTATCGCTCCGGCCCCAAGAGTTTTCTTAAAATACTAGGTAAAACAGTTTTTGTACTTCTGAAAATTAAAAACAAAATTTATTTCCGTAGAGGAGGGAAAAAGAGAGTCAGAGAGATAACTCAATAGGCTGAGCACATGCTTTTCATGCAAAAGGTCTGGGTTCAATTCCCAGTGATGCTTAGTTTATTGCCAGGAGTCACCAGCAATTTGGGAGAATTTTCTCTCAAGGCATGGGGTTAAAGGAACTTTCCTCAATATACTGTAGGCTAGGGCCTGGAAGAAAGTATGGGGGTTCAGGTACCTAGCTTGCACATGGGCAACCAGGGTTGATCCCTGGTACTACATATAGTCCCCAAAGCACTACCAGGTGTGGCCCCAAAACAAACAAACAAAATAATAATGTTTTCAGAAGTCAATAGCAATACTGTTGAGAATCCCAACTCTGTGCATGTATCAGCTTATATTACATGTGGAGTGGGTAAATAAGAGCCTAGTCAAAAAATTTATGTATCTGTTTCCTCCTCTTTTCTCCCTGCAGTTTTATTTTTTGGTGGTGGTGGGGGAGTGAGGGTGGAGGGTGGAGGGCAGGCATGGGGGCTATGTTGGAGAGAGTAGTGGTTTGTATTACTATACCATACATTTTCAAAGGGGGCAGACAATATAAAACCCAAAAGGGCAAAAATAGGTTCTGAAGGAGCAAAATCCCAGATATTACCATATCTGTGACCCTCCAAATGCAGCCTCAGGGGTCAGAGTGATAGTCCAACAGGTAGGGCACTTGCCTTGTACGTACATGGCTGACCTGGGTTAGATCTTTGGCATCCCATATGGTCCTCCAAGCACTGCCAAGAATAATTTCTGAGTGCAGAACCAGGAGTTACCCCTGATCATTACCTAGTGTGGCCGCCCCAAACAATAACAGGGGCTGGAGTAATAGCACAGTGGGTAGGGCGTTTGCCTTGCACGCAGCCGACCCAGGCTCAATTCCCAGCATCCCATATGGTCCCCTGAGCACCGCCAGGGGTAGTTCCTGAGTGCAGAGCCAGGAGTGACCCCTGTGCTTCGCCAGGTGTGACCCCCCCAAAAAAAAACCCGAAAAGCAGTGTCATTTGATAAAATCATGTGTCTTAGAATTTCTCCCAAGGGGAAATTTTTTAATTTAATGTACAAAACTTTTTTTCAGTGCTGGGAATTGAGTCATATATATATATTTATAAGAATTAATATGTGCAATATATATTTATACATATATATTTATACACAATGTATAAATACATGTATTTATACATTAACTGTGTATTAATGAAAAACAGGTTGAAAAAGACTACTTATTAGTTAAGAATTTATCTGGATAGATAAATTGTTGAAGGGGTAAGATGTTTGTGTTGCATGTGGCTGTCCCAGTTGGAGCCACATGGCTGAGGAGACCCAGCATCACATTTGGTCTCCTCAGCACTGCCAGGAGTGATCCCTGAGCATGGAGCCGGTAGTGAGCCCTGCTGTGTACGCACCCCCCCCCCCCCCCACACACACACACCGATCCCAAATCAAGTAAATAAAAAGAAGTTATCAGTTCCTTCCATGGAGTCTTTCCTTCTGTATTTTCCTATTAGGTTTAAGGAGAACTGTTCTAAAGGATTGAGAAATAGTACAGTGGGTAGGGCGTTTGCCTTGCATGTGGCCAACCTGGGTTCAAGCTTTGACATCCTGGTCTCCTGAGTCTGCCAGGAGAGATCCAGAGTGTCTCTGTGTGTGGCCCCCAAACAAACAAACAAACAAAAGAGAACTGTCCGATAAGCTGACTGAGTGGTTGTGTTTATATAGCATTGAGTTTTAATAGATGTTTTGTTAGTTAGGACATTTATTTTTGTTTTGGGGTCACATCCACATCAGGCATTGATTTGAAAAGAGAATCTAATAATTGACCAAAGCCAAAATTCATAATTTCAGGGCAGAGGAGGTAGCTCAGTTGTCTGGAATGCATGTTTTGCATGCAAGAGGCCTGGCCTGCGTTCAATCCTCAACATTGGATAGTTCCCCAGCACTGAGCCAGGAGTGGCCCCTGAACATCACTGATCGTCTTCAAGATTGTTGATATCACATATTGTTACATTCTAATATATTTTTTTTTTTTGCTTTTTGGGTCATACCCAGCAATGCTCAGGGGTTACTCCTGGCTCTGCACTCAGGAATCACTCCTGGCAGTGCTCAAGGGATCATATGGGATGCTGGGAATCAAACCTGGGTTGGCCACGTGCAAGGCAAATGCCCTACCTGCTGTGCTATCGCTCCAGCCCCTCTAATAAAGTGCTTTAAAATTTACAGATTTGGGGCCAGAGAGATAGTAAAGCATGCTTGTCTTGCATGTGGCAGACCTGGGTTTGATCCCCTGCACTGCATATGGTCCACTGAGCCCAGTCAGGAATGATCCCTATGCCTCCGCCCAGATAAGATCCAGAGCTGCCTTGCGAAACGGACCCTCTGCTTCTAAAGACTATGATCCGATAGGTCTTCTAACCCATTTTGGCACCCAGAGCGGCTTCTTACAGAAATGCACCTAGACTGTGAACTGAGCTAAAATATCAGAAATCCAAAACTGCGCAGCTGCAACAGCTCATAGAATCTTCATTCTCAGCAATGAAAAGAAATTATTAGATGATGCCTTTTTAGCAGGCCTGATTATTGGGGGAGAATCCCAGACAATAATAGTGAGTTCTCTATTGAAATATTGAATGTATTCAAAGTATAGAGAGAATAAAGTGAAGATCATTAGCTACTTAGGTGGGAGGTGGGTGGGAGGGGGGTATATTGGGGTTATTGGTGGTGGAACATGTGCACTGGTGAAGGGATGAGGGTTTAATCATTATATGACTGAGACTTAAACCTGAAAGCTTTGTATTTTTTTTCTCACGGTGATTCAATAAAATAAAAATTTAAAAAAAAAGAAAAAAGGGAATGATCCCTAAATATTAAGCCATAAAAAAGCACTGGGCAAAGTTGGGTGTGGCCCAAAAATTTTTTAAAAGTACAGATTTATATATATTAACAATGCTTAAGGAGATTTCTAAATTTAGCTCATCAAAAATGGCACAGTAATAACCTAAAATGTATGTAATGAACATAACGTAACATTGGGTAAACTTGCATCTGTGTACATGTTTATCATTTGCTTCTTCATTCCGTCATTTATGGGTGGAAACTTTTTTCTACAAAGCAAAATTAGACATCTTTTCACCTTACCTCACTTTTAAACAAAACATTCCAATAAACTAGAGACAAATGCTCAAGGTAACTGTATCGGTCTGCTTTCTTAGGGGTGGAAAATATGGAGGGAGTCTCCATCTTAGGCAGCTTTGGGCCTCGCTATCATAATGACAAGCCTCTTGTGATACTGGTTCTTGAAATGATCAAAGAATTTGAATGATGTCATTGTGTTGTAGTTCTGCTGGCTATTCCACTCTCATTTCACTGCAAATGTGTTAAAAATTGAAGTCCCAGCTTGAGCTTGTCTTTATGCTGAGATCAGCCCTGTGGATTGTCTGCAGGGGTGGCCCTTCTGGGCAGGCATCCAAAACTCTCAGATCAGCAGGAACTATTTCAATAAAAGTAAAAGAAAGCGATCGGGTTGACCAATAAAGACCAGCTCTGCAAGAATTAATGCTCGCCCACAATGGTAATTATTCATAGCTTGCCCATTTTCCTGGCAAAATAAAACATTCCTGGGCAGGAGAAATAGTACAGCAGGTAAACTCGGCTAAAAGTGATTCCTGAACAGAGCCAGGAGTAATCAATAAGCACTGCTGGGTGTGGCCCCCCAAGACAAACAAACAAAATAATTAAAAAAAAAAAACCTCAAATGCTTTTGCACTTCCTTTAAATTAAATAATTTTTTCTTTATTATATTTCTTTATTAAATCATTTTTTATTATAAGAAAAATGTCAGGGATTATTTAAGACTTACTCTCACAATGACATTATTCTAATAACCAAATAATCCTTTGATCATTTTCTACATATTGATAAAAGATTAAGGGATTCGGGCCAGAGTAGCAGTACAGAGGGTAGTTTGCTTACCCTGCACGCAGCTGACGTGGGTTCAATCCCTTGCACCCATATAGTCCTTTAAGCCCTGCTGCCTGCAAATGTGTGCAGAAGAATAGAATAAGACTGTTCAGGGTCTTTGAGTTGCAGGGGCAGCATGGGCAAAAATAGAATAGAAAACTGTCAGGACTTTATATTTTAAGGGTACTTTTTGATAGGCTCTGCAAAATTCCTCAGCCTTGCTGTTCATGCACCTATTGAATGTAAACGTGCTTACTAACTGGTCTTAATGTCTCTGTTCACTTAAAACATAGCTCACAGGGCTGGAGCGATAGCACAGAGGGTAGGGCATTTGCCTTGCACATGGCTGACCTGGGTTCAATTCCCAGCATCCCATATGGTCCCCTGAGCACTGTCAGGAGTAATTCCTGAGTGCATGAGCCAGGAGTAACCCCTGTGCATCTCCGAGTGTAACCCAAAAAGCAAAAAAAAAAAAAAAAGACTCACTTGTTAGGAAGCAATATTGTGTTGATAGTACAGTAGGTAGGGTGCTTGCCTTGTGTGAAGCTGACCCAGGTTCGATCCCCAGAGTTATGGTCCCTCAAGCTCACCAACAGTGATTCCTGAGTGCAGGATTAACTTCTAGGGAGCAATATTGTATCGAATAAATGGCCTGTGAGAATGCTGACTGCCCAGGTAACCCTAAAGCTGATAGTCCATATGTATTTGTCTCCTTATGTGTCTCATTCTCTGAAATCAAGCGCCAGTCGCCTCTGTCCCCACCCCCACAACTGGGCTGGACGGGGTCCAAGGTGCCAATACAATTGGCATTAGCTGAAGGGCTGCATTCCTTCCCAGAGCCTCTCCAGGAGAACCCATTTCCTGCCTTTTTCATATCCTAGAATTTGCATACATTTTTTGTCTGGTCCCTTTCCTCATCCCTTCTATCTTCAAACCCAACAATGCTGATATATTTTTACTGAGGTGACATCATGCTGATCTATTGTTTTTTTGTGTCCTCTTCCACATTTAAAGGACTTATGATGAAGGACTGGAGGAGAGGTTGCAGAGTGTATAGGGCGCTTGCCTTGCACATGGCTGACCTGGGTCCAATCCCTGGCATCCTTTTTTTTTTTCTTTTTGGGTCACCCCTGGCGATGCACAGGGGTTACTCCTGGCTCTGCACTCAAGAATTACTACTGGCGGTGCTCAAGGGACCACATGGGATGCTGGGAATCGAACCCGGTGTCCAAGGCAAACACCCTACCCACTGTGCTATCACTCCAGCCCCTCCCTGGCATCCTTTATGGTCTCCTGAGCACTACCAGAAGTGATTCCTGAGTGCAGAGCCAGAGTAACCCCTGAGCATTGCCAAGTGTGGCCATAATCCTCCCCACAAAAAAAAAAACCTCCTTATGACAATGACAATGGGATAATCCAGTAGATAATCCATGATAATCACTTAATTTTATTTTATTTATTTTATTTTTTTTTATTTTACAAGTTAGTTCACAATATTTGGTTACATTTAATATTCAAACACCCATCCCACCACCATTACACCTTCCCATCACCAAATTGGGGATGTTTCCATCCCAAGCCCCAATCCCTAAACACAACCGAAATAATGTTTCATATTGTCTGTTATGAAGAACTTCTGAGCATGAGTACAAAAAGGTGTTCATATATTCGGGTTGAAAGATGCATGCCGAAAGTGACTAGAGACTGAGCATTGTGGCCACTCAATACCTCTTCTTTTTTTTAAAAAAAAAAAAAAAACAGGATTCCTTTTATTTATAATATATCAAAATAACGTGCATAGCATATAATTTCAGAACAAACACATAAAAACAAGAAAAATAGAAGTCATGAATATTGTGTGCTTCTCTGAGATGGTCTCAGACAGGAATGCAGCGGAAACTGGGAGACCTGGGATACTGAAAAGATTTCTCTCTCCTCCTTGTAAAATACCATCATATGGTGGAAGAATTGAAGACAGAAGAAATGATGAAAAGGAAAGGATCTGCATCTTGGCAAAATTTTCTTTCATGCTTCCCCCTTCTGCTTTGAGTGTTTTGTTTTTCCTTTATCAAATCCGAAGGGATCTGAATTCTGGGCCAGGGCTCCCAAGTCCAGAGTTTCAGGGAACATGCCCCAGAGGTTGGATGCTACCTCCCCACCTCTCCAGGAAAAATAGGCAAACCCAACAGTCTGACCTTTCTGCTCAATGGCACAGGTTTTGCTCCCTTCTCTTTCATATGGGAACGTGAACTTTGGAGGATCCTTTTTGGCACTCAATACCTCTATTGCAAACTACAACACCAAAAGGAGACAGAACAAAAGGGAATGCCCTGCCACAGAGGCAGGGTAGGGCAGTGGGGGATAGGGTCGGGTGGTGGGAAGGGTACTGGGAACATTGGTGGAGGAGAATGGGTACTGCTGGAGGGATGGGTAAATTATCACTGCATGACTGAAATGCAAACACGAAAGTTCATAAGCTTGTAACTGTACCTCACAGCGATTCACTAATAATAAAACAAGTATTCATATAGGAAACAGTGTGAAGATTGTTCTATTTTGGCAGGAGCAATTAAGACATTCTATAGGATATCATTAACATGTTAAAGTTTGGGTGATGTGCGCTTTGGTATATATATCTGAAAATATGTACATATGCACATATATATATATTTCCCTCTATGATTAGTTGCTTACTATCTGAACCTGTTCAAATGCGGTTTGGCAATTATGGAGAATGGGTAGGGAGTGTCTTATGATGTGTCTTGAAGCCGAGAAAGCAGCGGTGAAAGTGTTTACTCATATGTGAGGCTCTGTTCAAGTGTTTGGGAAGCAGCCTTGAGCATGGTGGCAGTTGGGTTGTGGAGTTTTTTGGCTGCTGGAGCTGAGTCCCTTGTGGTGGGGAGGGCTCTCACCCACCCCCTCTGGGGCACCCTGTGTGAAACAGCCTGGCACGCAGTCTGGTGGCATGGTTATGGGGGCCTCATGTTATGCTCCCTTACGGGAGAAGCACTAATCACTTTATTTTAAAGTCAGCTCATTAACGTTATAATCTCTAATGTTAATTACATCTTGTAATGTAATAGAAGGTAATCACAGATTCTGGGGAATCACATGACAGAATGTGAGCATCTTTGAGGGGCATTATTCTGTTTACTATAATTTCTTATCAGGTTGTAATGAAACAACTTTGGTTTCAACCACATTGAGCTTTTCACTATTCAGCAAATGTGTTCCTTCTTTTTTTCTGTTAGAAACCTTTGTACATACTTTGTACATACTTACAAATTTTTTTGGGGGGGTATATCCAACAATACTGGGGATTATTCCCTCTGGTGCTTGGGGGACTTTATAGAGCTAGGGATTGAATCCAGGACTTCTGCATGCAAAGCATGTGCCCCTGAACTATCTTTGAGCTATCTTCCCAACCTCTAGAAATACTTTCTTTTTTGAAGAGGGGGAGTCACACCCAGCAATGCACCAGGGTCACTCCTACCTCTGCACTCAGGAATTACCCCTGGCGGTACTCAGGAGACCACATGGGATGCTGAGAATCGAATCTGGGTCAGCCGTGTGTAAGGCAAATGCCCTACCCGCTGTGCTATCACTCCAGCCCCGAAATACCTTCTTAAAAATAAAACATCTTCCTGAGTAACAAACTAGGAGTAGCCACTGAACACCATGGGGTGTGGTCCCAAAACCAAAAATTTAAAAAACAAAACAAAATACTGGGGCTGGAGAGATAGCACAGCGGGTAGGGCGTTTGCCTTGCACGCGGCCGACCCGGGTTCAAATCCCAGCATCCCATATGGTCCCCTGAGCATGGCCAGGGGTAATTCCTGAGTGCAGAGCCAGGAGTAACCCCTGTGCATCGCCGGGTGTGACCCAAAAAGCAAAAAAAAAAAAAAACAGAACAAAACAAAACAAAACAAAACAAAATACTGTAATTCTACTAAACCAAAATGAAAATGGGAACTATTTGGTTTTTGTTTTGCTGTTTGGTTGGTTTTAGGAGCACACCCAGCTGTGCTCAGGGATAACTCTTGGCTCTGTGCCGAGGGATCACTCCTGGCAGTGCTCAGGGGATTATTTATGGTGCCCAGGATCAAGTTTAGGTTGGCTGCCTACAAAGCAAGCACCTTACTCATTCTACTATTTCTTTGCTCCCACAATATTTTTTGTGGGGGTCACACACATATATTCTCAGAACTTACTTTTAACCCTATGCTCAGGGATCACTCCTGGAAGACCTGGGGGACCATATGGTATGCTGAGGATTGAACCCAGGTTGGTTGTGTGCTAGGCAAGCACCCTACTCGAGGTATTATTACTCCAGTACACTGTTTGTTTGATCTATTTGGAATAGTTTCACCATATACAACATTGATCATTTATTGATTTGTTCAACAATAAATCATTTAAGTGAAATTGACATAATGGAATTTTCTAGTTAAGACTTTCTTGCTGATGAGTTATTAATATTGGGGCCATTTTGATGAGAATATTTGCACTCATGGGGACCTGAGGGAGGACTCATTGGCAAAAGCATCTGTTTTTAGGCGTGAGGCCATGAGGTTGATCTCGGGGCTGTTCACAAGCACCAAGTGCAGTACAGCACCTCTATGGTCTAGGACAATCATCGTAGCACCAGCACAACTAATGATGTCCGAGCACTGTAGCCAGGAGTGCAACCCCTGACGAGCTCTATAATGGCAATGGGTATGGACATCATAATTAATAATGTTCTCTGACTAAGTACCAGTCAGTATGTGTGATCACTACAACCAAATACATGTGTGACTCCTTGCCATTGAACAATTGGAAAGAGAAAAAAAGGAAAAATTTCTTGTTTTTTAAAATTCAGAAGTTTGGGTTTTGCTTGGTGGGGTGCCACACCCTGGAGTGCCCAGGGCTTAACTACCCCTGACTCTACACTCAGGGATCACTCCAGCTATGGGTCAGAATCTTATGGGGTACTGGGGATGGAACTCTGATCGGCTTCGTAAAAAGCAAGCTCCAAGCGCTTTACCTGCTGTGCTGTTGTTCTGGGCCTCAGACATTTGTTAAACTAAAAGCTTGCTTTTCAAGCCTGTGTTCTTCCTTGAACACATATCTTGCTTGTATGTCTCTATATTTCTTTGCTTGCCTATTTCCACTCTGGACAAGCCCATGTTCTCTCTCAAGCATGTACTTCTCTCTTACTCTCCCCCTACATCTTTCTAGATAAGTTTTAAGTTTCAGTAAAAATGGTCTCGCTTTATACTCTCTCTCTGTCTCTGTCTTTCTCTCTCTCTCTCTCTCTCTCTCTCTCTCTCTCTCTCTCTCTCTCACACACACACACACACACACACACACACACACACACCTTCAAAACCAAAAAACCAAAAAACTCAGTCAATGATCTATGAAATTTTGGAAATTACTGCTGATAAAAACTTTGCAGGGTGAAAAGATTAAATTCAAATTGGGGACTGGAGAGATAGTACCTAGGCAAGGTGCTTCCTTTTCATGCAGCCTACCTGGTTTCAATACCTGATAAATTGGAGGAAGCAAAGGACAGATCAAAATAAGTTTTAGGTCAGGGAGATAGCTCAAAGGTTTGAGCACACATGCAGGAGGCCTGGGTTCCATCCCCAGCGTCATACAGTGTCCTGAGCACCTTTGAGAACTGAGAGTAGCCCCAAGTGTGGACCAACTTGGCAACCCCCAAGTTTTTAGCATAAAAATAGCATTTAAAGTGTTTTATTAATTTATTTTAATGTCTGACAATGCACAAGTAAAGAAACATCAGTCATAGTATCACAGTTAAAAAAAGCATTGTAATTTTTTGTTGTAGTCTTATAAAACTTTTTCTCTTTTCTTTGGGGTGGGGGAGATTATTCAAGCATTGGTCAGGGACTCCAGTGATGCTCAGGCCTAGCTGTGCTGGGGAACAAACCAGGGTCATGGCCAAAACAGCTACATACAAGTGTCATACCTCCTCTACGGTCTCTCCAGCCACCGCTATGCTGGTGCTTTCAGGACCATGTGGTGTTGAGAATCTACGTGGGGCCTCCACATGCTGTGCATGCACTCTAGCCCTTTGGGTCATCTCCCTAGTCCTTTTAATCCTTTTTTTTTAAAGTTCTTTGGCTTTTGAGGGTCACACTCAGCAATGCTCAGGGGTTTTGCTTTCAGGAATTACTCCTGGAGACCATATGGGATGCAGGGGATTGAACGCAGGTTGGCTGCATGCAAGGCAAGTGTCCTCCCTTCTTTGTTATTGCTGCGGCATCCCCTTTTAATCTTTTAAAAAAAATACACAAGACTGGAGTGATAGCACAGAGGGTAGCACAGAGTGATAGCACTTGTGCGCTCCAACCCGGGTTTGATTCCCAACAACCCATATGGTCCGCTGAGCATTGCCAGGAGTAATTCCTGAGTGCATGAGCCAGGAGTAACCCCTGTGCATCGCCGGGTATGACCCCAAAAGCCAAAATAAATAAATAAATAAATAAAAAATACACAGAATTTTCAAATTGGCTGTATGAAACTTTTCATTCACATTTGTTATGACCTCACCTTCATAAATTTTCTGGATTCTATTGTTTTAATGCAGATAAACATCGGGGGAAAAAGGACTGAAATTTATGTTTATCTGCATTAAAACAATGGAATTCAGACAATAAGTTTGTACTCTTCATATATAATATAAGTGGTAAGGAATTTCCTCTTCAATTTTGTTTACTGGGTCACATATGGCAGTGCTGAGGGCTTACTATGCACTCATGGATTACTCCATCTGGGGCTCAGGGATCATATGGAAAGCCTGGGATAAAATAGATTAAGACCAGGGTAGGCAAATGCCTTATCAGCTGTGCTCTCTCCAGCCCCAAGTCCTAAACCCTTAACTACAAGGCAAATCAATTCTCTGGTGGCATATGCTACTACTGGCTTTCCAAGCAGGTTTTCAAAACCCAGTTTTGTCAATAGCACCTGGAGGGTTTGTTACACTATGATTGCTGGCACTGTCTGTAGAGTTTCTGATCATTAGGCCCAACGTAGAAGTTGATAAATTGCATTTCTAATAACATCCTAGATGATGCTGATACTACTGACACAGTGGCCACACTGTGAGAATCTTAACTTAGGTCAAGATCTTAGGTCTTAGGTCAAGATTTTAGCTCCTGGGGCTGGAGGGATAGTACAGCCTTGCACGCGGCCAACCCGGATTCGATTCCCAGCATCCCATATGGTCCCCTGAGCACCGCCAGGGATAATTCCCTAGTGCAGAGCCAAGAGTGAACCCTGGGCATCGCCTGGGTGTGACCCAAAAAGTAAAAAAAAAAAAAACCCAAAACCTTAGCTCCTTAAATTTGGGGCAACTGAATGTGGGACTCATGAAAAAATTGATGACTGCAAACCAGTTGTTTCTGAACACACAGCAACCAAAATTAATTCTGGCAGCATTCACCTATGTTGTATTTATTGTAAAAGAAGGAGTCATGAGTAGATAAAATTTAAGACGCCCTGGTATGTTACCTTCCCCAAGGAAGAAAGGAAATGCCAAAGAATTCACCAGCTGCAGACAGTTACTGATAAACTGAAGCTGAGGAGACAGGTGCTAACTGCCGTGAAGAGAGACGCATAGCTTCTAAGTCCCTTCTGAGCTTTGGTGATAAATTAGGATAGAGACATTAGAACAGTGAATTAATGGAGGTCACATGTTCCATTGTCAGAAGGGAATCTCTGTTAGATTCCTGCCCCACCCCCAGTGAATGAAGGATGGGTTTTCAAAATTAAAAAAAAAGATTAGATTTTTTTTATAAATATAAAAAATAGCAATATGTATTGTTCCTTTACTGTTATTACATGCCCTGTTGCTAGGATTAGCATATATATACATATCAGTGTTTGGGCAACACCCAGAAATGCTCAGGAATAATTCCTGATATTGCTCGGGGACCATATAGGATGCTGGGTATCAACCTTATTTGGCCATGTGCAAGGCAAACCATCCTACTCACTGTACTATCGTTCTAGCTCCCAGAACTAGCTTTTATATTTGATGTTTTTGTTTTCTTCTCTTTCCCCATCCCCAGGAAAAGTACTGTAGATCCTCTGTACTCTCATAGAGAGCATTGCGCTGGAGAGATAGTATAGGGGGTAGACTGCCTGGCACTGTGGCTTCTTCGCCCCTCCCCAGGGGGTGAGGGCGAGAGTGGGGTGCCTTCGGGGGGGGGGGGATGCTTGCCCTCAGCCCCTTACCTCTGCCTTTGTTTGTGCCACCTCCTTGCCTCTCCCGTGTCCTTCACTCTGGTTGCCTCAGTCTCCTATCTGCAGAAATAGGTCAAACCCTCCCCAAGGGCCTGAGGAGAGGAGGGGAGGGAATGAAGGCCCCGGGGGTTGGGGGCTTCTCCCATTCCCCTGCTCCAAGCCATAAGGCCTCTAGACAGGGACCCTCAAGAGAAGGGCGCTGGTGGTGACATTGCCATCCCCGTTCTTTGCTGCTGCCTTGCTTAGCACCCTCTCCTCTGCCCTTCTCTTCCCCACTGCTGTCCAAGGGGAGTAGGAGAGAGGCACTGGCCCCGGGCCCTACCTCCCAGGTCTCTTACTTGGATTTTAAGTGATTAGGATAAAACCATAAAGAAATAAAACTTTCAGTGGCTGAAAAAAAAAAAAGCGGAGGCCAATTCGAAAGTGTTTGGAAGCGCCTCACACTGCTGACCCAGGTTCAATTTCCAGCACTCCGTATAGTCACCCAAGCCCCACGAGGAGTGATCACTGAGCACAGAGCCAGGAGTAAGCCCTGCCCAAACCAAACAAAATAACAAAGGTGATAGAGTGTATTGAAGATAATCAGGCATTTCTTGCAGCCAGATGGAATTAGATATTTTCTCTGCAACTGAGGTATCTCAGCCTAATACTTTATTTTTCCTGTGCGTGCTTTTTAAGAATTTGTTTGTCTTTGGTCCACACCCAGCAATGTTCAGAAGGTACTCCTGGCTCTGCACTCAGGATTCACTCCTGGTGGGGCTTGAGGAACCATATGGGATGCTGGGGATTGAACCAGGTTGGCTGTGTGTAAAGCAAGTAACTTCCTTATCTGCTGTACTATCACTCTAGCCCTTAGATAGTTTCTGTTGAAGACTGTCTTGGATGTTTACAAAATCTCATGTAGATTACATTCATTACATGTAGGCTTAGATCCTTTTTCTTATCAGATTCTCTTTTGAGGAAGCAGTGCCATTCCAATGACATATTATTGATCTTGAATAATAAAGAGCAGAAATCTATAAAATTGAAAGTTAGTGTGAATCAGTAAACCAAAAACTGAGCCTCTGAAAAGGCTAATAAAATAGAAAAACCTAGGGGCCAGAGCAATAAAACAGCGGGTGGGGTGCTTGCCTTGCATACAGCCAACCTTGGTTTAATCCCCAGCATCCCGTATGGTCCCCTGAGGACTCCCAGGAGTAATTCCTAAGTGCAGAGGCAGGAGTAACTTGTGAACATCCCCAGGTGTGACTCAAAATAGCCCAACCCCCCTCAAAAAAAAAAAAAACCCAACTGCAGCAAAACCCCCTCAGAAAAGGAATTAGATATGTGTCTCAGTGATATAACACGACCATATGCTTGCAAGGAAAGCTCTCGAAGTCTTGGTACTATTCCCCTGGGCCCCTAAACTAACATTTTTTTCCATTTCTGGTGCTGTGATCAAATCTAGAACCTCATAAATGTAAGCTATCCACTCTACTACTACCACTCAAATTTTTTGGACCACCCCCGACAGTACTAGGGGCCTAATCCCAGACTCTGCTCTTAGGGATCACATTTGGTGGGGCTCAGGGGACCATAGGGGGTAGGGGGATTGAACCTGGGTCAGTAGCGTGTAAGGCAAGCACGCTACCGCTCAGGCCCCTCAAAGGAACTTTTTCTTTCTATTTTCTCTCTTCTCTTCTCTCTGTCTCTGTCTTACCCCCCCTCCCCCGCAACCACCACCACACTAGAGGGTGCTTGGGAAGACATGTGATGCTGAGAATTGAACCCAGATTAGAAGTCAGCCATGTGACCTAATCTGTACTATCTCCCAGCTCTATCCCTCTTTTTATTTTTTTATCTCAATACTTTTTCACTTTGTCTAGCTAACTGAGGTTGTGATTAGAGGATACATATGCTTAGAGTATTTCCCTTTATCTATATAGGATTTGATCTATTCTGATTTTCAATGCTCTGGTGTTAATTTAAGGATGTGTAACAAAGTAGCTTTCCCAGGAAGTAATCTGCATTTTTATAGTGAGGACTTTTGAAGGCCAAGACACTTCATCCAATATTTATTTTGTCGAGAAACTAACTTGGTGCAGAGGTTCCAAGTAGGTCGAAGTCTACACATAACCTGATAGTCACAACAAACTGAGCTTTTAACTCCAGGAGGTTCATATATGAGGATCATTGAAATGATATCAGCAAAAGGCAATTTCCATTGCAGCTAGAGCTTCTCAGTTGCACAGCATCCTTTCTGGTATTGGTGAGTCTGGTGCTTTCCAGTGGTGTGCTTGCTGCTTAATTCTGGAGTACAGGTTTATATTTAACTACAAAACTGCTCAGGAAGGAGAAAAAAAAGCAAGGCTAATAGACATATATTTTATTAACATGGGCTGGAGCGATAGCACAGCGGGTAGGGCATTTGCCTTACACATGACTGATCCAGGTTCGATTCCTCCTCCCCTCTAGGAGAGCCCAGCAAGCATCGAAAGTGTCTGGCCGACATGGCAGACCCTGGAAAGCTACCCGTGGCGTATTTGATATGCCAAAAACAGTAACAACTAGTCTCACAATGGAGACATTACTGGTGCCCGCTAGAGCAAATCGATGAGCAATGGGATGACAGTGATACAGTGATTTATTAACATTATGGAAGAGATGGTTTTTCATTCTTTTAAACTTTATTTATGTTTTGCTTTTGGGGTCACATCCAGCGATACACAGGGGTTACTCCTGGCTCTGCACTCAGGAATTATTCCTGCGGTGCTCAGGGACCATATGGAATGCTGGGAATTGAACCTAGGTTGGCTGAGTGCAAGGCAAACGCTGTGCTATCGCTCCAGCCCCTTAACCTTTATTTTTAGCTTTTTTTGTTTTGTGCCACACACCTGGCGTTGCTCAGGGTTTACTCCTGGCTCTTCATCCAGAGGTCACACTGGGCGGGCTCAGTGGACCATATGGAGCACTGGAGATTGAACCTGGTCAGCTGTGTACAAGGCAAACGCCTTACCCACTGTGGTATCTCTCCACCCCTCATATATATATATGTGTGTATATATATATATATTTACATATATATATATATTGCTTTTTTGGGTCACACCCGGCGATGCTCAGGGGTTACTCCTGGCTCTGCACTCAGGAATTACTCCTGGTGGTGCTCAGGGGACCATATGTGATGCCGGAGATCGAACCCGGGTCGGCCACGTGCAAGGCAAACGCCCTACCCGCTGTGCTATCGCTCCAGCCCCTATATGTATATATTTTTTATTGAAAAACTGTGAGAGCAGTTAGAGTTTTTGGTTTAAGTCTCGGTCAAACAATGATGAAATACCCGACCCTTCACCAGTGCACATTTTCCACCACCAAAAACCCAGTATCCCCACGATCCCACACCCTCTCCCTACTTGTGTGGCAGATTATTTCCACATTACTCTCTCTCTACTTTGATTACATTCAACATTTTGACACCAAACCCACCAT
Organism: Sorex araneus; assembly: GCF_027595985.1. Lineage (NCBI taxonomy): Eukaryota > Metazoa > Chordata > Mammalia > Eulipotyphla > Soricidae > Sorex > Sorex araneus. The sequence continues at coordinate 23,268,574 of NC_073305.1, forward strand.
TATTATTGGGGATTTTACCCCAACACTCAGATCTGCCGAAAAGGCAACATTAGACAATTTGTTTTCTGTTGCTGATTATGAATTGCATATGATGATGCGCAGCCGTTATTTCGGCCACGCGATTTTGGAATACTGAAGTTTTAATAATTAAATCTAGAGGGATTTCTGCCAAAAGCCGCTGGGTTCCCAGCTTTGTTTCTGAGTCTCTGGGATCATGGCCAATAAGCAGCTCGATCAGCAGCCAGAGGGCTCGATCATGGGTGACAACTTGGGATCTCATTGCAGGGTGGGGGAATGGGGGTGGGGAAAGGACTGGCTCTGCCCCATCCCATGAGGCCCCAGGTTCCTCATCACTGCAGGCCCCTACCCGGTTGTCCCTAGGCCTCTGGAAGATGTCAGTGGCGATCGAGCCGCCAGGGGAAACAGGCTAAGGCATGAAACCCATTCCCACCTGGGGTGGTCCGGCGCTGGAAACCTAATGCGTATTCCGGACGCGTTTCTGCCAAAAGCCATCCACCCCTCTTTTAAACTTTAAAAAGTTTCTTTATTTAAAAAAAAACAAACAACTTTTTATGTGTAGTTTTAAGCTCACAGCAAAATTGAAACTGAAAATTCAGAATTCTCTTATCCGCATGAAAATACGCAGCTTCCCACTATCCACATCCTGCCAAGAGTGATATATGTTATCACTGATGAACCTATAGTAAAATCATAATCATTCAAAGTCCATAGCTTACCTCGAAGGTTCACTAGATAGTGTACACTTGTTATGTATTTGCCAGTGTGGAGTCATAGTTTCTGGCCCTGGAAAATTCTGATCTGAATCTTCCTTCTTCCACCCTGATCATGACTCCCAAATGTTACTATTACTGTGTTCACATTCTGTCTTTTTAGGATGTCATAGCATACAGTATACAGGTAGCCTTTTCAAAGTAGTATCCCCTTTTATTTCTTTGTAATATCTAGACAGTTCACTTCTGTCTTGTTTTATAAGTTTAGGAGACTACAGAGGTGGTTGATACACACAAGGACAAATAAAAAAAGCTACAACCAGCAGCTTGGGGAGCTCTTGTACTTGCACCATACAGGGTGATAAAGCCCTGAGGTAGGGATGAAAGGACAGTGGTTAAAGAACTGTTTAAAGGGTGTCCAGGGAGCCCTGGAAAGAGGCCTGTCATCCTCTGTGCAGGGCCTTTGTAGGTTAGGGTAAGTTTTCTGCCAGCTCCCACCACCTCCAAAGTGCCAGCGTATGAGATGTCATTTACATTTGAAAAATAACACTGGGGAAAAAGAAGTTACTGTAGGTGGCTACTAAGGGCAGTCCTTCTGTTGGAGACCTATTACAGCGGCCCACACAAGTGGCGAGAGTGGTTGGTGGGGTCGAAAGTCAATAGCAACACATCGAAGCATAGGTAGAAGGCAGATGACGACGTTATCAACTGAGGTTTGTTAACTTGATAGAACGGGGTATAAACAGCTGATGGGGGAGACTGAGGGAAGGAAAGGGAGAAAGTGACAGAGACATTTCCCACTAATTTTGCTTCAGGAAAGGTGAAGATTGAAATGGGTGTGAGAGACTAATAATGGAGCAGAGGAAAAAAAAAAGGTGCTGCATAAGTGAAAATTCTTACACATTATCTTTTCCCCATTCTATTTTTTGTTGTTGTTGCTTTGGGGTCACACCTAGAGATGCTCAGGGGCTATTTCAAACTCGGTGTTGAAGGTGGGGGCGGTGTCACTCCTGGCAGTTATGAGGTAAGAGGGGTGGGGAAAACCACCCCTCGCTTCTCCAGAATGGAAGCAGGTTTCCTGCAAAGCCTGTGCGAAGCCCATTCAGTTCGTACTAGCCCCACCTTTCCCATTCCATGCTGGAAAAATTCAGAGCAATTTGACAGGAATTTTAGAGAATTCAGCTAACATCTTACGGTTCATCAACCTATCTATCCACGCCTCCCTCACTCCTTGTTATGCATTTAAATGGGAGATATCAAGAGAAAACAAAACAAAAAAAATCGAACCCCCCAACAAACTAAATGCAGACATAGATGCATTTCCCTCTGCATACCCCAGCACATCAGATATTTGCTTCCTGGTTTTTCTTCTGCTGTAACGATATAAAGGAGAAACGCATACGTATGCATCCACGGTTTCGACAGAGCCCAGGTATCTTTTTACACTTAAAAATTTCAAACGCCTCAGGGACATGGAGGGGACCCGAAGTCTAAAGGGTTGGTGGATGGAGGAGCCTGGAGCTCCGGGAGAAGCCTCGGCGTGGAGCGCGATCGCCAACACAAGTCAGCGCAGGCTCTGGGGCTGGACCGAACCACCCGGGGACCGACAGAGGGAAGACAAATGGGTTGTGCCCGCCAAGACTCCAGCGGCTTTCTAGGTCTGAGACCTGAGGGTGGGAGTGCAGGAGGTCAGGGTTCGGCCGGCCCGAGCCAAGTTGGCCCAGGCCCTGCGTCCTGAAAAGCCTCGGGGCGCGGCGCCAGGGGGAGGTCCTAGATCGCCGGTCGCCAGCCGAGGTGCCAGGAGGTGTCGCGGACGGGGCCGGGGGCCGGGGGCCGGGGAGGAGCCCGGGGACGGGGGTTCCCCGCCCGAGGCGGGAAAGTCAGCCAGCAGGCGGGGAGGGCAAGGGAGACGGGGTCCGCCGGGAGGGTCGGCGGGGAGAGCGCGGGGCCCCGGGAGCCGCGAGCCGCGGAGGAAGGGGCGGGGAGGGGGCGGAGTCGCCGCTGCGGCCGGCCGCGGGGGTGTGTGCGCGGGTCACATGGTCGCGGCTGCCCTCCCCGTCAGCCTCCCTCGCTGCCGCGGTGCGCTGGCTGCAGGAAGCCGCCGCGCCGCCGCTTTTGTTGTCAGGGACTCCGCGAGGAGCGCCGCTCGCCGGCCGCCGCCGGCCTCCCTGACAGCCACCCGCTTTCCGCCCCGCGGGGTGCGGGTCCCCGGGCGCCCCGCCCGCTCTGCCCATGTGGGGGACCCGCGATCGGCGCTGCCTCCAGCCCGGGGCGGCGCTGAGCTGAGGCGGCGGCGGCGGCGGCGGCGCGGCTCCCTCTGCGGGAAGCGAGCGGGGCCTGGGCTCCCTCCCCGAGGGCACCATGGAGGTGAATGCGGGTAAGAACCGGACTGCGGCGGTTCGGGGCTGGGCGCAGGGGGCTCGGGGAGCCCGCTCGGGCACTTCGGGGCACGGCGGCGGGAGAGCTTCCCCCCCCCATCCCGGGCCCGGTGGGGTGGGTGTCCGCGGGGCGCGTGTACGCCTCGGGCGGGGTTCCCGGCGCCCCTCTCCCCGGAGCCGCCCGCACGGCTGCCTCCCCCACCCCCCCTCAGCTCCCCGCATCCGCGCGGCGCGGCCCGGCCCCCCCCTCACATGGCCCGGCCGCGCGAGCCACGTGCGCGCTGTGTTTACGTTCGGCGGCGCGCGGGAGCCGGTTGGCTGGGCGGGCGCGTGACGCGGCATTACATAATGGGCGCTGAGGCGGCGGCGGCGGGCGGGGACACGTGAGGCCGGGCGGCTCGGTGACCCACATTCCCCGGGGCCGCAGGGACACGTGGGGGCGGGTGCGCGCGAGGGCGCGCGCGCGCGCGGCGCCGGGGAGTGCCGCAGCCGGGCCGCCCGGCGGGCCCCGCCCCCTTCGGAACCCTCCTCAGTGACGCGGCCGCGATTCCCTCCTCCCCCGCGGGGCTGCAGACTGCGGAGGAGGCCGCGCGTGCGCGGGCGCGTGTCCCGGCGAGCCCAGTCGCCCCACCGCCCCGCAGCGGGCGCCGAGGCCGCCTCGCCCCGGTGGCGGCGGCGGCGGCGGCTGCGGCGGCTCGGGCTTACGGAGCGTTGTTCCGGCCGCAGACTTGACGGACACCGGGGTAGTCGTGCAGGGGGCGCGGGGGTCGACGTTGCGCTCCCCGACTGAAGCAGGAGCCCCGGGGAAGGTGGCGCGCGGGGGCTGAGGAGGAAGGAACAGATTCTACGGGGTCCAAAGGGCTTAGAACCTGAGCAGCGCCGGCTGACGGGGCAGCCCCCTCCCCTCAGAGGCTGCTGCAGTAGGAGAAAAAAGAGGAACGGCTCGGACCCCCCCCCCCCCTTGCCCCCCGTCCCGCCCCGGGCCCCTGGGAACCTTACTGTAAGCGGGTCACGCCCGCAGCTAGTCGCTCCACCCTTCTGGGAGGATGACTCAGGTGACCCTAAGTGACTCAGACCTTAGGTAAACCCCGTCAGTTACGCTCCGCAGGCTCCTGTGTCCCTGAGCAGCCGAATTGGTCTTTGGAAGCCAGGGGATCCTCCCGTTTCTGACGCTAGCGCCCCAGAAATGTTCAAGACACCTTGTCCCCCTTTTTGTCTGCACTTGGCTGATGGCCATATCCTCGGAACCTCTCAGGTTTCGGGAAGTCGGTTTGTGCCAAGTTTTTTATTTCTTTTAACCCCCGCTTTTTGGGTCACACCCGGCGATGTACAGGGGTTACTCCTGGCTTTGCACTCAGGCAGTGCTCAGGGGACCATATGAGATGCTGAGACTCGAACCCCGGGTCATCCGCGTGCAAGGCAAACGCCCTACCCGCTGTGCTATTACTCCAGCCCCTTGTGCCAAGTTTTTCTTTCGGACAAGCCAGGCGTTGGTGACCATGTTTTTGGGTGTCGACCACCCGCCGCGAAAATGATTATTTTGGGTTTTGTTTTGTTTTGTTTTTTGCTTTTTTTCCTGGGTCACACCCGGCGATGCACAGGGGTTACTCCTGGCTCTGCACTCAGGAATTACTCCTGGTGGTGCTCAGGGGACCATATGGGATGCTGGGATCCGAACCTGGGTCGGCCGCGTGCAAGGCAAACGCCCTACCCGCTGTGCTATCACTCCAGCCCCTATTTTGGGTTTTGATGACGCGTGGATCGCTGAGCCTTTGAGACTGTTTTGAACAATTGTTAACTATCATGGAATCAAACTACGTTTTTTTTTTCCTTTTTCTTTTTTGGGTTATACCCGGCAATGTCCGGAATTAGTTCTGGCGGTGCTCTTGGGACCATATGGGATGTTGGGAATCGAACCCGGGTCGTCCATGTGCAAGGCAAACACCCTACCCGCTGTACGCTCCAGCCCCTCAAACTACTTGATAAGAATGATCAGGTTCAGCATCTTCTAACCTAACCCTTGGCGTCAGTGAGTTATTGCAGCTTCCTCACTGCCGTGTGATAAGCTGGCTGATTGCAGTGGTCAGAAAGTTTTTCTTTGATTTGAACCTTCCTGGAACATCATTTACATCTTTGTCTTGTCTGGCTGCAAATGATGAAACATCATTTGAGGTTGGATGGCTGTTGGCTCCCTCCTTCCCAGTCTGTTTTCAGCTCTTTAGTCCTTCTTTGCTCAGTTCCTGTTTCTCCACTACATTCCTCAACTCCCCTCACCCCCCTTATGTCCTCAACATCCCTTTTGGGATTTAGCACCCAGCAGAAGGTTAGATTTCAGAACAGATTCTTGCCTAAGTGGTTGGATAGTTACCAGATTACAGGTTTTGGATTCTGTTGCAAATGAAGTCTCTGGCAGGCTTAACATACTTTTGCTGATTCATAGTAACTTTGCAGTCAAGCAAGACTTCTTCTGTGAACTATTTTTAAGCTATATTTTATCCATTGTGCAGGTATTTATGAAATGTAGGTATATGTGATTTCCTGTTTTTTTTTTCTTTTGTTTTGTTTTGGGACCACATTGAGCTGTGCTCAGGGTTTAGTCCAGGTTCTGCACTGAGGGCTCAATCCTATGTGCTTGGGGGAAGTCATGAGTTGATGCATATGGATCAAAACCTGGTCGGCTGGGTGCAAGACCCCACTGCATTATATGTCCGACTTCTTGTGAGTGTCTTGATCTGAATATCTAAAATTTTTCACTTCTGTTTTGTCCTAAGTTCAGACTGTTAGGAGTTGCTACATAGTTTATGAACAATTCCTGCCTTTTAATTTTCAGAGGAAGCTTTTAGAAGTATTCCCTTTTAAATCTTCAAATTGGTGTGTTTTTGTGTGTGTGTGTTGTGTGGTTTTGGGGCCACACCCGGAGGTGCTCAGGGGTTACTCCTGGCTCACTCAAGGCTCTGCACTCAAGAATTACTCCTGGTGGTTTTGGAAGATTGAACCCGTGTCGGCTGCATGGAAGACAAAATGCCCTACCTGTTGTACTAATGCTCCGGCCCTTATATGTAAAATATATACATATATTTCTTCTTCCAGTAAATTTTTTTCTTTTGTGGGAGCCACACTGCATGGTGGGAACTCCACACTGTTCAGGGGAACCCTTGCCTTCTGTGCAAAGCATGTACTCTAGCCCTCTGAGTCATCCCCTCACTAGTGGGGTATAGACCAAGTTCAGTGCTTTGTGGCACACATCTGCCCTTCCCTTTGGATTGATGCTGTTATTAGTCACTGTGCATTCACCCAGTGACCATTTCATTTAACTGTACTATACAGCTGTATTTCATGACACATAGTACCTTTATCCTCTTTATGATGAACGCAGATAGGGAATAATGAAAGTAGAAATTGACTATACTTTTTTTTTTTCTCCTGCCATATCTGCATGTGCTCTAGCTAAGTACTCAGAGGTCACAGTGCTGGGGGTGAGGGACTTAGTGTGCCAGGATTGAACCCTGGGTCCCAACATGCAAAGCTTCCAGACCTTTGAGCGATTTCTCTGGCTGCTTTTCATTTTCCACACCCATAATTGTTCTGGCATCCTTCTGGTAGTGCGAAGCATGGGAATCATTATCTCTGAGGCATCTTATCTCCCTGATCCCCTCCATAAAGATTTTAGTTATGCATATCAGGGCCACTTAGGCTTTTCCCACTAGAACCTCTTGCCACAGAAATTTTTGGAGGAGAGGGTTTGGCCATACCTTCCATGACTGTTGCTGGTTTTGTGTTCAGGAGTGCTCCCTGACCATGTCTGAAGGGACCATATGCAGTGCTGGAGATTGAACCTGTGTCAGTTTGCAAGGAAGGCAAGCCCAAAAAAGTCTCTCTTTCATTAATTTTTTTAAATGAGTCACTGAACTACAGTTACAGAGGCATTCATGATTTTCATGGATAAAATATTCTAACACCATCCCTTCATCAGTGCCCACTTCCCCCACCAAGGTCCCCAGTTTTCCTCCCATCTCATTTTTTTTTTCTCACCTTTTTTACTTTTAGGCACTGTGTCTTACAATACTGTTTTTGTTTTTTGTTTTTTTTTTTTTTGCTTTTTGGGTCACACCTGGCGATGCACAGGGGTTAGTCCTGGCTCTTCACTCAGGAATTACTACTGGCGGTGCTCAGGGGACCATATGGGATGCTGGGATTCGAACCCGGGTGGGCCGCGTGCAAGGCAAATGCCCTACCCACTGTGCTATCGCTCCAGCCCCATGTTTTTGATAGGGTATTATACATATCCCTTTACCTCCTTTCAGCACCCCACTTCCGTTCGGGGTGCCCACTTCCCTCCACTGCTGCCATAGTTTTCCCTTCTCTGACCTATCCCCTAGTGGAGAGTTTCCTACTGAAGATCAGTTACCAGGCTCTTCCTTTCTATAATTCTAGGGGTAATTGTTATTCGCCCTGTTTTATATATATATATATATATATATATATATATATATATATATATACTGCTTCTGAGATGATTCTGTGTGTCTGTCCCTCTCTGACTCAGTTGGCATGATACTATTCAGGTAGCAGCAAATTGCTTGGCTTAATCTTTTCTTACGGATTAGTAGTAGTAGTCCATTATGTATATACACCTGGGTTATTTTTTTAAATTCAGTTATCTGTTCTTGGGCAATTGGGTTGTATCCAGGTATTAGCTATTATGCAGCTACGAACATAGGAATACAGATGTTTGTTTTTCATCGTGATTTTGAGCCCTTGGGGTATCTTCCAGGGAGTGGTATTACTGGATAATATAGAGCTCAGTTCCTAAATTTTTAGGAATGCCCATATAGTTTTCCAAAAAAATAGGTTGTTCAGTGGACATTCCCACTAGCAGTGAATGAGGGTTTCCTTACACCAGCACTGATGGTAGTTCTTTTTGAGGTGTGCCAGCCTCTGTTGTGTGCAGTGTGTTCCCGTTGTTGTATTTATTTGGATTTCCCTGATGATCAGTGATGCACAGTATTTTTATATGCCTTTTGGCCATTTGTATTCCTTGTTTGATTAAGTTTCTGTTGACCTCTTCTCTCCTCTTTTTTTCTATGTACCTATATTCTCTCTTTCTCTACACATGTGTGTGTGAACACACAGTACATTTTTTAAGACACATCTGTTGATGTTCAGGGCTTATTTCTGACTGTGTACCCTAGCATCACTCCTGGTGGGGTTCAGGGGACAATATGGGGTGCCCGGTATTGTACCCAATCTGTTGGCCACATGCAAGGCAAACGTACCCCACTCAATGTACTATTGCTCCAGCCCTCCCCAATTTTGGACAGGGTTGTGTTTTTTCTCTTGTAAAGTTCCACCAGTACTTTATATATCTTGTATATTAACCTTTTATCAGATAAGTGGTGAGCAATTTTTTTTCAGTCTTGGGGTGTCTTTGTATTCTGTTCATTGTTTCCTTTGCTGTGCAGAGCTTTTTAATGTCCCATTTGTTTACCTTTGCTTGACTAGTGGTGGTGCATCCTTAAATATGCCTCTAGCTTCAGTGTCATGGGGAATTATACCTATGCTTTCCTGTGTGTAGCTTAATGTATTCTGATAACAAGATCTTTAATCCATTTCAATATGATTTTTGCATGCCGTTATGAAGGGACCTAAATTCATTTTTTCCTTTTGCAAGTGACCTTTTTTTTTTTTTTTTTTTTGCTTTTTGGGTCACACCCAGCGATGCTCAGGGGTCACTCCTGGCTTTGCACTCAGGAATTACTCCTGGCGGTGCTTGGGGGACCATATGGGATGCCGGGGATCGAACCCGGGTCGGCCGAGTGCAAGGCAAACGCCTTACCCGCTGTGCTATCGCTCCGGCCCCAGTGACCATTTTTCTTAACTCCACTTTGTTGAAGAGGCTTGTCTTGCTCTATATTTCTTGTTCCTTTATTGAGGGAAGATTAACTCACTTGAGTCTGGCAAGCTACCTGTGGTATATTGGATATGCCAAAAACAGTAACAATAAGTCCTACAGTGGAGACGTTCCTGGTGCCCACTCAGCAAATCGATGAACAGTGGCACTACAGTGCTACACCTACCTGAGGGTTTATCTCTGAGGTTTTGGTTCTGTTCCCCTGATCTGAGAGTCTCTGTTCCAGTACTGTGCTATTTTAATTGATGTTGCTGTATAGTACCATTTGAAGTGGGGCAAAATGATGCTTCCTATTTTCTTTTTCCTTAAGATTAGTTTGGTTGTTGGGGTGGAGGAAGTTTATTACTCCATATTATTATTCCATGTGAATTTCAAGAGTGTTTGATTTATTTTTTTTAAAAACTTTTTTTTTTTTTGTCACACCCAGCGGCTCTCAGGGCTTACTCCTAGTTCTGTGCTGAAGAATCATTTCTGGCAATAGTGGGGGACCTTCTGTGTTTCCAGGGTAGTATCTGCAAGGCAAGTGCTCTACCCACCAGTACTGTATCTCTAGACCCTTATCTGAAAATTTCTAGGTGATCCTGTATACTTAGGCATATAAGGTAGATACATAAATAAATTGATAAATCATGAAGAAATTTGTGGCATGCAACTCTTATTTTAAACTTTATTTTTAGGGTTGGGACTGGGGAGACAGTACATATTGCAGGGTGCTTGCCTTGCATGTGGTCAATCTGAGTTCAATTCCTGGCATCCTGTATTGTTCCCCAAACACCTTCAGGAATAATTCCTGAGTGCAGAGCCAGAAGTAATCTCTGAGCATCACTGGGTGTGGTCCCAAAACAAAAACAAAACCCCTGGTCTGGAGTGATAGTGGGGCTCTTGTCTAGCACACATGGCCAGACTGGGCTTGATTCATTCCCCAGCATCAGGTTCAACCCTCAGCACCATATAATCCTTGAGCACTGAAACATGATGTACTGCTAGCCCCCAAACTAAAAACAATCAAAGAAATTTAGGGGGTACTGTAGCAGTAACCTACAGAGAAGCCTACTGGGTTCATATGACACATTGAAAATTGAAAGAGGGAGCATTAGTTTTGTTAGAATATTCTAATTGGACTTTACATTGATGGTAAAACAAGGCAAGTTAAGTTCTGCTCATGTTGCCCTGGAATATATGGTCAACACAGCTGTTTCTCTAGTTGGCCTATTAATACTCTTAAAAATCCTTTTTTGGGGCTGGAGTGATAGTACAGCGGGTAGGGTGTTTGCCTTGCATGTGGCCGACCGGGGTTCAATCCTCTGCATTTCATATGGTCCCCCAAGCACCACCAGGAGTAATTCCTTAGTGCAAAGTCAGGAGTAACCCCTGAGCATGCTGGGTGTGACCAAAAAAGCAAAATCTTAAAAAAATAATCTAAAATAAATAAAACATTTATTTAAAAAAAAAATCCTTTGGAGGTGCAGCCACCACACCTTCTCCAGATGGAGCCCTGGCGACACTGAGCAGCAACTAACAGGCTCCGGGATGCGGGACTGGGACACATCCGAACTGCGTGACCTTTTCTAAAAACTGAAAACATGCAATCTTTTGATGGAAAATTAATTATCAAATGCTTCCTTAGTAGGGCTGTCTTTTTTGGGGGGAAACTCCAACAACAATAGTGAGTTTTGTGTTGAAATATGGAACGTAATCAAGGTAAAGAGAAAATGAAGTGAAACGCATCAGTTATACAGTTGGAGGTAGGGTGCGGGGGCAGGGGGTATACTGGGGATTTTGGTGGTGGAATATGGGCACTGGTGAAGGGATGGTGTTTGAATATTGTATAACTGAGACATAAACCTGAGAACTTTGTAACCTTCCACATGGTGATGAAATAAAAATTAAAAAAAAAAATCCTTTTCCTTCTGACCCTTTGCTGTTACTATGACCAGATGCCTTACAAGTTTTATTGTGTTTTGGCATTTGGTTGTGCACTCCTGGTGTCATGCACTTTAGTTTTGGTGCTCATGAGCATTCTGGTTACCATGCTTGCTGAGGGTTGTACATTTTATAGACAGCCTAGTGTATTTAGGTGGCACTGGGGATCTAACTCCATGGGCCTGAGTGATAGTACAGTGGGTAGGCTGTTTGCCTTGCACATGGCCAACCCAGGTTGCATCCCTGAGCCCGCCAGAGTGACCTCAGAACCAGGAATGAGCTCAGATCACCACTGGGTGAGGCCCCAAAACAAAAACAAATTCTTGGCCTCACTCTTAAAATACTGGTGTTTTGGGCTGGAGCAATAGCACAGCAGGTAGCAGGGTAGGGCATTTGTCTTGCACTCGGCCGACCCAGATTCGATACTCAGCATCTCATATGGTCCCCTGAGCACCGCCAGGAGTAACTCCTGAGTGCATGAGCCAGGAGTAACCTCTGTGCATCACCGGTGTGACCCAAAAACCAAAAAAAAAAAAAAATTGGTGTTTGTTGCCAATGAACTATCTGCTTTAAGCCCAGTGTTATCCCTGTAAACCTTTCATTTATTGTTTGTTTTGGGACTACTCACAGGGGTGCTCAGGGCTTACTTTCAACTCTGAACCCAGGAATCATTCCTGGCAGGGCTTGGAGTATCAAGTGGGGTGTTGGGAATGGATGGAACCTAGATGAGCTGTGTGCAAGGCAAACACATTGCCTGTTGTACTCTCTGCCTCCTGCCCCCTTTTTAAGCCCTGTGTTCGTTTATTTATTTGATGGGGGGGGGGGGCACAACCAGTGGTGCTCAGGTATTACTCCTGACAGACTTGAAGGACCTATATGGGTGCCGGGGATTGAACTTGGGTTGGCCCACATGCAAGGCAAGCAAACACTTAACCTGGTATACTATCTCTCTGACTCCCCATAAACTTAAAAAATTTTTATTTTTTTGGTTCATGCCCAGAGATACTCTGAGTTACTCCTGGCTCTACTCAGAAATTACTCCTGCTGGTGCTCAGGGGACCATATGGGTCAAGAATGGAACCAGGGTTGGCTTCATGCAAGGCAAACACACTACCATCTATACTATTGCTCTGTGCTCCCCACCTCCCATAAACCTTTTATAGGAAATAATCATGCTGTTTTTATTTTGGAGCCCTGACTAGGTCACAGTTGGAGATTTAGTACTTCAATTAGGTTTTCTTTACCACCCTGTGAGTAGAAATTGTTAATATCCTACTTTTAAAATGAGAAAATTAAAGTTTCTTGATTGCAAAACATGTTTTATTTTAAATCACAAGGCAAAAAAGTACAATCACAACTTGAATTCAGCTATACTTTTGAGGGTAGGGGTGGTGGGAGTGGGTGGTTTTGATGCTGAGCAAGTTTAGGATTGGGGTAAGAAAGCCCCAAAATACCAGCGAGCTCGATAGACTGAATGCTTTGCATGCTGGAGACCTTGGTTCAATCCCTGACGCTACAATTCTGGCACTTTAATTACAGAACTGGGAGTAGGCCCTGGAAACTGTGGAGTTTAACTCCCTGACCCCCAATTATATTCAGAGACTGTAAGTCCTTCCTCGCAGTACAAAATTAGATAGTGCCTTGTGACTTGTGTGAAGTTGACCACTGGGTAAGCCCTTGCCTGGGAACCTGGCCCAGCTCCGAGTCCTTTCAACTAAAAATAGAGAAGACTGTGCTTCAGCTAATTTTAGCCCATGGCATCTAAGAACTAAGAAGTACATTCTGCCTTTTTTCTGGAGGTGTTGGGACTTGCTGGTTTGGGGATTTTTTTTTTCTTTTTTCTTTTGCTTTTTGGGTCACGCCTGGTAATGTACAGGGGTTATTCCTGGCTCTGCACTCATAAATTACTCCTGGTGGTGCTCAGAGGACCTTATGGGATGCTGGGAATCGAACCTGGATCGGCCGTGTGCAAGGCAAACGCCCTGCCTGCTGTGCTATCGATCCAGCCCCTGGTTTGGGGATTTTACCCCTGTCATCAAAACATTTTGTGCAAAATATTTCAACAATCCCTTTAACCACTGTTTCAGTCTATAAGTCTGACTGATATTCCCATTTCTTAGAAGGTGATTCAGGATTAGAGAGATTCAAATAACTTGATTGCCCAGTTCTTCTTAGAAGAAATAGTAGTCTGTACCCTGGAATTAGAAAGCATTGACTTTCAACCCTAGTCTTGCCACATAATAGCCATTATTACTTAAATGTCAAATTATTTAAATGTCTCTGACTTCCCCATTTATAAAATTGGATAAAGGAAGGCGATTCAAAGGCTCTTACGAGAATGAGAAGTGATATGACATTGTCATTCATGACTTTAGTAGGTTCTTGGTGACTGGTAGTGTTCACTTGATTAGGTTGAGGAACTGTTGAGGTACTCCTAGGAAATTAAAAAATTAATCCAGTTGGAGTGCTGGCCACCTGGTTCGTAGATTATTGTCTGGTAGTAAGAGTAGAGAGACAACTAAATCATACCTAGGTCTTTCTAGGAGAATGTATCTGATTTGTAGAGGCCCATATGATTCCATGGGGCCTGGCACAAATAATTGTTGTAAAGGAGGAATCTGTTATTTTTATTTTTTAAAATTTTTTATTGAATCACCATGTGAAAAGTTACAAAGCTTTCAGGCTTAAGTCTCAGTCATACAACAATCAAACACCCATCCCTTCACCAGTGCACATGTTTCACCACCAAGAACCCCAGTATACCTCCCATCCCACCCCCACCCCCTGCCTGTGTGGCTGATGATTTTCACTTTACTTTCTCTTTAATTACTTTCAATATTTCAACAGAAAACTATTATTATTTGGAGTTTTTCCCCAATAGTCAAACCTGCCTAAAAGGCATCATTTGATATTTTGTTTTCCCTTACTGAGAATGGAGAGCATATGGGGTTGCGTGGCCGCAGCAGCAGCTTCGTGGTTTTGGATTTCTGGTATTTCAGTAATTAAGTCCAGAGAAATTTCTGCCAGAACTCGCATCATTGCCATCTCGTACCTCTGTTTAGTGTACCTTATAAGATGGCGGTCGCCACGCCACCACCAGGGAAAGGAAAGGCAGAGAGAGAAAAACCTTTCCCCTCCTGGGGCGGCATGGGGCCGTAGCTTAGTTCACAGTCTAGAGGTATTTCTGCAAGAAGCCCCTGGGTGCCGAAAGTAGTTAGTTGGCTTTGGGGATCATGGGCGTTCAGGAACAGAGAGGCTGCTCGGGATCACATCTGGGCCGAGGAATCTTTTCTTTAGGAATTGGATCTTAACTGGTAATAATCTTAACTGGTAATCTTGATTGGTAATAATGACTGTAGATTTTCATTCCTTTTTCCCTTCCTTTTGGGTGGGGCGTGAGATTTGGGCTACTCTTGGCTGTGCTTAGGGCTTACTCCTGAGTCTGCTCAGGCATCACTCTCGGCAGTGCTTGGAGGGAAGGGGAACCATATATGGTTCCAGCGGTTCAACCCACTGTTGACTGCAGGCAAGGCAAGAACCTTGATCCATGTTCTGTCTATCTCCCTGCTATATTCTTCCTTTTTGTTTGCCTTAGACTTGATTTTTGAAATCAAGTGTGACAAAGAATTTTTTTTTTGTTATTAATTACTATTGCCCATCAGTGTTTTTAATCATTGTTATTTTGGGATGTGGGGGTGTGGTGGTGGTGGGGCTCCCAAGCAGTGGTCAGGGATCAGAGGGACATTCCCTGCTGGGAACACAGCCTGCTGTGTGGGCCTGACAGTTGAGCAGTGCCTGCGGCTGCCAGGGCCACCTCAGTCCCCTGGTGCTGGAAGGAAGGGGCCATGTAGTGTTGTAGATCAAACCCAGGAACTCAAGGATGCGAGTCCTTTGAGCTACCCCTGGCCACAATTTTAGCCATTTCTTGTCTTTTTCTTTCTTTTCTTTTTTTTTTTTGGAGGGGGTTTGGATCACTTGTACTTTGGGGCTATTCACAACACAGCTCTGTACTCATAGGTCATTCTTGGTGGTGCTCAAGGGGACCAAGTGGTGTCAAGGATGGAACCTGGGCCTCCCACAAGCAAATTATGTACACAGCCCTTTGAGCCATGTCTCTGGCCCTTGCCATTTCATTTTTCTTAAGTCCTATGAATTAATCTGATTTCTAAAACTTTGTATTTAAGCTGAAATTTTCTGAGCTTTGGGTATGTAAATGACTGACTTGAAATACTGGCCTTAAGAAAGATAGTCCCAGTAAGGAAACCATCAGTTTCTTATCTTTTACACTCTTGACACTACAGCAAGTAAAAATAGTACCTAGAGTTGACAAAAGACAACTGTGAGACTTTCCTTTGGGAGTTTATTGAGGACTAAGAATGTTTCTTTGTATTCTATTCTTACAGAAGGGAAGAGTTTTAAAAAGTAGTGCTTTGCTAACACCTGGAGTTTCTAACATGTATTTAAAATTTATAGAGTTTTATAAAAACAGATGGCACAACAATTTTATCCAATAACTAAAGTGATACTAAATAGGCTTCCAGGTTTACATTGTATCTTTGTATTCCCTTTAGATTTGTGGTATTCAGGCAGTTATGCCAATGAAAACACTAACTTTTTTTTTTTTTTTTTTTTTGCTTTTTGGGTCACACCTGGCCATGCACAGGGGTTACTCCTGGCTCTGCACTCAGGAGTTACCCCTGGCCGTGCTCAGGGGACCATATGGGATGCTGGAATTTGAACCCGGGTCGGCCGCGTGCAAGGCAAACGCCCTACCCGCTGTGCTATCTCTCCAGCCCCGAAAACACTAACTTTTATTGGTCAATTTATCTTTGAATGGAGTGATTATAGCCATTTTTATAAACATGTAAGCAATATCCATGGGAACTTCTTAAAAATGCATTTTTCTGGAGCTGTCTTCTCTAATTTGTGTAGACCTAGGAAACATGTATCTGAAAAAGCACAGCAGTTGGGCGTTCGCCTTTCATGCGGCCGACCCGAGTTCGATTCCTCCGCCCCTCTCGGAGAGCCCGGCGAGCTACCAAGAGTATGGAGCCCGCACTGCAGAGCCTGGCAAGCTACCCGTGCGTATTGGATATGCCAAAAACAGTAACAATAAGTCTCTCAATGAGAGACGTTACTGGTGCCCGCTCGAACAAATCGATGAGCAACGGGATGACAGTGACAGTGACAGTATTATTTTCTGTGGTGAGGGGAGAACAGGATAGTGATTACACCAGACACCATATGGGCTTCTTGGGAATCTGCATGCAAGGCAAGAAAGCAGCTTACCTGTTGTCGTATCATTCTAGCCCCAGCAATAGGTAATTTTGGTGATGTATATTTTATATACTCTTCCTGGATGATGAGAATAAATAAAAAAGAGCAAGCTTTATGTGTTGTATTAGGAACTCTCATGTTTTAAAATCATTGGGTAGTTGAGATTCTTTAATTCCAAAGTTATCCTCCATCATATTTTCCTCTATTAAGAAAAGATGAAGTAGCTGATTTGTGGTACTGGTTCACAAACTCTGCTATGTATCAGAATCAACCATGATGGTGGTAAGTTTCTTAATCTGTAGATAAGGAGGAGCCTGAGAATTTGCATTGCTAGCAGATTTCCAAGTAAAGTTCCTGGTCTAGGGCTCACACCAAACTAGATATATAGAGTTAGAAGGCACCATCTTGCACCCTCCTCCCAAATCCTCAGTAAAGTCATAAGGCTCCAGTTCTATTCTATTCTGGGCAGATGAGAATCATTTGCCAGGAGAGTCTTTGGGAACACTTCATAACCATGTGAAGGATAGACCTCCGACAGATGCCTGGCATATGGCTAGTTAGACTGCAAAGGTGGATGGTATTGTCTACATGATTTTTTTTGCAAGGGGGGGGTAGGTAGATATACCCTCAGCTTGCTTAGGGCTTACTTTTGGTTTTGCACTCAGGGATCACTCCTGCTGGAACTTGGGGGACCATACAGGCTATGGGAAGGACCCTAACCTGCTATCCCCTCTCTTTGGCCTACATTTAAAAAAAGTCTTTAAAACTCAAGTGCATTTAGTTGCATTTTATGAGTATTAAATTTGTGTATGATGAACACTTATTTTTCTTGGCATAATGACATCTGTTTTTCTAAGTTATAATAAAATCCTTGGAGTTGAGGTTATGTTTTGCTTCTCGGAGGTTTTCCAGGTTGGACACCCAATTCTAATATGATGTGTGAAAGTGATTCAGAATTTCTCTGCCAGTATTTTTTTCCTCTTTAAATGGAAATGTCTTTCTGTTGTTTATTTTGGGGCTATACTTTGTGGTGTTTGGTGTTGTTTTTGGTGATGCGCGAGGTATCAGGATTGAAGTTAGGCCTTGTGCACCTGTGCTCTCTCTCTCTCTCTTTCCCTCTCTCCCCCCCCTCCCTCCTTCCCTCCCTCCCCCTTCGGAAATTGATCCTAGTAGTTTGCTGCATGGGTGTGTGTGTGTGTGTGTGTGTGTGTGTGTGTGTGTTTGTAAATGTAAGGTGTGATTCTTAAAGCAAGGAGTTACTTTTTACTGTTCCTTAGTAGAGAATGTTTTTATCTTTGAGTAAACACTCACTATTTTTGTTTTTTTGTTTTTGTTTTTTTGTGTGTGCCAATGGGGTCATTCCTTCAGGAGTGACCTCTGGGGTGCTTTGTGGTGCTGGGGATTTTTATCAGGGTTGTCTGCATGCAAGGCAAGTGCTTTACTAAACTCTGGCACTATCTTTCCCTGCCTAAATGCTCAAATTGAAGTTACTACTTTAGGACTGTGTGAAATTCTTTATTTGCTCTCAGTATAGTAATCTAGATTGTAGTGAAAAAATTGCTTTTTCTTTTACATGTGACTACCTAATAATAGTTTATACTACTTGGGAATCTGTCCATATTATTATAAACTGGCTTCACAAAGACCAAGAGTTAGGTTATAAAAAAAAGTACTTGAGAAGCTTGCTCATATAGAAAATTAAGAGAAACTACACCTAGTTCTTAAGGTCTAGTTGAGAAATAAATGGGAACAGGTAAGTCTGATAATAATAGTAGTTAAGTAGTTATTATAAATAATAGTTAAGGACAGTAATGGAAGAAACAATTTGTTTCTCATATACATGGAGAAAGCTGAATGTTTATTGCTGAATGTTTATTGCTGATGGAAGGAAGAGGACAGGATACCACAGTAAACCTTAGAAGTGAAAATGAAAGTTACTTATTTTACCTGGGATCTGGAATAATAATGTATTTGTCCATGAGATCACTTTTCTTGCAACATTTTATCTCTTTGAGGAAAGAAGAGTGAAACTCCATCCTCAGAATAATTTTAGTTTTCTTTTTTTTTGTTTTTGCTTTTTGGGTCACACCTGGCGATGCACAGGGGTCACTCCTGGCTCTGCACTCAGGAATTACCCCTGGCCGTGCTCAGGGGACCATATGGGATGCTGGTATATGAACCCGGGTTGGCTGCGTGCAAGGCAAACGCCCTACCCGCTGTGCCATCTCTCCAGCCCCCTAGTTTTCTGTTTTTTAACCAGGAGATTTATAGACTCCTGAAGAGGTCAAGACCATTTTTTTTTGGAGGGGTTACAGAGGTAATTGATGATATGAATAGTGTTTTTAGGGTATCCCTGTAATTAGCTTCATCCTTACTGTCCTTTTATAGCACTTGTTCTTCCTGCCAGCCCTGTTGACATTTATTCTTTATAGTAAGTCAGACACGGTATATTATTTAAGAACTGCTTAGAGAGGAGTATGCTTGCAAACCCAAAGGCAGAACTTGTAGTAATGGCAATGTTTGGAACTGGGATTCAGTGGATAGTTATAGAAGTCTTTTGGAAAAATTAAAACAAAAAATAATCCAATCCAATCCAATCCAACATTTCCTTTTTTTTTCTTTTTGGGACATACCCAGTGATGTTACTCCTGGCTCTGCACTCAGGAATTACTCCTGGCGGTACTCAGGGGACCATATGGGATGCTGGGAATTGAACCCAGGTCGGCCATGTGCAAGGAAAACGCCTTACCCGCTGTGCTATCACTCTAGCCCCCCAAATTTCCTTATTTTGACATAACTTATTTTTGTGTTAGGCCATACTCAGCAGTACATGATGGTTAGATCTGAATTGGTGCTGGGGGTCACTGTCACTGCCAGCAGTGCTTTTGAGGTGCTGTGAGGTGCTGGAGATTGAACTTTGGGGCTCCCACATGCAAAGCATTTGTTCCGGCCCTTTGAATCTTTCCTTGGAGTTAGCCAAGTGCTGAGATTTTTCTAGAATTAGTTTATATAAAGAGTATTCAGTAAGGCAAGAAGAAATAAATTGATTCACTGCCATGATAAAATTCTTCCCTCCTTTGGGATCTGCACCAGCCGTGCTCAAGGGACCATATTGTGCTAGGGATTGAACCCAGACCTCCTGCATGTGGAACATGCACTATAGCCCATTGAGCTATTTCTCTGCTCCCTGCTCCTCCTCTAGTTTATTTCTTTAAATTAACAGTGTCACTCAGGAAGTTTTTTCAGTTCTTATAGAAAAAGACTAGAAAATGAAAAGCTTTATGTTTATATCTCTGTGTGTGTTCATTATAACTAAGTGGGCCAGGGCCTTATTGCTTTAAAAATACATGGAAATGGGTCTGGGGAGTGTCACTCATTGGTAAACTGCCTGCCTTGCAAGTATGAGGCTCAGCTCTGTGAAAAATAAGATAAATTAAAAAAAAAAGTGGATATTGTATACCCTTTGAACATCGTAGTAGCAGGAAGCATGGTAGAAACTAAGAAAAATAAGTTTTATTTACTCTTGCTTTGGGTGGATATTTAATCACTAGTCTTCTAAGTTACTGTTCAGGTTTGTAAAATATAGAAGAGATATTCTCATTATCTGATTTTCTGATTGATTCTCTCTTTTCTAGGAGGTGTGATTGCCTATATCAGTTCTTCGAGCTCAGCCTCTAGCCCTGCCTCTTGTCATAGTGACGGTTCTGAGAATAGTTTTCAGTCCTCCTCCTCTTCAGTTCCATCTTCTCCAACTAGCTCTAATTCTGATAACAATGGTAATCCCAAAAATGGTGATCTCTCCAATATTGAAGGAATCCTGAAGAATGATCGGATAGATTGTTCTATGAAAACAAGCAAACCGAGTGCACCTGGGATGACAAAGAGTCATAGTGGAGTGACAAGTAAGTCTTCTAAGGTTGCTTCCAATTGTAGACAAGCTTATTATAATATTAACCTTTAATTTGGGTGTCTGATATCTTTTTTGGTTTAATCTTCACTCCATTCTGAGTAATCGTAATTTGACAGTTAAGAAATCATGGATGATTAAAAATGTCAGCCTAGGGACAGTCATAGATTCTTGGCTCAGTTCTAGCTGTGTGATTATGTACTCTGCCTGAGTGCATTTCTCTCGGGCGGTGCTACTTAAAACTTTCTTCATTCGCAACTCCTTTATTTATTTATTTATTTATTTATTTATTTTTATTCATTTTTTGCTTTTTTGGTTACAACCGGCTAAACACAGGGGTTACTTCTGGCTTTGCACTCAGGAATTATTCCTGGCGGTGCTCGGGGGACCATATGGGATGCCGGGGATCGAACCCGGGTTGGCTGCTTATAAGGCCAACGCCCTCCCCGCTGTGCTATTCACTCCGGCCCTGCAACTCCTTTTTGTCTGGAAAATGCAACACACATAAGTACTGTCAGAAACACTGCAGATTGATTATGTGGTTATCTTTTGCATATTCAGAAACCTTTTACTATTGCCAGTTTTTTTTTTTTTCATCCCCCACATTCATTTATGCAACTGCATGGGATCATGATTTACAGTTTAAGAAGCTAAGCTCTAGGGTACCCCTTTTGTTTTCCGTTATCTTTTTTTTTTTTTTTTGCTTTTTGGGTCACACCTGGCAATGCACAGGTGTACTCCTGGCTCTGCACTCAGGAATCACCCCTGACAGTGCTCAGAGGACCATATGGGATGCTGGGAATCGAACCCGAGTCGGCCGCGTGCAAGGCAAATGCCCTACCTGCTGTACTATTGCTCCAGCCCCTTCAGTTATCTTTCTTAATATAGCTAATACTAAATCCAGTATTTAGAATCGTACAGTTGACTGTTGAGTAACATGGATTTGAATTGTAAGGATTCCTCACTTAAAAGATTGAATCTAATATCAGTTGATTGCGTCTAAGATTGTGGAGCCTGCATACATGGAGGACTTGGTAATACACAGAAACTCTAACCATACACAGATAAATAGATATGTGGTGGGTGAGTCAGTGTCCCCTAGCCATTACAAAATTCGGGATTTCCCCACACTTACTATGGAAAGGGTTTTACTTTTAGAAGTTGGAGTTGGGAACATTTGAGATTGGAAAACTATAAACAGGATTGAGATCACCAAATGAATAGTGGGATTGAGACACCCCCCCCCCCAGTGAGTATGGAGATTAGACGGCTGCTCTCAGGTTGGAATGAGACTTACATGGTGCCTGTAGTAGATTGAACTAATCATCTGTATAGCAGCCTGTGGAGACACTTGTTATCATCTTTTATTGATGGGTTTAATGGCTTCTTATGTCTTAACCAGAACAGTATTTTCTTTATTATGTTTGCTGCTCTGTTAACTTTAGATTCATAAAATTTCAGTGTTTTTTGGGGGGGAGAGAGAGGTGGTCACACCCAGCGATGCTCAGGGGTTACTCCTGGCTCTGCACTCAGGAATTACTCCTGGCAGTGCTTGGTAGACCATATGGGATGCCAGGGATTGAACTCTGGTTGGCCGTGTGCAAGGCAAGTGCCTTATCTACTATACTGTTGCTCTGGCCCCTCAGTATATCTTTAAAGTCACTAGTAAAGAAAATAATAAGCTCTCTCAGGTTTTTTGGGGCAGTCTCATAAACTGTTTAAAGGAAAAATTTGACTTCTTCTGATTTGTTAATTTGATAAGGATTTTTCTTTTGCATTATGAAAAATTTTATCTTTTACTGTGCTTACTGATTGAACTAAGTAAATTGGAAAGAAAATAGCTTTTCACTTTTGTGTCTGTTTGTGCCTTAGAATTTAGTGGCATGGTTCTGCTATGTAAAGTCTGTGGGGACGTGGCATCAGGATTCCACTATGGAGTTCATGCTTGTGAAGGCTGTAAGGTAAAGCATGCTTTCATTTCTTAAGATACTAATTTGGGGGCTAGCAAGATAGTACAGTAGGTAGGACATTTGCCTTGCATGCAGCCAACCTGGTTTTGATCCCCGGCATACCCTGGCATTATTACTGGAGTAATTCTTGAGTACAAGAGCCAGGAGTAATCTGAGCATTGCCACCCCCCCCCAAAAAAAAAGTAGAAGAAATTTGAGTAAGGTTTACCAGTTTACACAATTAGAAGAAGAAAAGCCAAGTATGCCAAGTATTTCTCTTTAAGTTTTAAGTAGTTAAATAATGTTTAAATATAACTTTGGAAAAGTATGTTTTTTAATTTAGTGAAAAATTTCTATTTTTTTGCTTAATTTTCCCCTTGGTTTTTGGGCCATGCCAAGCAGTTTTTATTAGTTACTCCTAGCTCAGTGGTTGGGGGTAGCTTTGTGTGATTCTTAGGAGACCATGTCATGTTGGGAATCAAACCCAGGGATCCTGCATGCAAACCCTTAAGCTTTCTCTCCAGTCCACTTTAATGATTTCAAACAAAATAAATTTGCTATCTTATACATAATTATGATATGAAGTGAAGGAATGTTTATCAGTGTGTTTAACAGGAGCTTTTAAGACAGTGGTAAGCAAGCAATGAGCAAAACAGATAGGGCACTACTATTTTGGAACTTAGTTTGAACCAAACTTTGAATAGATATCATCAATACATTGACATTCTGACATGTCACATATAGATCCTAGGGATTAGGTATAATTTCTAAGTACAGTATGTAAAAATGTGGTATTCGTAGACGTAGTAAAACAACATTGAATATAAGTTGAGCACTTGGGAAATTTCATTTTATTTATTGGGATGATTCATTTTATTTAGTGTTTTCATCAGATAGTTCCAAATGAGATAGTCTATACCTCCTCTTTATATGCAGGGAATCTCTCTATCTCTCTCTCTTTTTTTTTAATCAGACACTCCTGAGTTTCAAAAATTAACATGGTCAAGGTACATCCTTTTACTATTCTCTGAAAGCCAGAAGTATGAATCTAGTTTGGCAGGATATGAATGAGAAAGATGATGAATATACAAAATGAAAGAATTAGTTTCCAGGGTGATTGAGTGAACTAGATTTGGTGGATCTTAATGGTTGGGTTCTTCACAAAACTATTAGAGCACTTTAGTACAGATTAGCACTTTTTCACTGTTTTAAAAATTCTGTGAAGTTTTTTTTTTTTTTTTTTTAAAAAGACACAAAATGTGGCCTGTAAGGCAGGCAAATTCCCACTTTATGATAGAAAAAAACTACCAGAGAAGTAAAATC
Organism: Sorex araneus; assembly: GCF_027595985.1. Classification (NCBI taxonomy): domain Eukaryota; kingdom Metazoa; phylum Chordata; class Mammalia; order Eulipotyphla; family Soricidae; genus Sorex; species Sorex araneus. The sequence continues at coordinate 23,291,973 of NC_073305.1, forward strand.
ACAAATGAGCCAAATTGTGTATTCTTGATTAAATATACATGGCTGTTCTATAACTTCTTAAAAATGTTTCTTACTCAGTTCAAGTCAGTTATTGTATGTTAGTAACATAACTGTTAAATGTTAGTAATCTGATAATAACTAATATAGACTCAAAATGTGAAGTTATGATATTTAAGGAAGGTTAGAATTTAAGGTCAATTTAGTAATTGTGTTCTTAAATTTTCTTCTCTCCTGTGATCGTTAAGCTGGAGATCTTTAACACCTACCACAGATCACACATATTTAATTGGCTGTTATTTTTATCCATCTAGCTGGGAAATGTCTCCTTGGATCATTAGTTAGTCTGTAGGTATGTGGTGTGATACTTGTTAGGCCTTTTTGGTGTCAGCAAATAGTGATCTGGGAAGGACCAAGCTCTTCTAATGTAATTTTTAGTTCTGAGGAATTAAAAATATGGAACCCATTTCTTATTCAACTCTTTAACATTAAGTTCTTTAATATCTTAGAAGTTTTGGAATTTGTATTTGATAAAAAGTGTGAGCTGGAAAATATTTGGCTTATAGGGAGGAATGGGAGGGGTAGCGGGGTAAAGTCTAGTAGGAAGGGTAATTTTGCAAACAAAAAGGATCTCCAAAGGAAAGAGTTATTTTTGACTCCTAGGTTAAGGTATTTTCTGCTACATAAGAATCCAGTTAAATTCTGTGTCAGTATTCTATTCTCCTTTGTTTTAAGCCAGTGAGCTACCTTATTTCTCTGGTAGCTGGTAACATACTGAATATCTATCCAATTTTCTAGTTAGGCTTGGGGGAATGCTATGAGGAGATCATCGGAGACTTTAAATGAATGGGTGTATCTTTCTCTGTGCTAAAGGGTTTCTTTCGGAGAAGCATTCAGCAAAACATCCAGTACAAGAAGTGCCTGAAGAATGAAAACTGTTCTATAATGAGAATGAATAGGAACAGATGCCAGCAGTGTCGATTCAAAAAATGTTTGTCTGTTGGAATGTCACGAGATGGTATGTTCCCTGTTTAAAGAGTGATTTATTGAAAGCCTATGGAACTTGGCTATTTCTTAACAGTTTGAGAAAACGTATTTTGCTCTCGTAGCACACCTAAGTCATTAGTCTAGTTTTGACATCATTATTTCAACAACTATTAATTGGTTTGCTTATTTTTCATTCTTTTTTTTTTTTTTTTTTTGGTTTTTGGGTCACACCTGACGATGCACAGGGGTTATTCCTGGCTCTTCACTCAGGAATTACCCCTGGCGGTGCTCAGGGGACCATATGGGATGCTGGGATTAGAACCCGGGTCGTACGCGCGCAAGGCAAACACCCTCCCCGCTGTGCAATCGCTCCAGCCCCTTATTTTTCATTCTTGTAGAAAGTCTTTTATTTTTGTACAATTTCGTTTTTTCTTCTGAGTATAGGTACTTTTTTCCCCCACTCGTCTGTCTCTTTTGTTTTGGACCACACCAAATAGTGCTCAGGGTTTACTCCTGTTTATGTACGCAGGAATCACTCCTGGCCGTCTTGGGGGGAACCATGTGGGGTGCTGGGGATTGAATCCAGTCTGTCACATGCAAAGCAGTTGCTCTTCCCACTGTACTGTCTCTCTCGTCCATCTCGTGATTTTTTTTTTTTTTTTTGCTTTTTGGGTCACACCTGGCGATGCACAGGGGTTACTCCTGGCTCTGCACTCAGGAATTACCCCTGGCCGTGCTCAGGGGACCATATGGGATGCTGGGATTTGAACTCGGGTCGGCCGCGTGCAAGGCAAACGCCCTACCCGCTGTGCTATCTCTCCAGCCCCATCGTGATTTTTTTTTTTTTTTTTTTTTTTTTTTAAAGAATTACGTAGAGGACTCCATTTCTCTTCATTACATCTCTTGCTTTCTCACCTGTGGGATGGTAATGTACTGATAGAACAGATTCTGATGAGTGTAACAAAAGATGCAAAACAAACATTGGGTCTGGACTAGACATGCTTATGCAATTCTTGCATGTTCTATTTCCATAAAAAATAAAACTTGTGGATATTGTGGCGCTTTTACTGCTATTTTTGTGTTATCATTGAAAAAGCTTTCTCCTAGGTAATAATTTTTGGAGTCATTTTGTTTTAAATAACAGTGGAGGAATATGAAGGTTTCAGAAAGATTGGTAGGGTTAATTAAGAAATATTCAGAGTATAATTCATTAAGGAGAAGGTCACTTAATCAATTCCTTAGATTGATATTATATGATCATGGAATTAGAATTGCAGAAGTTTCTTGAATTAAGATTACAATAGTTTATTGTTTAGAATTTAAATTGCCTGAAAATTTTTTTTATAGTTCTAGAAATTCTATTCCAAAGATAGATATTAAGATTGCCTCAAAAGAAAAAAATGGCAATCATTTGTAAGGGAGGAGAGTTAGAGTGTGAGACATGATAAAATTGTTTGTCTCTGATAGATAATGTTAGAGGCTATAATTAGATGAGTAAGACTTGTTGATTGAAATTTTATTATCTGTGTACAAATATTAGAAAAACCTTTTCTTCCCCTCCAGGATAGAAATGTTGAAGTTAATATGGGGTTTATTCCTAGACTAGCTCTTCCAGAAGAGAGGATGAACAATTTTTTTTAAGATTCATTGATTTTAATTAAAATCCAGCCCCCCCCAAAAAATCCAGCAAATACATTTTCTAGTAATTGTTTTCCTGCTGACTGCTGCTTTTTATTTTATTTTATTTTCATTTTTTAAGAAGACAGGAAAAAGAGCTTATTATTCAATAGTTGGACCGTATCAGGGCTTTGGATTAAGATTGCAAAAATGAATTGAATGTCAGAATTGAAGGAGTGATTGTACTGACTACATTACATTAATAGTGCTGACTAGGTTCTGTTCATGTAACTAAATTCCCTGCCCCAAGCTACTAGTGACACAGTAGTCCCTGATATTCTTCACAGTAATGCTTGTGGGACAAGTCAGTGGCAGGGTTTGAACATATCCTTTCTGCACACAAACCAGCATTGCAGCTCTTTGACCTATCTACCCAACCCCCTTGTGCATTTTTTCTGCCCCCCTGTGCATTCTTAAAAACAACTACTTCAGCTTCATTAAAGAATGGTTACTGTTTTAAACTGATTTTTGTTAGTTAATCTCAGATTTTTCTCTTAGGTTTTGCTTGCATAATAAAGAAGAAATAGCTCTCAGCTTAGTTTTAGGAGAAAATGGATAATATCTCTTTTCCTTTCTACTTTTTTTGTTTGTTTTGGGTCACACACACAGTGCTCAGGGCTTACTCCAGGCTCTGTGCCTGGGGACCACTCCTGGTGGTGCTCAGATGCCCATATAGAGTTGCTGGGGATTGAATCTAGGTTGGCTGCATGCAAGGCAAGCACCATCCATTGTGTTGTTGCTCCAGCCCTCCTTTCCACTTTCTGTGGTATATCAGAAATAGAACCAGCCAAGTTTTGATAATTTGTGTGAGAGACGTATATATCCTTGTTGGACTCAAGACCATAACTATCAGGTAATTTTGTGTAAGCAGGATTTATCTAAGGATATGAACATTAAATATCTTTTTTCTTCAATAGCTGTTCGATTTGGTCGTATTCCTAAGCGTGAAAAACAGAGGATGCTAATTGAAATGCAAAGTGCAATGAAGACCATGATGAACAGCCAGTTCAGTGGTCATTTGCAGAATGACACATTAATAGAACATCATGAACAGACATCTTTGCCAGCCCAGGAACAACTCAGACCTAAGCCCCAGCTGGAGACAGAAAACATCAAAAGCTCTTCTCCTCCCTCTTCAGATTTTGCAAAAGAAGAAGTGATTGGCATGGTGACAAGAGCACATAAGGATACCTTTCTGTATAATCAAGAGCAGCGAGAAAACCCATCACAGACTATGCAGCATCAGAGAGAAAGGATTCCCAAGAATTTGGAGCAGTATAATTTAAATCAAGACCATTGTGGCAGTGGGCTTAGCCATTTTCCCTGTAGTGAGAGCCAACAGCATCTCAATGGACAGTACAAAGGGAGGAACATAATGCATTACCCAAATGGGCATGCCATTTGTATTGCAAATGGACACTGTATGAACTTCTCAAATGCTTATACTCAAAGAGTATGTGATAGAGTTTCAATAGATGGATTTTCTCAGAATGAGAACAAGAATAGTTACCTCTGCAACACTGGAGGGAGAATGCATCTGGTATAGTGAAATTAATTTTTTTACTCACTTGCATTAAGGAAAGCTTTGAAGGTTTTCTTTTATTTCGGGGTTTAACCAACTCCCAATAGTATGTGTGTGGTGTATATGTCAGAAAGCCGAAGAGATTTACAGCATTTTGTGCAACGTTTTAAGTTAAATACTTTAACATCATTTGCTGAATTACTTCGAACAGATATAAACATATGATTGATATTCTGATTTGAATTGAATTTTATAAAAGATATAAATCATAAAAAATTGGTCCTTTAATTCTTAAAAAAAAGAATATGCATTTTGGCTAATTAGTAACTGGCTTTGGGATTTTTCTCAGGCTTGCTCTTTTAGTTTAACATAACACTTTGATTTCTGTGGAGTTTAAACTATTATAATTCAATAAGTACTTTAATTATGGAACATGGATATTTAATTTAGAATATAGAAATACTTTTTAATAGCTGATTTCTAAAGATTTTCTCAGATTGTGCTGTGACATAAATGTTGCTCATATTCAAGATTTTTTTTTTATCAAATACAACAGTCTACATGAAAGTACAATGATTGTGTATTCATCTAAAATTCCATCAAAAGCAGCAGTACTGCACCATTTCCAGTTTAAACCATGAGGTCCTTTGGTAGTACTTGGTAATTTCTATAGTGAGGTAATTAAAATACTCTTTGTTTTCAAAATACTTTTCCGCAGTCTGTTAGATTTTTACCCTCATTTTCTAGTAGTTGATTTCATGGATCTGAAAGGTCCATATTTGATTAGATTTCATTAGATTTAGTGACTACCTTAGGATTGGACAAAATGTTAGACTTTTGTTTTTGTTTTATAATATTCTTTTTAATTATAGAATTATACCACTGCTGGGTCCTCTGTATTTTACCAAAATTTAAAGATTGATTTTAGGGTAAGGATATACAGTTGAGCTGTAGAACACTTGCCTTGTATATATGAGGCCCCGAGTTTGACCTCTGCCCCCCCAAAAATCAATCCCAAAATGGTTTTACTAATTTACTAATAATAGTTCATAATCTTTGACCACACCTCCTAATGGCCAGAGATCAATCCTGGATTGGCTATGTGCAAGGCAGTTGCCATGCTTCCCTGTATTACCCTGCCCCAGTAATATTGCTTAATTGAGTAAGTGGAGGTTATTGGTTACACCACTGCTGAATAAGTGGTCGGTGATTATTTTTTTCAGAAAAGCAAGGCAACTTCATTATTTAAAAAATTTCAGTATTGGAGCTGGAGCGATAGCACAGCGGGTAGGGTGTTTGCCTTGCACACGGTCAACCTGGGTTGATTCCCAGCATCCCTGAGCACCACTAGGAGTAATTCCTGAGTGCAGAGCCAGGAGTAACCCCTGTGCATTGCCAGGTATGATCCAAACAAAAAGAAAAAAAAAAATTTCCAATCTTATTCATATGTTTACTTATAAAAAAATGAACTTTTGGGGTTTGTTTTATTATGTTTTTGGGTCATAACTGGCAATGCTTAGGGGTTTTTCCTGGTTTTGCAGTTGGAAATTACTCCTGATAGTGCTCAGTGGACCACATGGGATGCTGGGGATTGAACTTGGGTTTGGTGCATGCAAGGCAAGCACTCTACCTATTGTAGTATTACTCCAGTCTCTGAAAAACTGAATTTTGAAGTAGTAACTAAACTTGGGCTTGGGTCCTAGACCTCAGGCTTCTAATTGTATTTATTTAAGTCACGTCCTAGAATGTTTCCTCATTTGAGAAATAGTATAGTATCTGCCATAGTTAACAGGGCTGAGAAAGTTATTTGAGTATGAGATTATTTGAAAAGCATAAATTTAGCTTATGTGTCAGCAGTACTACAGAACACTCTCTGGGACTGTGACTGTGCCTCACTATAGAGGCTTTGGGTTTGATCCCTGACACTGCAAAACATCAACAAAAAGACAAGACCTGTTTAACAAGTTTTTAAAATAGCTTGTTCTGGAGCTCATTTTTTGCTTAGGTTAATATCTCTTCTATGGTAATAAGTTAATTGCTATTTTAAGTAGTTTGCCTTGAGGCTTCTTATTATAAGGCCAATAATATGTAGGAAGAGCAAATGTCAGCAAATGTCTGTAGATTAAATTGTTTTTGAGGATTGCTTCTTGTTGGGGTTTCCAGTGATTTAACTGACACTTAAAAATTCTTTAATACCGTATAATTTAACAGATTCCTGTTCTCTGCTTACTAGGTCTGTCCAATGAGCAAGTCTCCATATGTAGATCCTCATAAATCGGGACATGAAATCTGGGAAGAATTTTCAATGAGCTTCACCCCAGCAGTGAAAGAAGTGGTAGAATTTGCAAAACGTATTCCTGGGTTCAGAGATCTCTCTCAGCATGACCAGGTCAACCTTTTAAAGGCTGGGACTTTTGAGGTAGGTTTTATTTGTCCTGAATATTGATGCAGGACAAGAACTATTTTATTCTTAAACATTTCAAGTCCTTTCTAAGTTATAGTCTTAGAGGCTAACCTACAACAAAAGAATGACCATATCAGCATCTTGGGATAGGTAAATTCATAGTTACAGCTTGAAATGTAAGTGGTTTGTATTTTTAGATATGTACTCTAGTACTGCTCTTAGGTATGGACTTGGCTGATTTTGGAGAGTATTATTGAAAGCATCCCCAGGTACTTATGTTTAGTATAGAATAAGAAGGAAAAACAGTGGGTCTGTCTTTTATTTGAGTATAAGGTATTTGGCACTCAACAGACTTTTTTTAAAAAATATTTTTATTAGTGAATTACTGTGAGGTACAGTTACAGACTTACAAACTTTCGTGCCTGTGTTTCAGTCATACAATGATCGAGTACCCATCCCTCCACCAGTGCCCATTTTTCTTTTTTTTTTTTTTTTCAAATTTTTATTTTTAATTAGTGAATCACCGTTTCAGATTTATACATTTTTGTGCTCATGTTTCCCCCATACAAAGTTCGAGAACCCATCCCTTCACCAGTGCCCATTCTCCACCACCAGTAAACCCAGCGTCCCTCCCACCCTCCCCAGTTCTGTCTCCCCCCACCCCAAACTGCCACTATGGCAGGGTATTCCCTTTCATTCTCTCTCTGATTAGGTGTTGTAGTTTGCAATAAAGGTGTTGAATGCAGTGCCCATTTTTCAACATCAGTCAGTGGTCCTAAGCATCCCTCCCACCACTCCCACCCCGTCTCTCCCACCCCACTCTACCTCTTTTGCTCCCTCTCTCTCCTTTTGGGTGTTGTGGTTTGCAATAGAGGTATTCAGTGGCATTCATGTTCGGTCTGTAGTCTACTTTCAGCACGCATCTCCCATCCTGAGCGGGCCCTCCTAGCGCCCTTTACTTCACCAGACATTTTCTTTTATCTTTTTCTTTATGGGTCACACCTGGCGATGCATAGGAGTTAACAACTCCTGGCTCTGCACTCAGGAATTACCTCTGGCAGTGCTCAGGGTACCATACGGGATGGTGGGAATTGAACCCGGGTTGGCCGCATGCAAGACAAATGCCCTACCCACTGTGTTATGCTCCAGCCCCACACCAGACATTTCTTATATGTTACCTTATTTTTTTTCCTCTTTGGGTCACACCCAGTGATGCTCAGGTTACTCTTGACTCTGCACTCAGGAATTGCTCCTGGTGGTGCTCAGGGGACCATGTCAGATGCTGGGATCGAACCCGGGTTGGCTGCATGTGAGGCAGCTGTTCTAGCACTCCGACCCTGCTATCTTAAATTTTGTCCATCTAACCTCACTGCAGAATCCTTGCAGAATCTTCATTTCAGCTCTCTAGGTATGAGGCATCTTTTCTCTTCTTTTTCTTTCTATTTTATTTATTTTTTGGGGGGTCACACGTTTCCTCTCCTTCCTTTCCCTCCCCCTGCTCCTCCCCTTTCCCAGCTGTGCTTTAAGGTTACTCCTGGGCTGTGCACTTGGCTTACTCTTAGAGGTGCTCAAGGGACTATGACTATATGGGATGCCTGGAATTGACCCCAGGTAGACCATGTTCGAGGCAAGTGCTCTACCCACTGTACTATTGCTCTAGACCTGTTCCCTTTTTCATTTTCTTTTTTTGGTTAAAGTGCATTTAATATATCAGAGACGTTCTCGTTGCGGTTTGGATAGATTTTACGATATTCTTGGAGTCCTTTTTTTTTTTCTTTCTTTCTTTTTGGATTACACCTGGTGATGCACAGGGGTTTCTTCTGGCTCTGCACTCAAGAATCACCCCTGGTGGTGCTCAGGGGACCATATGGGATGCTGGGAATCGAACCTGGGTCAGCTGCGTGGAAGGCAAATGCCCTACCCACTGTGCTATTGCTCCAGCCCCTTCTTGGAGTCTTGATCAATGTTAATTTGTCTGTATGAGATAGATTACCTCTTTACAGATAGAACTTGAGATTATGGGGTCAATTCTCAGGCACAGTTAATTCACCTCTGTGTTGCTCTTCATGAATTCTATTCTCTTGAACTTTATTTTGAAATTTTATCTGTGCAATTAATATATTTTTGTTACTTATTCATTACACAGTTTAATTTTAATAATTTTAATGTATTTTTAAATTTTTTAAAATTTCATTGAATCACATTCAACCAATGATTGAATACCTGTCCCTCCACCAGTGCACATTTCCACCACCAGTGTCCCCAGTATTCACCCCACCCCTCCCATTCTAGTCCTCACTCTGCCTCTGTGGCAGACAATTTCCCCAATACTCTCTCTCTACTTTTGGGCATTATGATTTGCTTGAGTTTTCCCACCACCATTCAAGCCTGCCTGCCAGGGGCAAATGCTAGATAATTTATTTTCCATTGCTCATTTTGGATAACATGAGAGCTTGTGTGGCCACAAAAGTGGCCACGTGCTTCTGGATTTCCAGATTGTAAATGGTTGGGTTCCAGAGACATCTCTGTAGGACACTAATCCATTTTAGGATTCAGTTGAGAGTCTCTGGACCAGGGTGTTGGTGTGCTAAGGTGGCGCCTAGAGGCAGTTTGTGGGTGTGACAGCTAGGCTGCTGGGCGAGCGGGGAGCTGGGGAGGGATAGCTCGGCTCCTCTGCCTGGCCCCTTTTCCAGAAGGAAAAATCACTCAGAGCCCCAAACCTACCGTCTTTATGTGGAAAAAACAAAACAAAAAACAACCAAAAACCCAAAAAAACAAGAACAGGAAACACCCCCACTTGTACCCACGGCACTACTACCAGTCCTCCATTGTTCCAACAATATCCAGCAGGGGAGCATTGCAAAAGGAAGTATTTGTTTATGTTTATTCTTCCTCTGGTTATTGAGAGAAATTTGTGACATAGATTTAGTATAAGTGGACTGGTTCTGTTTATATTTCAATTATAACAGTGTCCTGATCATTTTTACTATACTTTTCTCTGTATATTGCCCCTTTGGGTTATGATTTCTTGAAATAATAAAGAGTTCATCTGTTGTGATTTGATGTTTTCCAGTGCTGCTGCATTGAAATACTGCTCTTATTATTGAGGAATTAGAAAACAAGTTAATATGTTGGTTTTTTAAGAAAGTTTCTTTAATGTCTTTGATCATGACCCAGTTTTAAATTTCTTGCCATTATTTCATGCTTTAATTTTGCATTTGCTTTCCTGAATATTATAGAATTTTACATGGACTCTTAATTTTGCCATAGGCAGTTCAACTTTTTTTTTTTATGTTCTTGAAATATTTGTTGCTTTGATAGAGAATTTGCCTTAAAATGTTTTTTTTTTTAAACTTTTTTATTGAATCACTGTGAGAGAGACCTTTACAAAGCTATTCATGATTGGATTTCAGTCGTACAGTATTCCAACACCCATTCCTCCACCAGTGGACACCCAGCACCAGTGTCCCCGGGTTCACTCCCATCGTAATGAAATGGTTTTTGTAAAAATAAAGCTTTCACATGTAGAATATTACTGAATTGACTTGAATACTGAATTCTTTCTTGTGAATACGTTTGTTTCTCCAAAGACATTTCAATTTCTTTCTTTTTCAGGTTTTAATGGTACGATTTGCATCCTTATTTGATGCAAAAGAACGTACTGTTACCTTTTTAAGTGGAAAGAAATACAGTGTGGATGATTTACACTCTATGGGAGCAGGAGATCTGCTAAACTCTATGTTTGAATTTAGTGAGAAGCTAAATGCTCTCCAGCTAAGCGATGAAGAGATGAGTTTGTTTACAGCAGTTGTCCTGGTGTCTGCCGGTAAGCAAGTTCGCTCAAAATTGTGCCGCACCTAGAACATAGTGACCAGATGGGGAGAGAAGGTTGCATTTGACCATGTTCAAGTGAGCTTTATAGAAGAAAGATGCTAAACTATGAAGACCTCTCATTTTTGTTATTCTGTTTGGGTTTGGGGATCACATTAGCAGCGTTCAGGAGGTGCTTCCAAGTGGTACTTGAGGGGGGATACTGCCATATTGTGCCTGGGATGGATCTTGGGTTGGCCACATGCAGGACAAATTCCTTAACCCTTGTAATGTCTCTCCAGCCCTTGTTGTTGTTTATTTTGTTAATGATGAAAGTGCTTTGTAGAAGGAAAACTTTTTTTGTTTTTGTTTTTGTTTTTAACTTTCTGGGTCACATCCGGTGATGCATAGGGGTCACTCCTGGCTCTGCACTCAAGATGGGATGCTGGGAACTGAACCAGGGTTGGCAGCGTGCAAGGCAAACGCCCTATCTGCTGTGCTATTGCTCCAACCCCTGTAGAAGGAAAACTCTTTAGATGGACCTCACAGTGACTTATTGATTTGCTTCCCCCCCCATAAGCCTATATCAATCTTCCTTCCTTCCTTCCTTCCTTCCTTCCTTCCTTCCTTCCTTCCTTCCTTCCTTCCTTCCTTCCTTCCTTCCTTCCTTCCTTCTTCTTTCTTTCTTTCTTTCTTTCTTTCTTTCTTTCTTTCTTTCTTTCTTTCTTTCTTTCTTTCTTTCTTTCTTTCTTTCTTTCTTTCTCTCTCTCTCTCTTTCTCTCCTTCTCTTTCTCCCTTCCTTCCTTCCTTCCTTCCTTCCTTCCTTCCTTCCTTCCTTCCTTCCTTCCTTCCTTCCTTCCTTCCTTCCTTCCTCCCTCCCTCCCTCCCTCTCTCCCTCCCTCCCTCCCTCCCTAATATTGTTTATGAGGTTATTCTAAAATCCATGTAAGTTTTAATTAAAATTCTGTATGAGTTACTTAACTATTAAAAACTGTCAAAATGCATTAATGTGGTTTGTTTCAAAAATCAGTGAAGTGAATTATGAGTTGTTAGCTTTCATCTAACTTTGACAATGGATTTTCTGTGTGACTTGGGTATATAATTTCCTTTTTGGGTCTCATTTTCTTTGAACATAAGAGGTTGTACCATGTGAATCTAGCATGGAGTCTGGTATGGAATAGCTGTTTGAATGGGTGATGAGGATTTTTTAGTCCTGTCATTTTATGTTTATGTGAATTGTTGATGTTTTTCCTAATTTTCCTATCATGTTGCATCTATATGGCAGTTATTGTCAACCTAGTATTTCAATTCAGACAGTGGTCATTAAGATAGAGATTATTTTCAGTAACAAACTAGAAATAAGGCATAATAACTTTCTGGGGACTTGTAAATTAGTGCTAGTTATTTTTATTTAATATTTTTGAATTTGCCTCATTTCTTTTTTTCTTTTTAATTTTTTATTTTTTAATGAATCACCGTGAGGTACAGTTACATATTTATAAACTTTCGTGCTTACATTTCAGTCATACAGTGATCGAGTGCCCGTTCAGTGCTAGTTATTTTTAAGTATCACTAACTTTATTTTGAAACAGTTGTTGAGAATTTGACAAAGTTTTGTACAAACTATTTTGAGTTTCCCATTTGCTTTCTTATACTGACCTAGGTAACATTGTCAGTGAGATATTATAAAAAATATGCTATTAATCTTTTTGGGCTAGATGTGATTATGCTCAGAGGTCACTCCTGGTTCTGCACTAATCTCTCTGGTCCCTATTATTCTTGATTACATGGATAACAATAAATTAGTAACTTTTTTTGTCCAGGGGAGGACCTCCCCCCCACCCCCCCGCCCCCCAAGCAGCTCAGGGCTCCTGGCTGATGCTCCTCTAAATATGTGTGATATACAGCCAACTAGTCAAGCACTTTCGTGCTGTTGCTTGGTTGAAGCTGGGGTATACCAGGGCCAAACCTGCTGTTGCTAAGGGTTGTAGGAGACAGGTACAACTATGCTGGGGATTGAACTTGGGTCCTCTTGTATGCAAGGCATGTGCCCGTGACCCATGAGCTATCTCGTACCTAGTCCTGTATAAATTACTTTCAGGGAGAGGACATTCTTGAGTATTCTAAAGAGTGTGTCTCCATGGTATAATGACTCATACTGTTTGAAAGCATAAGTTGGCTACTTTTCCTATCAACTCTAAATGGCGAAAAATGTACTCCCAATTAGAATGAAAATAATATACCAGTATTCCTTTGGGAAGGAGGGACTGTTATCAGAGATTGAGCCCTATGACTCAGATGTGCAAGTTGTGCTCTACCACTGAACTGCATCCTGGGACTCGATACCTGTGTTTTTTAGTAACCTTGTAATCCTTTTTGCACATTACCTGTCTCTTCATGGTCTCTTGATAAGCAATTCATAATGGAATTGATGTCATATTAATATATTCTTGAGATATCAAAAGTAATTTAAAAAATGTTGAAAGTACAGCAGGTAGGGTGTTTGCTCTGCACGTGGCTGACGTGGGTTTGATCCCCGGTATCCCATATGGTCCATCCCATAAGCACTGCCAGGAGTGATTCCTGAGTGCAGAGCCAAGAGTAACCTTTGAGCATTGTCGGTTGTGACTCAAAAAGCCAAAAAAAATTTTCTTTCTCTTTCCTCTTAATTCCCTTTGTTTTTAATGATGTGATGATTGGGGGTTGGCTTTTGTACTCACACATTTTTAACAGTGGTGCTTGCCAGTGTGACTCAGGGTTTGCAGTCCTTTAGTTGGGATGCTGGCAGCTGTGCTTGTACTCTTGGTTTCCAGTGGGTTATTTTAGTTCTCAACAATGTGCTTGCTGGAGTTCCCACTTCCTGGCCATAGCGTTTTCATACCTCTTTTTTCAGTTGTGCTGCTTGTAGGGGTCATACCTTTCTTTGTGGTGTTTAAATATACACTTGTTTGTGGTAGTCATGAAATTACTTGTGCCATGCATGGATCACAGACAGTAGATCTGCCAGGCTCATGCTTTTCGTATTGTAGGACACCAGGGATTTGAATGCCTGATTATATGCTTTCAAGGCAGGTGCACTAAGTCTCTGCTGTTCTTCTGGACTACTTGATAATCTGAATATGCTATTAGGGCAACATTAGGCAAACGCTAAGAGACATGTTTGTCTTAAAGAACTTACATTCTATTTAGAGAGAGAGAGACTTAATCAAAAAAATCTTGTACTAAATTTTTTGGTTCTGACCGAATCACAGAAATCAACTGGAGACTAGGGGAAGGTAGAAGTAATGGTATATATTATACATTTTTTTAGAAACAAAAAGAACTAATGTGAGAAGATATAGATAAGGAGAAGGTACCAGAGCCTGAAGTGATTTGAAAAGGAGAGTGACAGAAAATGACGAGTGCAGTATCAGATTATGGGAGCAGTACAATTTTAACTGAAATATGGAGTAGCAGAAAATCAGTATATTGTAGGTAGGAGAATGATGGGTCTATAGGTATTCCAGGGCTGCTGTCTGTCAGGGAATCATCTGGTGCAGGGGATAGATCCTGGCGCTTCCACATACAAAGCATACAGTCCAGCCCTGTGGACTGTTTACCTGCCCCACAAGTTTCTATGTTTATATTTATTTATTTTGTATTTTTTGGCCACACCTGGTGATGCTTAGGGGTTACTCCTGGCTCTTCACTTAGGAATCACTCCTAGTGGGCTCAGGAGACCATGTGGGATGCCGGAGATTGAACTCAGGTCAGCTGTGTGCAAAGCAAGCGCCTTACCCACTGTACTATCACTCTAGCTCCTTTTAGCTTATTGTTTTTAATATACTCACATTCTTTGATTCTTCACTTAATGCTTATATGTATTACACATTTTTCAGATAGTTTCAGAATTTTTCTCATTATACAGGGAGACTCTGATCCTTCTTCTCCCATATACTGGCTTTTTTGTTTTGTTTGAACCACACCTGAATGTGCTGGATAGGCCTGGGGACTGGGATGTTGTCATTCCTGCTGGTATTGGGTTCTAGCAGTGCTAGGAAAACCTGGACTGCTTGCATGTGAAGCATCCTTTCTAGCCCATTGAGGTATCTCTCTGGCTTCTTTTGCCACTCCACTTTTTTACATTATCAGGAATTAAAATATTTACATTCCACCCCTTGTTATATTTTGGGCCACACCTATCAGTGCAGTGGGGCTACTCCTGAGTTGTGTGCAGGGCTCATTTCCAGTGATGCTTGGGGGACCATACTGTTCTGGGGCTCAAACCCAGGCTTCCCACATGTAAAGCATGCACTTGATTTCCTCCAACTTTCACATTGCACTTTGTAGCAGTGATTATTTACCCCGCTTTATCATTTGAGTCTACAAGTTGACGAGTAAAACAGCATTTGCAGTGCCACGATTATATATTTTTAATTTTTTATTGATTTACTGTAAGGTTCAGTAACAAAGCTTTCATGTTTGAGTTTAGATCATACAGTCATCCAACACACATCCCTTCACCAGTGCACATTATCCACCACCAAAATCTCCAGTATCCCCCTTCCCCATTTGCACAGTACTCTTTCTCTGCTTTAGTTTTACCTTCAATATTTTGAGACCAGATCCACCACCACTCAAACCTGTCGAAAAGGCAACGCTAGGGGCTGGAGAGATAGCATAGCGGATGGGGCGTTTGCCTTGCATGCAGCCGACCCAGGTTTGATTCCCAGCATCCCATATGGTCCACTGAGCACCGCCAGGAGTAATTCCTAAGTGCAGAGCCAGGAGTAACCCCTGAGCATCGCCAGGTGTGACCTAAAAAGCAAAAAAGAAAAAAAAAGGCAAAGCTAGACAATGTGAGTGCTATGATTATATAAATGGTGCATGGTTGAAACAATAAATGGGGTTATAAATCTCTATCCTAAACCCATGTTATCTTGAGGCATATACCACCAAGTATCAGATAACATGGATTATTTATATTCTCTATCACTTGCTTACCATTCATTATCATTAATTACACTTAAAATAGCTTATTATAGCTTTTTTTTCTTTTTTTGGAATCCATGGTTGCCTCGAGGTTTTGTTTTGGTTGTTATTTCCAAAACAGTGTGAATTAATTTCTAGAAATCATTATCTAATTTTATCCTTATAAGGCCTGAGTCAAGATAGGACATGTTATCCTTAGGTATTCAGGCACCGAATTTGAGAAACAGGAACAGAGGGATAAAAAATTCACCTGAGGCTACATTTTAAATAATTGGGTGAGCAAGTAATTGAACCCGTCAGTTTAGCTTCTAAGCCTTCCCCCTATACTATTTGTTAATAGAATAGCTTTAGCTGCCAAGAGAGAAATCTCTTTACATATTTGCTTATGAGATTGGAAGAATCTTGATACCATGGAGAGAAAGGGATTTATAGCTAGGAAGTAATAGTTTTTTCAGTGTTTAAAATAGGAGTTCTTGCTTCCAGTTCAGTATTAGGAAGTGTGGTTTGCCACATAGGTGAATCTTGAAAGCTCATTTATAGATTTTATAGATTTTATAGAATTACTTGTTAACGGATTTTAATTTTCAGTCTGTAGAAATGTCTAAAAAATTTGGAGAGGGGTGAGTAGTACAGGTTTGGGAGAGGGATGTACTTCCTCTAAGAGTACAGAATAGGTATGTCATGAATTCAATGTATAAAGGGTTCTCTGACCTTGAATTCACCAAGACCATAGTTTCTAGTCTTCATAGAAATTGAGGTTTTAGAAAACCTTCTTGTTTTGTTTTTGTTTTGTTTTAGGGCCACACCCAGTGGTGCTCAGGGTTACTCCTCGATTGTTCTAGGGATCACTCGTGGAGAACTCAGGGGACCATTGGGATGCTGGGGATCAAACCCAGGTTGGCCATGTACAAGGCAAATGGCCATTCCCATTGAACTACCATTCCGGACCCAGAAAAACTTTTTTTGGTTTTGATTTTGGGCCACATCTGGCTGTGCTCAGGGCTAATCTTGGCTGTGTGTTTAAGATCACTTCTGGTGGAGTTGAGACCATTTGGGGTACTCAGGGTAGAACCCTGGTCAGCCATGTCCTAGTGTGCTATCACTCCACCCCTCTCCCCCTTTACTCTTAAATGAAAGATCTTGCTCTAAATGCTTGTATTGGCCCTTTTCTTTGTTAACTCCTCAATCTCCTTGTAGAATTTAAAAACAAAAAGAAAAAGGAAAATGTTTTTTTCCTTGGAGATGCCGTCTTCTTCTTTTTTTTTTTTTTAAATTTTGGGGCCACACCCGGCCATGCTTAAGGATTGTTTCTGGTTGTGTACTTGGGAATTACTCCTGGCAGTGCTTAGGGGACATACGGGATAGTGGGGATCACACCCTGGTCCACCGCATGCAAGACAAGCACCCTACCGCCTGTACTCTTTCTTCAGCTCCAAAGAGGTGCCTTTTTTTCTTACCCATTAATTACAACTTTATATATAGAAATGCTGACTGTTTCTTGTGCATACTGTGTCCTATTGGGAAGGAAAAAATAGCTTTTATTGATTGAAAATATCCTTTGGCAGTGAACATAGTTTTGGCTAATTTTAGTCAAGTTGTGGGCTTGACTGGTGATTCTTAGCAATGCACTAATAAGGAAGGTTCTGCCTCAAGGCTTCTTCTCATGGTTATTGGCAGCATTCAGTGGAAGTAGTTAAGACTGAACACCTCATTCTCTTGTTACCTGGGAACCACCTGCCTTAGCTGAAGGCTTCTCTACAGGGCAGTTCAACAGGTCCGCTGGCTGTTCTCAGTGAGTGACTGACAAGGGTACTTAGGATGGAAGTCAATTGTTTGTGTTTTTTTGTTTTTTTTTTCTTTTTTTTGTAGTTTAATTTATAATTAGTAGTGTGTGTGTGTAGAATCTTAAAGAGAAAAATATTTACAAAAAGACATGAATACCAGATTTTAAGGATCATTGGATTATTGGTCATTTTAGAGGTTGCCTGCTACATGTTAACATACAAATGTGGCTAAGTTGCACATGAGGTCAAATAGGAACTAAATTGTACTTATTTTGCCAATTAGGAGTGAAAATCAGCAGTGGAATATAATTTAAAAAAGAGGACCTCTAGTTTTATGTCAACAAAAAATAAGCACTAAAGAAAGTTAATTTGTCAGTTGTACACTGTGAGATACATTTTTAATCATTACAAAAATCATGAGTTACATTTTTTTGTTTTCAAATTTTTTTTAATATTTTGCCTTTGTCCATATAAAACTTTATTTTTAATTAGTGAGATTGATGAGCAAGATTTACATTTAGTGTTAATATATTTTCTCCTTTATGTCTCTCCATTAGATCGATCTGGAATAGAAAATGTCAACTCTGTGGAAGCTTTGCAGGAAACTCTCATCCGTGCACTAAGGACCTTAATAATGAAAAACCATCCAAATGAGGCCTCTATTTTTACAAAACTTCTTCTAAAGTTGCCAGATCTTCGATCTCTCAACAACATGCACTCTGAGGAGCTCTTGGCCTTTAAAGTTCACCCTTAAGGCCTTTGTTTATTTATCATGAACTGATCATGCTAACTGTACATTTTGTGCTAAAATGCTTATTTATATGTGTATACCATATGTGGAGATAGAAAAGACCTTTAAGACCATTCAAGATTGTAGACTCTCTGTAATAACCATGCAGTAGTGTTCGGATTGAGAATTCTTCAGCCACGATTAGACATTGACTGCTTTTCCCTGATAGACCAATCAGCTGTGTCGCACTTAAAACTGGAGAAGTTACACTGAAATTATAATCACACTGAATGTCAAACTTTTTCATCTGCCAAAACCAAAAACTATTTTGATCTCCCTGTGGTATAAATATAGCGCACTATCACAAGCAGTAGAGATTTAAAAATTAATCCTTTATGGTAGAAGTTCTGTTGTTTGATGGACTTGATTTCCTTGGTTGATTCAGATTAAGTAATTGGAGACTTTTCAAGTTAGGAGATCCCTTTGACTGTATTTTTCCCTGCCACTGTTAAAAGTGTATGATTCTGGGCAGGCTTGTTTGTGGAAATCAGAATAGATAGTGTTCCCAATGTCCCACCTCACAGAGATGTTGAAAAATGTCTTTAAAGCATATTTACCTCTTGGGAGATAGGCACTATGTAAATAAGGCATTTTTTTGTTATATTATTCTTGCTATTATTTTCTTAAGCATTTCTGGGAAAACATTTCACAGTCTACACCAATCTATTGTTCAGGTTCCTGCATATTCGTGGGATATCCTACCAGGACACATATTCAAAGTTCATGGGTACATTAAAAACATAGTATGTGTACATAGTCTGTATGTGAATATAGTATACATAAATATATTTCTTCGCAATATTTTAAACTGTGAAGAACTTTATCCTACAATAAAATCAAAACAAGAGGTGTCGAAGACCCATTTAGGTGCATTTTACCTGTTGATGACAACCATTGCTCGAAATACTTAGGCAGTAAAATTCTGAATTAATGCTCTATTTTTGTTTACTTAAGCAACACCTAATGTAAAAGTACAACTGGCAGCCAAGTCCAAATTTCAAAACATATGTATGCATTTTAGAGTTTATTTTTGGTAAGATCTTGGTTTCAAGGTACTTGTTTAAAAGTCTATTCAGACTCATTCAAGGATGTGCTAACTAATGTTGCATTATTTGCCCCTTATACACATGCTGCAGCTTGATTATAGAAAAATTTGATTCTGTTCGGAGAACCAGTGTTAAGTGAATTAGTATGTTGATGTGTGTGTTTGTGTGAGTGTTCTGAGTCCACTTTTTTGTCCTAAATAACACTACAGGGATATTTTCAAATTAGATTTAATCTAATATTTGAAAAAATCATTTTGTGTGTGACCTACAGGCTTAGAAAATTGTAGTCAAAGATGTTTCACATTTCTGATATTCGACTTGATTAGATAAGAAAATATATACATAAGTTTATGGCAGTACTAGAAATTAAGCCAAAGTTGAGGATTTTATTTATGTTTATTTTTGTGCAAATAGCAATTAATTGGATTTTGGGGTAAAGATTGCCTTCCACATGATTTTTTTTGATTATATAAAATTGCAAAAATGAAAGGAGCCTGCTTTACTATACTCAGCCTGTTACTTTAATGACATGTGAATAGAATGCCTTATTTTGTAATCTTGTTTAACTTGTTGCTACTGGACTTGAATTTCTGTGGCACTGGTTAAGTAAGTAAAAAAAAAAAGTTAAGCCCTCTCATTATTAAAGAGGAAAGGTGATGGTGATGTCTGTAATACATTATAAACCATAAGTGTGGTTTACCTTAAATAGGTATGACTTTTATGGGATATACAGAATAGTTTTTGTGAAATCTTTACATGATAGCATTATCTTTTTATAATTTTTTTCCTAAGATAAATGCATAGTTTTTCTTCTATGGGGGGTAGACACAGATTTTGAAGTAATACTGAAAACCTCAGAGATCATGTTGATTATTCATTTTTGCCTTTTCCATAAGCCTCTTTATAACATGTATCTTTAAAACAATTACTAAGTCCTTAGGCGTGTGTAACCAGAACTGTTAGTATCACTTATAAAACTTTAGTTAGGTTCAATATATACATGCATACATCTATATATAGCTATGTAGACATGTATTTTGTCTTGTAAAATTTTGTTTGAACAAATTCTTCCTGTAGGTAATGGGAAACAAAACTATAGTTCATATGTCACTCATAGCATTTCTATATTTGAAAATAGCCCAATTTTGAGATTCTAATTACAAAACTAAACCAGCAGGCTATTATAAGCACATTCTTTGACTTATTGGTTATAAACTTGCTTTATGCAGAGAAGACAGCCAGTTTAGGAAACTTCTGAGTTCGTGGGACACTGTTGATTAATAATGTACTGTATGAATTAAGTGATGCTTTAACTCTGATTTTACATTTTAAAGTTAAAATATGGGCATTATGTCAGCAAACTTAAGGGCATTATGTCAGCAAGCTAAAACTTTTTTTTTTCCTGTGCTTTTAATGTATCTCTTTACATGCTCTGAGAAAGGATTCAGGCTTTAGCTGAGGGAAGGGGAAACCTTGGGATGATGTTTTCCTTATGGTGGTGATGGTTCAATTACAGATTTAAAAGTTTAAAGGAAACTTCAGTGGATCAGGTGTATACCATAGCTTTCATAACTACATTTCAATAAATTATCATTGTAACTTGATAAGATATGGTTTATTTTATGTAAACATCATTGCAAAGCAAGGTGTAGCTCAGCTAGATTTATTACTGTGCACGAGAGTAAGTACCTATCTCAATTCTTTTCTTTTCCAATATAAAGTTTGCTGAATGTACAAGAAGAGTTTATCACTTAGGATATAGAATTTTTTAGGGGTAGGGGGGAGGGGCTCTGCCAGAAAATTTTTACCTTTAAACAAAGAGTCTTGATTTGGTCCAAAAGATAAAACGAAGCTATTCTTAAACTAATACGGAAAGATTAAATGGCTATTGTTTAAAGAAATGATAGAAATATATTGCTGACATGATATGATTAAGCTTATTTTCTCCAAACTAACTGATGAGGATATGGATAATATCTTCATGTTTCTGAAAAAGTAATCTGTATGTGGGGTTGGGGGGCAGGGATAATAAATATTATTTCTAACCAATGTGGTTTTGTTATCTTTCTTTTTGCTTTTTTTGTAGACCATTTGTAATTTGTCTTGCAATTTTCCCCCATGAATAGCAGCATTTCTTTGTAAATGAATGATACAATCTGGGGGGATGTTTGTTATGCAGCATTTGAAAAAAAAAAAGCTTTTGCTTGGCAGCAAGGATTGTTTCTATTTTTCCATAATGCCAGCTGAATAGTGGTTTATAGATCTGGTAAAGGAATTATTCTGGAAAGGAGATGGGGAGAGAGGAAGAATAGGTGCTTGGTCAAGCTAAGAATAAACTTAGGAAATGTTAGGGGTAATTTACACAATAAGACCCTTTCTACCTTCCCAGTGGTGGCAACCACGCTGGCAAAGTTGATGCAGTTTAAAGCAGTTTTCGGGGCTGGGTAGGGCGTTTGCCTTGCACGTGACCGACCCGGGTTTGATTCCCAGCATCCCATATGGTCCTCAGCACTGCAAGGGGTGATTCCTGAGTGCAGAGCCAGGAGTAACCCCTGTGCATTGCCAGGTGTGACCCATAAAGCAAAAGCAAAAAAAAAAAAAAAAAGTTTTCTCTGCACTTGATCCTAGACCAGTGGAATCTGCTATTGTGGCCATTATTTGATATGAAGTGGGAGAAATAGGCTGCTTGATTAAATAAATTTGGAAATGCTGGGTTAAGGCTATTGGGAGGTTTTCATGTCACTCCTGTTTTCTAATGAGCAGGTGATAATTCCCGTATGGACCAGTGAATTGGGATGCAGCTTTCCCCAAACTTCTGCCACTCAGTAGCCTCCCTTTTTTCTGTATTAAGTATTTCTTGGGACTCCTTGGAAAGTGTGATTTAAAGAGAAAAAGTTATCTTAAACTCATTTGGATGTTGATTCGATGTTGATCAGTCTGGATTATTACACAGGTTTTTGTTATATCTTGCCCCTTTCACATTGTAATAAATACTGAGCTCTAAATGTGTGATGAAAAACTTTTTTTTGTTTGGGTACACATCTAGCTGTGCTCAGGGTTACTCTTTGCTCTGCATTCAGGGATCATTCCTGGTAGGGGCTTGGGGAACCATTTTGGGTATCATGGATAGATCCTATCTGCTGTAATAATCACTCCAGCCTGGAAAACAAAATAGTTTTTTAAGTTCTATGAATTTTCGAAATGTTGCCTTTTATGAGTAAATACAGCCAATTTTTGTTTCCCAGGTTAGCTTGTATGCTTAGCTTAATCTGTTCAAAATGGTTGGAGGCTGGAGTGATAGCACAGTGGGTAGGGCATTTGCCTTGCACGCGGCCGTCCCGGGTTCAATTCCCAGAATCCCCCATGGTTCCCTGAGCCATGCCAGGAGTGATTCCTGAGTGCAGAGCTGGGAGTAACCCCTGAGAATTGGCGGGTGTGAAAAAAAAAATTGGAAAATTTATTTTCAAAAAGTGAAAAAAAAAAGGTTATGTTTTCTCTTAATTCTTTGTGTAGGCTTAGGAATGCCTCTGGCCATATAAAATTAGCCACATCAAGAAGTCTACTCTTTACAATATGAAATTTTTTTGCTATGGAGTGATATTCATACATGCGATGACAGATTCACTTTGTACAATACTTTTGAACCTGGTGGATATCAAAGCCAAAGAGCAAGCTTGGAGGAAACCTAGAATCTCTCTAGAATGCTTTGTCCAGGGCTTATTTGGAAGGATGTAAGCATGCTCTCGAAATGAACATTACCACCAAAATAGCATTTCTGCATTTAAAAATAATTTTTAAAAATGTGTTTCTAGCTTTTGGGTTATACCCGGCAGTTCTCAAGTGCTTATTCCTGGCTCTGTGCTCAGAGGTCAGTATTTCAGGGCGTATTTCTGGCTTTGTACTTCTGGTGGTGTTTTTGGGTGCTAGGTGTTGAGTCTAGGTTGGCTGTCTACAAGGTAAACATCCTACCCATTGTAGAATCTCTCCAGCTCCTTTTGCTTTTGGTTTTGGGGCCAAATCCAGTAATGCTCAGGGATTACTTCTAACTCGGCACATAGGAATCACTCTTGGCAGTGTTCAGGGACCATATGGAATATTGGGGTTTGAACCTGAGCCACCAGTTCATCACAAAGCAGTTGGCACCAGCATCACTCCATTTGATGTGGGCAGGCTCTTGGTCCTGGGAGATGGAGGTGGGTTTGCAGTTGATGATAAGTTTCTGGTTCTTAACCTGGACTGTCTCAGCAAATTTACCCTGTGTGGAATTACACTGGTACACAAAGACTGTATGGTTGAGGTCGGGAAAGTGGTTTTTTGAGGGCCAAATTTCCACTTTAAAAGCAGCCCTTGTGAATGGGTGCCCAATACAGCCAAATTCATCCACTCCAGTGCTTGCCGTCTTGTGTGGGCAGGCACTACATAAGAAAAGGCAGTTTTTGTAGAACAGGGAGGAACAGAAATGCTTGTTACATATGCATTCGAGACTCAATACCTTCATTATGTATATAGTCAAAAAATTTAAAAAAGGTATATTTCTATGTCTTATCCCAGGTCCTTGCAAAATGCTGATAGACTGGTAGTTCAAGGTCGCCATGGTGGGAATTTAACTACAAAAAGTTGCAAATGCAGTGATTCAGAGTTTGATTTTCTCTTTCTTTGGGGGCCACACTGAATGATGCACAGGGGCTACTCTTACACTCAAAAATCACTCCTGCTAGTGTTTAGGTGACTATAGGTGATGCCAGAGATCGAAACTGTGTTGGTCATGTGCAAGGCAAGTACAGCCCTGTCTGCTATACAATCACTCGATTCGATTCACTTTTTAAGAACGTGGAGAAAAAAGAAATTTCAAAGTGACAGGCCAGAGAGATGGTACTGCTTGTAGGGTGCTTGCCTTGAATGAAACTGACCTGGGTTGATTTTCTGGCACCACATTTTGGTTCTCTGAACCCCTCTAGGAATGATTCCTGAGTGGAGACAGGAGGAAGCCCTCCAGAAATGTGTATAATGTCTGTAATTAAATTTAGTAACACAGAAAGTAGATAAAGGACCAACCAAACATGACGACCTCTCGGTATCTGTATTGCAAACTGTAATGCCCAAAAGTAGAGAAGGAAATTGCCATAGAGAAGGGGTGGGGTAGGACGGGGAGTGAGGGAGGGATACTGGGGATATTGGAGGTGGAAAATGTATACTGGTGGAGGGATGGGTTTTCGATCATTGTATGACTGAAACTCAATCATGAAAGCTTTGTAACTATATTTCATGGTGTCATTAAAAAAAATTAAAATTGGAGCATATGCTGCCTGAGCCCATGTGCTGCTTGTGCCCATGTGGCCGAGCACATGTGTTGCCCGAGCACGTGTCGCCCATATCTCCCCTCTTGAGATGTGTACTTTCATGCTCTCATACTTTTGTGTCTAAAGCTCGGTTATGTGTAGGGGCTTCCTCCACCCTTGGAGAAGCCCGAGTTCTCTCTTAAGCACGTTACTCTTTTTTTTTTTTTTTTTTTTTTGCTGTTTTTGGATCACACCTGGCATTGCACAGGGGTTACTCCTGGCTTTGCACTCAGGAATTACTCCTGGCGGTGCTCAGGGGACCATATGGGATGCTGGGAATCGAACCCAGGTTGGCCGCGTGCAAGGCAAACGCCCTACCCGCTGTGCTATTGCTCCAGCCCCAAGCACCTTATTCTTACTATTTCTCTCTCCCACTTATCCCTTCCTCTCTCCCTCAGAAACCTCTAAATAAAATCTATTTACTACAAAAAAAAAATTAAAATTGGGTAGCACAGAATAGTGAAGAAATAATACAATATTTGTAAATTAATTTTTGATCAGGGATTGTTCATAAAACTGATGAACAAGTCAAATTCTGACAATTTTGTTTAATTTCTTACTAATTACATCCCTAAAGTATACTTGTTTCAACTTTTGCAGAAGGAATGTATTCTGTGAGAATTAATTGGTTAAATGAAATTTACTGTCAGGAATATTAAATACTTTATAAACAACTATACATACCAGTGTTTGCTACCATGTACTATTGCCATCTTATTTTTTTTTTTTTTTAAATTTAAATTTTATTGAATCACCATGTGGAGGGTTACAAAGTTCTCATGATTATGTCAGTTATACAGTACTCAAACACCCTTCCTTTCACCCGTGCCCATATTCCATCACCAACCACCCCATTATACCTCCCGCCCCCTCCCACCCCCCCAGTCCCCGCCCTTGTAAGTGATAAGTTTCACTTCGTTTACGCTTTATCTTGGTTACAGTCCATGTTTCAACACATAATTCACTATTGTTGCTAGGGCTTCCCCCCAAAAAAGAGAAGACAGTCCCACTGTCAAGGAAGCATTTGATGGCTCTCCATTGCTGAGAATGTAGAGATATTAAGTCCCGCTGTTTGTTACATAACTATTCTATTTTTTTCCCCCCTCGTCCCGCGCCACCGAGATCACGCCTGTTTAGTAATCACCACGCTGCCTGACAAAGGGAAACAAACCAAAAGAGATGGTTATTTCTCGTCATCAGCCGGCGTGGGGCTCTAGCTTAGTTGATAGTCTGGTACAATGTCTGCAAGCAGTTTCTGGAACCAAAAGTAATACGCTGGTATCGGCCCCGGCTCAAGGTTCCACCAGCGTCCCGCTGTTCCATGTACATAATAATTTATTCCCTTGCATCCCATTCCCACGCCACCAGGTCCGTGTCAGCTTAATGGACATCATACTATGGTTAACGCCACGCCGCGTTTTTTCCCGCGAAAGAAGGATATTTCTTCTCAGCCGGCGTGGGGATATGGCTTAGTTCAGTCTATAGAGATGGCTACCACTTTGGTGGCCTTCAATATTTCAGCAAAAGACTTACTATTCTTGTTAGGATTTCCCACCAAAGTCCGACCCGTTAAAGTCCAGGGAAAATTCTGCCTAAAATTCTATCGCTACAATCTTTTACCCTTTAACAAAAAACTTAGTACTATTGTTTGGAGTTTCCCCCCACGTTAAGCCCTGCCAAAAAGGAACATTTACACGTTGCTGACAATGAAACAATCAAAAGATATTAGGTCGCGCGGCTGCTATCGCAGCCGCGCGGTTTTGGATTTCTATATGAAGTCCAAGGAAGATTCTTTTGGTAATTGCATCACTCGCTGGCAACGCCTGGGCCAGAAGTTCCCAGCACACAGTTTGGAGGCATTTTGGGGGCGCCGCTCGTGTCCAAAGTGGTTCAGTTGCCTCCGGGGTCGATCTCGCGCGGGGCCGCAAAGGCGCCATCTTATTTTTTAAAAGAAAATTGCATAAGATGAAAATTGCCATTATTCACACACCACAGAGAACATTCTTTAACATGTACTGGCACCCCACTATTTTCATATGCTAATTCATTTTTTTATTACTCCCCAGAGAATTCTGTTTTCTAGATGAAGGAAACCACAACTCTTGTGTTTAAATAACTGAGAGTTACACAGCTGCTAAATGGAAGACTATTTAAAAACAGACTTTAAAAAAATGGGCCTGGCCCGGGATGCATGGGGGAATCTTGCGATGGGGGAGGCAGAACCGGCCCTGCCTCCTGCCCAAATGAGACCCTGAGCGGTTGCCCATGTACAGCTCCTCCGCTCCTGAACAGCCATGATTCCAGTGCCACAGAAACCAATTTTGAAATGCAGCGGCTGCTGGCAGAAATACCTCTGGACTTAAACCTTGCCAGCACAGCTCGACTTCCCAGTTTTTATTTCTAATAAAATGTATATTTCTTGGGCTGGAGCAATAGCACAGCGGGTAGGGCGTTTGCCTTGCATGCGGCCGACCCGGGTTCTAATCCCAGCATCCCATATGGTCCCCTGAGCACCGCCAGGAGTAATTCCTGAGTGAAGAGCCAGGAGTAACCCCTGTGCATTGCCGGGTGTGAACCAAAAACCAAAAAAAAAAAATGTATATTTCTTATGGTGCAAATCTGAGAGTAGAGTTTTGTTCTTATTTGGGGGCCACACCCTGTGATGCTTAGGGTTACTCCTGGCTATGCACCCAGGAATTCCTCCTGGCTGTGCTCGGGGCACCATGTGGGATGCCAGGGATTGTACCTAGGTCAGCCATGTGTAAGTCAAGTGCCGTACCTGCTGTGCTCTCTTCTTCAGCTCTTGGGACTAGAGACTTTTGTGTTTGACCTTACGTAAACTGCAGTCTCAGCTGCAACATCACCTCTTCCCTAAATCCTTGAAAATTTTACTCAAATTTTCAATGAAGTCAGGAATTTTTTTAATAATATGAAACGAAAACTTGTACCTCTTGTCACTTTCCAAAACCTTTTCGGGTGAGGGAAAGGGCTGCCACTTCCAGCAATGTTCAGGGACCATGTGGTGCCTGAGTAAAAACAGGCTCCACCGAGCACTCTCGTCCTTTCATCCATTTCCCCAGCCCACTTTTCAATCCAGAAGTTCAAAAGAACTTTTACAGTGTTTTATGCATGAAACCCTACCATTAATAGTATAATAAACCATAGTGCCCCAAGTAAAATAAGATGTAAAAAAATGTTTATGGTGAACATCAATACATCCATCACTTTCATTTTTTAAAAAAAATTTTATTATTGAATCATTGTGTGATACAGTTACAAGCTTTCATGTTTGAGTTTCAGTCATACAATGATCAAATGCCCATCCCTCCCCCAGTGCACATTCTCCACCACCAATATCCCCAGTATACCCCACACCCCCTTCACAACCCTCCCCCTGCCTCTGTGGCAGACAGTTTCCCCCATATTCTCTCTCTATTTTTGTTGCATTATGGTCTGCAATACAGATACTGAGAGGTTATCATCTTTGGTTCTTTATCTACTTTCAGCACATATCTCCCATCCTGAACAATTCCTCCAACAATCATTGACTTAGTGATCCCTTTCTTTTTTTTTTCTTTTTGGGTCACACCCGGCGATGCACAAGGGTCACTCCTGACTCTGCACTCAGGAATTACCCCTGGCAGTGTCTCAGGGGACCATATGGGATGCTGGGAATCGAACCCGGGTCGGCCGCGTTCAAGGCAAACGCCCTATCCACTGTGCTATCGCTCCAGCCCTGTGATCCCTTTCTTATTTCAACTGTCTTTTCCCCCAGCTCATGAGACAGGCTTCCAACTATGGGGCAGTATTCCTGGCCCTTGTATTTACTGACCTTGTGTGTCCGTCTCATATTATGTTATTTTATATTCCACAAATAAATGCAATCCTTCTATGTCTGTCCCTCTCTTTATGACTCATTTCACTTAGCATGATACTCTCCATGTCCATCCACTTGTAAGCAAATTTCATGACTTCATCTCTCCTAACAGCTGCATAGTATTTCATTGTATAGATGTACCAAAGTTTCTTTTAACCAGTCGACTGTTCTTGGGCACTCGGGTTGTTTCCAGATTCTGGCTATTGTGAACAGTGCTGCAATAAACATATCAGTGCAGATGTCATTTCTACTATGCTTTTTTGTACCCTCGGGATATATTCCCAGAAGTGGTATTACCCTCTTGGGCCCTTGTTTTTTTGTTTTTTGTCTGCTTTGTTTTGGGGCCACACCCACACACCCAGAAAGCTCAGGCATTTCTCTTGGTTCTGTATTCAGGGATTGCTCCTGGTGGGACCTTTGCAACTATTTATAGTACCAGGGATTGAAACTGGGTAAACTGTACTATCTCTAAGTACTATCTCTCCTGCCCTGCTTGAGACATTTTTATGCCACCTCCAGGCATATGGTATAGAAAATAGGCATAACATCAAATATTGACTGATGATAAATTATAAATTTATTTTGTACAAAATTTACAAACCCCCCAGTTTGTGATGGAACATTTGGTTTTGTGACCCCCCGGGGGGGGGTTGTGATCCACAATTTAAGGAAGTAAACTCTAGTAGAATATGACTTGGTATATCTGTCTGCTAGGGCTACTGTAACAAAGCACCATTGGCTGGAGCGTCAACAGCAGAAACCGATTCCTCCTGCATCTGGAGCGAACAGTTGGTGTGGCTGCAGAGCTATTGCCTTCTGAGGGCATGGATGAAGTTTCTGCTCCTGGCTGCACATGGCTGCCGGTGGCTGTGTCTCCTGGTGTTTTCCTGCTAGATTCCCTCTGTAGGTGTCCGTGTCCAAATTTCCTTGTTTTTGTTTTTTAGTTGTTTGTTTCAGGGCCATACCTGGTGGTGCTCCAGGCCTACTCCTGGCTCTCGCTTATGCTTGAGGGACCTTGTGATAGTACTCTGGGTATTCATTCCTCTTCATGCAAAACATCTGTTCTGACTTATAGCTATTTCCCCGATGCCCAAATTTCCTCTTTCTTTCAGGACACCAGTCAGTTTGGATTAAAGTGCACTGTAGGGACTGGAGTGATAGCACAGCAGGGAGGGCATTTGCCTTGCATGCAGTGGACCTAGGTTCAATCCCTGGCATCACATATGGTCCCCAAGCTCTTCTAGGAGTAACTCCTGAGTGCAGAGCCAGGAGTAACCCTAGAGCATTGCAAAATTAAAAAAAGTGCACTGTACTGACCTTCTTTTAATTTAGTGACCCCTGTAAAGACCCTCATCTCAAATACTGTTGTTAGCCACATAACAGATTTTTCCTTAGCTGTTGGGTTCTTGAGTATTGTACGAAAGATTTGCACCCAAAAATTGGAAGGTTAAGACGTTAGACTTTATGGTACAGATCAAGAAGATGCATCCATGACCCTCCCCAAATATCCAGGCCTTTCCTTTACCATGTACATGACTTGTTCTGTCTCAGGATGTCTGGTCCAGCATATGTATTTCCATGTCCTGTCCCTGGCCATCTACGGGCCCCCAGTGTACGATGGCCTGATCTTGTTTCTACGCCCTTCTCTCTCCAGTGCACACTTTTCTAGCCTGAACTCCCTGTCACTGGGCCTCCCTTGGACTGCATCCCAATGGTTCACTGTGCCTCAGCTGTTCTTAGTCTCTGGCCACCGCCACGTGAGCATGGCAAGATCCTCGTGCTCTGCACCTGTCACTGCTGCTCTCTCAACTCTACCCCAGCAGTTCCTGTCGTCCTGTCCCAGCTTTCCTAGTCTCCAACCAGTGCCATGTGTGAGAGTCCTTTGTGTGTGTCTGACACTGTACCCCGGCTCTCCCTCCACACAAACCCTGATCCTGATCTTGCAGTCCAGCTGGAAATAGATAAGTGTGTGTGTGTGTGTGTGTGTGTGTGTGTGTGTGAGAGAGAGAGAGAGAGAGAGAGAGAGAGAGAGAGAGAAATTTATTTTATTTGGATACCTTTACGATGGGTGAGATGGTTAGAGTTTTTTGTTTGTTTGGGGCCTGGTGGTGCTCAGGCTTACTCCTGACAGTGAGTTTAGGGATCACTTCTGGTGGGACCAGAAGACCGTATGTGGTGCTGGGGATTGAACAAGAGTTGGCTGTGTGCAAGGCAAATGCTATTTCTCTGGGTTCTTGATGGGTGAGATTTAAACTGACTAAATTCAGCTGGTGTTCTACCCTTCCACTCCTGCTTTATCACTGCTATTCTCTGGTTCTAGGCCAGATGGCCCACAAACTCACATGGTTTATCCTATCAGGATGGAACAGACCTGTAAGCTTCTCATTGGCTGCGCATCGCCCACCTCAACTATATGTACCTGGAATCATGTATAAATAGCTACACGATGAAGGAAAAAGTTTTTCACCTTTGTTAGGATTTGAACCTCAGAATTTTAGAACACATAGTAGCCCATAACATGGGGAAACCTGGTTGTATAATTTACACAACTATCTTTCCAACCTTTGGCCTTTCACCGGTCAACTGTGAGGTGACAGGTCAGAGACCACGTCAGTCTGTTACCCTCAGGGTCACACTTGCCTTGTGGGGTGTTGCTGGGAGTTGAGGGCTCAGACCTACAAGGCAGATGCTCTCCTACTGAACCGACTCCCTCAATAAGTGTTAATAAACACTGTATGACTGAAACAGTCTTGTAAGGGTCTATCTCACAGTGATTCAATTAAAAAAATGTTAACAGTTGATTAACTTGTTTGTTTTTGGGCAACACCTGGAGGTGTCTTGGCTCTATGTTCAGGCATCACTCCTGGTGGGGTCAGGGGACCATATGGGGTTCTGGGGATTGAACCTGGGTTGGCTGCATACAAGGCAAGATACATACCTGGTGTCCTATCTCTCAGGCCCCAGATTGACATTTTGTTGCTAATGTTGCAGTGTCAGGATAAACTAAAAGCCTCACACATGCCAGACAAGTGTTCTCTTGTCCCCACATTGATCAACTTTAGATGGAGAAAGTTTTCATTGTTTCATAGGGGGTTAGAATCTTCAATTGTTTCCTTTTAAGTAAAGTGCACCTCTGAAAGCTTAGTAGAATGTCCAGATCTTTACCCAAGAAAGTTAGATGTTAAGGCACTCCTGGGAGGAGTCCACCGTCTCACATTGCTCTAAATTTCTAAATTGCTACCCTCACTGACTTTTCTTTTTCTTTCTTTTTTTTTTTTTGGGCCACACCCAGCGATTCTTAGAAGTTACTCCTGGCTCTGCACTCAGGAATTACTCCTGGCGGTACTTGGGGAAGTATATGGGATGCCGGGGATTGAACCCGGGATCGGCCACGTACAAGGCAAACACCCTACCCACTGTACTATTGCTCCAGCCCCTTACTGGCTTCTTTTGTGTTGTGAGAGATTATTCTGGGGCCACAGCAGAGAATGCAATCTGAAACTTGTTTGTTTTCTTCTTTTCTGTCAAAGAGTTTCTGACAAGGGTTACAAAAAAAACCCCCCTGCATTCAAACATAGCCTAGGTGTTTATACTTTTATGTAGTGAAAACCAGTCAATAATAAACATTCTTGTCATTGAGAAGTATCACCCTTTATTTATTTAAAAAATTTTTATTGAATCACTGTGAGATAGTTACAAGCTTTCATATTTGGGTTACAATCACACAATGATCAAACACTCATCCCTCCACCAGTGCACATTACCCACCACCAATATTCCCGGTACACCCCGCCTTTCTCACCCTCCCCCTGCCTCCATGGCAGACAATATTCCCCATACTCTCTCTCTACTTTGGGGCATTATGGCTTGCAGCACAGACACTGAGAGGTCATCGTATTTTGTCCATTATCTACTTTCGGCACACATCTCCCATCCTGACTGATTCCTCCAGCCATCATTTTCTT
Source organism: Sorex araneus (assembly GCF_027595985.1). Lineage (NCBI taxonomy): Eukaryota > Metazoa > Chordata > Mammalia > Eulipotyphla > Soricidae > Sorex > Sorex araneus. The sequence goes on from NC_073305.1 coordinate 23,324,142, forward strand.
AGAGATCCCTTCTCTATTCCATCTGCCTTCTTCCCTCCCCTCATGTGAAGCAGGCTTCCAGCTATGGGGCAATCTTCCTGGGCCTTGTATCTACTGTCCGTGGGTGTCAGCCTCATGTGATGTTATTCTATACTCCACAAAAGAGTGTAGTTCTTCTATATCTGTCCCTCTCTTTCTGACTCATTTCACTTAGCATGATACTCTCCATGTCTATCCATTTTAAGCAAAATTCATGACTTCATCTATCCTAACAGCTGCATAGTATTTCATTGTATAGATGTACCAAAGTTTCTTTAACCTGTCATCTGTTCTAGGGCACTTGGGTTGTTTCCAGATTTTGGCTATTGGTATCACCCGTTATTTGCCAGTGACTTTCTATTATTGCTTTTCAGTTTAGTAGACAGAACTACAAGTTGCCATGGCACCCTAGCCATTGCTTAAATGGCTTGGGCCATACAGACACAGAAATCACATAGACTTTTATTCTGTAAAGTTGATATCATTAGAAAACAGAGCAGAAGAATGTGAATGCAGATTCCAGAAGCAGTCCTCCCCCACCTCTCCTCCCCTCCCTCGGGGGTTGCTGTGTTCACCAGGCCCCTGGATAGGCCACTGTCATAATTTTGTCTCTAAGGTCTTTCAGGTAAGCAGCCATGTTGCTGTCTCCCAGTAGTCTTGTTATGTTTGGTGGTAGCATATTGTGGGAGTGACAAGGGTTCTTGTGTATTTTTCATGTTTGAGCCACACCCAGTGATCTCAGGGGTTAACTTCTGTCTCTGTGCTTAGAAAATTACTCATGGCTGGGCTCAAGGGACCCTGTGGGAGGCCAAGGAATGAACCTGGGTCGATCACGTACAAGCCCTGTAGAGTGATGATGTTTGGGGGATGGTCGACACGTTGAACTTTCTGGGGCCACACTTCTTTCATTCAGGCGGGATATTAAATAAGTGTCCAAGAAACAGTCCAACTTCAGGGAAGCCAGGAAGGTCTGGCAGATTTGGGGGCTCACTCTTAATTATGCCAAGAAACCGAATTATCCCACTAGGCTAAGAAAACACTGGAAGTTCTGGAAACTGCCCTAAATATATTTTCTCAGTTTGAGTTTTGCTCACAGCCATAGACTGTGTCACCTTTCAGAGCTCATTAAAAAAGATCTTCAGAGCCCAAGGGAGGCTGACTCATCTGATAAACTAACTTCAGGGCTTACTTTGAGCCTGGGTTGCTGTGGACTTCCAGGAAGCTCTTGAGAGGTAAAAATATAAAACACAACCCACCTTTAAAATAAAGCCCACATCGGTCAAATTACAGTGACCAGAAGTTTGCTGGCTATAAAGTCTGGGAGTACTGGCACTGATTTATTTTCATTATAAAGTGCTGATTTTTATGGCTGCCTTAGGAGGAAGGGATCCCCCATTTTCAATGCTTTATTTTATTTGAGATTTGCTTTAGAAAACTTGTCTATTCTACTTTGGGATTGATTTTGCCCTTTTCCCATGACATCTTAGGGAAATCGCAGTACTCAGTTTTTTATATGTGTGTGTGTATATATATATATATATATATATATACATATTATATATATACTTGCATAAATCCTTTTTTTGGTGTGACACCCAGTGATGTTCAGAGGCTACTTCCAGCTCTGTGCTCAGGGAAGAATCACTCCTGGCAGTGCTCAGGGGACCATGTGGTGCTGAAAATGGAACCAGAGTCTCCCACATACAAAGAATACACACATTCCATTGAGCTATCTCTTCACTCTGACCATGTTAATAAGATGGATTTGCCTGGGGAAGAACATTCACTATAGGGGCTGGAGTGCTAGTGGAAGGGGTAGGGCGTTTCTCTTGCACGTAGTCCACCAGGGTTCCATCTCCAGCATCCCATATGGTCCCCTGAGCACTGCCAAGAGTAATTCCTGATTCTAGAGTCAAGAGTATGACCCAAAACACCAAACAAACAAACAAACAAACAAAAAGCCTAAAACCAAAACCCAAACCAAACCCATGTTGAGGAACAGGTTTTTCCCCAAGGTGCCCAGACATGTTGTGCACCATGTCTGGGCAGACATGGGACGAAGGATGATGGGCACATGGAGAAACATCAGCTGCTTCTGGCTGTTCACTTTAATGCAAAATACACACATTCTTATAGAAAGTCTCAGCTTGCAAAAGGTCCAATCACATAAAGTTTAGCATTATTGGCCTCTCACCTTTCCTACTGTTTTGCCCTGGTACAGTCCCAGTCAAGACTAGATACTGCAGTTAGGATGACTTGCTAAGCGTAAGGGACAGTTTTCTGTGTCTGGAGAGCGTGTGACTAAGAGGTCGAGTGAGACTCAAGGCCAAACACCCGGTGCTGACACTCTGTTCTTGCCAACTTTTCGAGGTTTCGCCTCTGGACCACTTTGCAAGGTCGAATCTTATCTACTCCAGTGCCTGTTGCCAAGCTCCACAAACCCGTTTCAGATAATCTGTTACAGTTTTCAAGTTTTCTTTTTCCAGTATCTGTAATGGATAATTTCATAAGCATCCTCCCAAAAAAGCAGATGTGGGGACCAAAAATTGAGTGTTGGAAAGTGATGTCTCTCAGGAAGGAGCAGAGGAAGGGCAGGAGCATGTGCAGAGGGAGGGAAGTCAGTGCAGGGTGAGCGGGTGGACAGCTGCCACTGAAATTAGGACTCAGCTCATTGAGGACACCTAAATATATCTCTGATGGTCTTGCCAAGGGACAAGGAAGTTGAATCCATGAACTCTCTCATATTTTGTTTTTTTCTTATTTATTTATTTTTTGCCTTTATTTTTTTTTCTTTTTGGGTCACACCTGGCCATGCACAGGGGTTACTCCTGGCTCTGCACTCAGGAATTACTCCTGGCAGTGCCCAGGGGACCATATGGATGCTGGGAACCAAACCCGGATCAGCCGCATGCAAAGCAAACGCCCTACCTCCTGTGCTATCATTCTAGCCCCATCTTTTTTATTTTTATCTATTTATTTATTTTTTTATCGAATCACTGTGAGATAGTTACAAAACTTTCATGTTTGAGATTCAATCATACAATGACCGAACACCAATCTCTCCACTAGAGTACATTTTCCACCAACAATGTCCCCAGTACCCCTCCCCATGCCCCTCATCCCACCCCTCCCCCTGCCTCTATGGCAGACAATTTCTCTCTTACTCTCTCTCTCCTTTTGGGCATTATGGTTTGCAATACAGATACTGAGAGGTCATCATGTTAGCTGTCGACTCCCAAGCAGCTAGAGGGCCTGGTGGAGGTGAGGGGGCTTGGAAACAGAGAAGCTGGATCTGAAGGAGGCTGTGCTAGCCTCTTCAGACCTGACCGCCGCAGTTGTAGGTGCACTCTGACCTGGCCCAGGGCAGTAACAGTGTCCCCTCAGGGTAGCTTCCCATCACATCATAGGGTGGCATATTCCTGGAGACTGTGCTGATTTTTAAGTCTCATCTACAAATTCTTGACATATTTCCCTCCAAGAGATGGGGCTCTCTGGCTTTTATCCCACCCCTAGCCTTGAATCAAGGCATTTGGTGATCAATAGAGTGTGTGGAAAGTGGTCTCTGATTTTCCAGAGCTGTGCAACATTCACCTGGGCTGACAGACACTTGTGTTGAGCTCTTTCACCTGCAGGGGAAGAAGAAAGATCCTATGGGGGCCCAGCTAAGCTCCCAGCCAACAGCATTCTCTGTGAACTACGAGAGGGAACCATATGTCTTTGTTGTTGTTTTGTTTTGGGGGCTATACCCAGCGATGCTCAGGGTTTACTCCTGGCTCTATGCTCAAGAGTCATTCCTGGTAGGACTCAGTTGTGTGTAAGGCCCTATCTGCTGTTCTATCTCCCCTGATCCCCCTCTGTCTTCTAACTCAGTCAACATATGAGGAAGAAAATACCTCTAGAGAACTATCTGAATTCCTCACCAAAATCTGTGAGCAGAATAAGTTTGGAGTATTTTGCTATGCAACATTTATCCAGGAGCCTGGTGGTGGTTGAGACATGCACATAGTCTCCTTTTTTGGGGGGCGGGGAAGATCAGTCTATCTTTTTATCAGACAAGGCAGAAGCAGCTGAGGGAGGTGAAGACACTCTCTTGAGCTCTCATTAACTGGTGTTCCCAGTTGTACCATTTACTCTCTGCCTTCTGCCTTCTGGGGATGCTACAATCACGGGTGATGACGTTTTGTAAAAGCCTTTGTGAAGCGCCTGCTGGCACCTCAAATTCCTCTTGTCCCTTTTCTTTCTTAGGAGGGAATTCTCTAATGCTATTCTGTTCCATTCTGCTGTTGAGAACTTTGCAAGATTAAACTGCTGCTCCTTGGGCTGGAGCGATGGTACAGTAAGTAGGACATTTGCCTTGTACCTGCCCAGCCCAGCTTCGATCCTTGGCATCCCATATGTCCCCTGAGCACTGCCAGGAGTAATTACTGAGTGCGGAACCATGAGTACCTCCTGAGTATCACTGGGTGTGACCTAAAAAGCCAAACAAACAAATAAGATCCCTGCTGCTCCTTAAAAACAAAGGGGGGTGGGGAGAGAGATAGAGAAAGAGAGAGAGAGAGAGAGAGAGAGAGAGACAGAGATTCTATTAATCTGAAATTCTTTCCTTTATGTGAATATTAAATCTTGGACAATAACCTGTAATAATCTGACATTTTAGGTAAGAAGTGAAATTTATGGTTGGGGGTATGGTACTGCTAGCAGGTCAACCTATACTCACGGGGCGAGTGCATCAGCAACCTGATGGTGCCTTTGGGCTTCCTGATACCCCCAAATTGCCCGCTACGCCTTTAACCAGACCCCAACAACGTGGGACTATGTTTACCAAAAAATTAAACAGCCAAAAGTTAGGTATGTGGGAGCAACGCCCACAAACCACCTCCAGCTCAGCTATAGAAGCTCATTTATTTGCCTTATTTCAGAGACCCATAAATAAATCTTGAAAGAGATCAAAAGCTGCAGTTAATCTCAGACCTGCTCATGGCTGAACAGACTGGGGTAAATTGGAGGAATTTGGTTGGCTTGGGGCCCACCCAAGCATAGCCCCTGGCAGCCGCTTGCTTCCACAATCCAAAATCGCTGCCATGCCCCCGGCCTGACTCCACCATCTCAGGACAGACCTCACCAAGATATAATCTCCTGAAAATTTGGGTATGTGGGTTTTGTGACTGAAATCCCCAGGCTTTCTTGGGGTCAGGATGGGCTACCTTCTCCCACTTCCCTGCACTTCCAGAATCCTTGGCAGTCACATCCACACCTCGAAGTGGCTACCCAATTGAAAAGTGGCTACTCCAGCCTTACCATTCCAATAAAAATTCCGAATGTTCTGAACAAACACCATGATCTCTTGGCACCTGTATTGAAAACCATAATGCACAAAAGGAAAAGGGGAGAGAGAGCAAGAAGGAAAGTGACTCCCATAAGAGGGAGGCTAGGGAAGGGGGAGGGGCTGTTTGGGGATGGTAGGGAAACAGGGGACATCCATGATGGGAAAGGTACACTGGTAGAGGGATGGGTGCTGGATCATTATATGACTGAAACTCAATTATGAACAGTTTTGTAATGGTCTGTCTCAGAGATATTCAATTTAAAAAGTTAAAAAAAATTGAAAAAAGTAATATGGAGTTCATGCCCAATTCAATCAGCAAAATCAATGACTGAATCAAAAGCAGTATTCCTACATTAAAACAAAATAAGAAGTGAAACTTATGGTGTACAAATCTTTGAACTCTTGGAGTGACTGGGAAAAGAAAGTTTTTGAACAGTTTATCCTCAGAATCATTTGAAACTTAAAACAAATTCTACAGATGAGAATGTCAGTGTTGTATGAGGTTATGCATGGTTAGGGAATTGGGGTATAAATGCATTCAACAATACTGGATTCCATTTTTCTTGATACTATTCTTTTTTTTTTTTTTTGCTTTTTGGGTCACACCCGGTGCACCAGGGTTACTCCTGGCTCTGCACTCAGGAATTACTCCTGGCGGTGCTCAGGGGACCATACGGGGATCCTGGGAATCGAACCTGGGTTGGCCGCGTGCAAGGCAAACGCCCTACCCTCTGTGCTATGGCTCCAGCCCCTTGATACTATTCTTGAGTTAAGAAATGAAGGAGAAAAAGTGTTAATAATATTTTGAGTTAAAATTGTTTTTTGTTGGTCTGGGGAGATAGCTCATAAGTCTGGAGTACCTGTTTTGTTTGCAGAATAACTGCGTTTGAGCCCCGGTACTGCATGCCCCCTCCAGCCCCCTGAGCATCAGGCAGGAGTAACCCCTAAACACTGCCAGGTATGAACCAAGATTTTCTTTAAAAAAGAGGAAAAACGGGGCTGGAGAGATAGCACAGCGGGTAGGGTGTTTGCCTTGCACACGGCTGACCCAGGTTCGATTCCCAGCATCCCATATGGTCCCCTGAGCACCATCAGGGGTAATTCCTGAGTGCAGAGCCAGAAGTGATCTCTGTGCATTGCCAGATGTGACACCCCCCCCCAAAAGGAAAAATGTTTATTTATAATTTTTCTCTTCTCCTCTGCTTCTCTGTTGATGTTGCTGGAATGACCAAGTGTGCACACATGCTTGATGGTGGTGCTTGCACATTTGAGCGATGGTACCTTTGGTGGTAGTACTCTCAAACACCTGGTTGTGGTACACCTGAAAAATCACAGTGTGACGATTGCATACAGCAGAGCTTAAATAGCAGTTTCCAGGACTGTGCTTGGTACATCAGACCTGAGGTCTCACACTTGCAAGGCAAGTGTGTTATCCCTGGAGACTTCTTGACACCCTGCTTTTCATATTTTGTTTTGTTTTGTTTTGGGGGGAGGGTTGATTTTGGGTCACATTTGGTGTGCTCATGGCTTACTCTTGGCTCTGCACTCAGGGATCACTCCTGGCAGGCTCTGGGACCATGTATTGGTGCTAGAGACTGAACCTGGGTCAGCTGCGTGCAAGCCTTCCCTGCTGTATATATATCTTATATTTTAGGCCTTTGCCCCCTACTCAGCCCCCTTTTTTTGTTTGCTTTTTTTTTAAAATGTAAAATATTAATTAAGAAGCATTTCAAGAGTTTCAAACCATTCCTGACAAGAGATGAACCCAAACACCTATCACAGTTATCCACTTCTAGTTCAGATCTCTGAGGGTGGCTTATTACCCTATATCTCTCGGAAGCTGATTGATATTTCTGTATGTCAAGGAGAATAACAATTTAGAGATGAAAAGAAGTCAGTCTGATGGGTTTTCCACCATTGAGTCACAGAGACTGGCTGGCTAGACTCAAGAAGCTAACTGCTAAAATGATCCTAAAAAAAGATTTAACTGAGAAGTGATCAATTCAGAGACTGCACGAGCTAAATCCTTATCACAGATTCTAAAGTGGGTAAACTTCACGGTGCTTCAGGATCCCTGAAATGCAACATCACATCTGCTGTTTGCAGAACACTGCCAACAGTGCTGGGACACGGGCTTGCTACTTTTTTTTTTTTAAGATTAATTTAGGTTTTAGGCAGAGGTAAACAGAAGTGTTGGGGAAATGACTATTATGGCTTTTGATACTTCATTTTTAAAATTTTATTTTATTTATTTTAGTTTTTTGGTCACACCAAGTGATAATCAGGAGTTACTCCTGGCTCTGTACTCAGGAATTACTCCTGGTGATTCTCAGAGGACCATATGTGATGCTGGGGATTGAACCCAGATCGGTCTTGCATAAACAAGTGCCATATCTGCTGTACTGTCTCTTCATCTGTGGCTTTTGCTACTTAAGAACAATAACTAGAGTAATTTTTTTTCGGGGGGGGGTCACACCCGGCGATGCACAGGGGTCACTCCTGGCTCTGCACTCAGGAATTACTCCTGGCGGTGCTCAGGGGACCATATGGGATGCTGGGAATTGAGCCCAGGTCAGCTGCTTGCAAGGCAAACGCCCTACCTGCTGTGCTATCGTTTCAGCCCCACGAGAATAAATTGATGTGTGTGACATGTTCATGTGTGTAATCTTGTACACCTGGCTCATCTCCAATTGGAAATTGTCTTATTCCTCTAGTATTTGTTATTTTAAACTGAAAATTAGATATAAACAGTTGATTATAGGTTGGAGACATTGTATATTAAGGTGCTTGCCTTGCATGTGGCTGACCCCAGTTTGATCCCCGCTGTTGAATGGTCTCTTGAAAATAGAGTTGGGAGTAGTCCCTCGCACTGCCAGATACCCCCCCACAAAAGACTCGATTATACTCAAGTTAATTATCAATGGCTATTGTACACCATAGGTAACGTTCTGGTTTTAATTAGAATGATGCCACTTTAGATTAAAGAATATCCAAAGACAATGGAAATGAAGAATATAAGAACCAGTATTCAGTAGGAAACATGCCACTTAAGGGGACTGGGGATAAGACATGGAGGGGGCAGTATCTGTGGTGGAGCAAAGTCTTTTATATGAAACCCTATCCGTAACAGTACTGTGAGTGACACTGCAAAAAATTTTATCTATATCTACACACATATATGTATATGTATATATATATATATATATATATGAAGATATTCTTGTAGTATCAGACTGGTGAAAGGAAGGCAGGTGGGGTGGAGAGTGCATTGGTGGAGGGAGGTGGACATTTGTGAAGGGATCGGTGTTATAACATTGCATTTCTTTCTTTTTTTAAAAGGTTTTTTATTTTATTGAATTACCATGAGATAAGGCTGTTCATGATTGAGTTTCAGTTCCAACATCCTCCCCTCCACCAGTTTAATTTCCCAGCACCAAGGTTTCCAGTTTCCTTCCCATTCCCCTGAACCACCCGCCACCTCTGCCTGTCTCTATGGCAGCCATCTTTCTTTTCTCTTCTCTCTCTCTCTGCATTATGGTGCAGCAGAGATTTGAGTGCAGAAACCACTGCAAGAACCACTGTTGCAAGAGAAAAGCCTGAAATATTACTGCTGAATGAGGAAGGCTCAATGAGACAAAATAATAGGTCAGCTGAGTGAATAAAGTTGGATTCTGAACAATTTATATTGCTGAAAAAATCATACTGAACATAATATTGTATTTCTGAAACCTAATCAGAATAAGTTTGTAATTTCACAGTGATTGAAATTTTTTGTTGTTGTTCAAAAAGGAATCATGCTACTTTACTAGCTCATGACTCTTAAGGTTGCTCTTTGATTTGGTCAGGCTCGGGTGGGAAGATGTAGTCAAGGAAGGACTTGTTGATACTGTCTGGGCTCACTCATGTGTCTCTGTAGGCAGTTTGGTTGCATTGACTGGCTGATAATGGGTTCAGATTAAATGCTCAGATGACTGGGACTTGTCTCGTAAGCATGCTTGTTTGGGCTCAGGGTTGCAAGATCGAGAGAGTCCAAGTACACAAGATCTCCCAAGGCTCAGCTTCTGAAAGTCATACAGATGCATTTCTCCCAGAGCCTTAAGACTAAACCAGAAACAATGAAATAGATCCTCTTCATGGAAGAAGCTACATTGTCACATTACTATGAAGCTGGTGGAAGGAGGGAAAAAATTGTTCACCTCCCCCCCACCCCCGCCCCAGCTTGCCCCCTGTCTACCACACTGGCCTTGTAATTGTCAGAGTCTGGGCTTCTCACCCAGTGTTTGGGCCACTAGCAGGAAAATGTCCCAGGTTACCACTGAGAGGTTTCTTTCTTTTATCTGCAGGGTGATGTTCAGGGTTTATTCCTGGTTCTGTGCTCAGGAATCATTCCTGGTGGGCTCTGGGGACCGTTCGGGGTACCATGATTGAACCTGGGTTGGCTGTGTGCAAGGCAAGAGCCCTTGCTGCTGTACCATGGCTCCAGCTGCTCTACTATGGCTCCAGCCCCCAATACTGAGACATTTTTGAGGTGAGGAACCAAGTCTCAAAATGTATTAGAGGAAGAGAGAAGAATAAAGTTTTGAGTTCAGTTGTGAAGGGATATTAGCAATTTGTGAGGAGGTTTTTTTTTTGGGGGGGGAGGGTCACATATGGCGATGCTCAAGTGCTCAGGGGTTACTCCTGGCTCTACTCTACACTCAGAAATTACTCCTGGAAGTGCTTGGGGGGATTGCAGATGCCGAGGATGGAACTTGGGTTGACTGTGTGCAAGACAGGAGTCCATGCTGCTGTACCATGGCTCCAGTCCTAAGTACCATCACTTTGGAGGTCAAGTCTTCAACCTAAGAATTTGGCTGGTGGGAAGGGCTAATCTACAAGTTGCACATAGAATCAGATTTTCTGCTTTAGATTTATTGTATGCTTAAGCAACACATTTCAAATATTTAAAGGGCTCACACATGGAAATGTAATTAAACCTTACAGTGTCTCAGAAGCATTGGGGATTATAGATAAAAGTCATGCAAGCAATAGGAAGCGGCCTTCAGTTTATTTTAAAAAGTCTTTTCAATCATCTGGCTGTCTGAATTGGGGCTAGCCACGTGGGGCCATAGTTTCCTCGATGACTAGCTCTTGAGAAAGACCCCACTTGACAGGCTGGCACTTCAGAGCTCATCTCTGTGAGTTTGAATGTGTCAGTATATGCACTGGGAGGGAGCGTAGATGTATGTGTGGGATGGTGGTGGTGAGGGGTCAGGAGCTGTTTGGAGATTCCTCAAAGAGAATAGTTTATCATTCTAGTTAAGGCTTTGCACTTGGTAAATAAGAGGTAGAGGAGAAAGGTGTGAGTTTCAAGGTCAGATTTAGATTTAGATGGATTTCTTTATTTTATTTTATTTTATTTTATTATTTTTTTGCTTTTTTGGTCACACCCGGCAATGCACAGGGGTCATTCCTGGCTCTGCACTCAGGAACCAACCCTGGTGGTGCTCAGGGGACCATATGGGATGCCGGGAATCGAACCTGGGTCGGCTGCGTGCAAGGCGAACGCCCTACCCGCTGTGCTATCGCTCCAGCCCCTAGATGGATTTCTTGCTTGTAATCTTGGACAAGACATTTAGCTTCCTTGGACTTGTTTCTACATTGGGAGTGAAAGAGACAGTACAATGGATAAGTCTTGCCTTGCAGGAGGCTAACCTGGTGTGAGCCCTCACTGCACGTGGTCCTGAGCACAGGGCCAGATGTGGCCCCAGAAAACAAAGCAAAACAAAAAGTTGTTTCCACATCTCTAAAATGGACTGGTTTTAAGAACATCTGTTCTGACAAATGTTTACTGAACATCAAGAGCAGTTCTTAAGTGCACAGTGGGTTCTAAGAATGGTAACTAGTGTATGTTTAGAATTTATAGTCAGTGTTAATTCTTCAAATACATTTTGAAACCCTACTATAGAAATTTAGCTGAGCAAAACGCACTTCTTCCTTTCAAGGAACAGTTTTAGTGGAAGAGAACCAATTAAAATAGTTTGATAAATTAATTCACAGAATATTATATATCTACAAGTATTTCACTGTCATCACTGTCATCGTCATCCCATTGCTCATTGATTTGCTCGAGCGGGCACCAGTAACGTCTCCACTGTGAGACTTGTTATTACTGTTTTTGGCATATCGAATATGCTACGGGTAGCTTGCCAGGCTCTGCCGCGTAAGCGAGATACTCTCGGTAGCTTGCTGGGCTCTCTGAGAGGGGCGGAGGCATTGTATCCGGGTCGGCCGAGTGCAAGGCAAATGCCCTACCCACTGTGCTATCGCTCCAGCCCCTACAAGTATTTACTAAGAATATATTCTATGTGGAACATTTTGCTAAGTATTTGGTAGATGATGGTTAAAAGAAATCCAAAAGAAAGCAAAATAGGGGGCTGGAACAATAGTACAGTGGGTAGGGCGTTTGCCTTGCACGCGGCCTACCTGGGTTCTATTCCCAGCATCCCATATGGTCCCCTGAGCACCGCCAGGGTGATTCCTGAGTGCATGAGCCAGGAGTAACCCCTGTGCATCGCCGGGTGTGACCTAAAAAGCAAAAAAAAAAAAAAAAAAAAAAAAAAAAAAAAAAAAGAAAGCAAAACAGTTTTGGAAAGATGGTGATAAAAATGAGTTTTGTTATACCCTGGTGTAGTTCTCCCAGGGATAAGGTACAGCAACTTCTGAAGTTTAGGCAAAGGAGGCACTCTATCAGAAAAATTATACTAGTCATTTCTGAAAAATCTGTATCTATGGGCCGTGCTATAGTACAGCAGGTAAGGAGCTTGCCTTGCACGTGGCCAACAGGGATTCCATCCCTGGCATCCCATATCGTCCCCTGAGCCTTCTATGAGAGATCCCTGAGTGCAGAGCTAGGACTAAGCCTTGAGCACAGCCGACTGTGACCCACAAACAAACAAACCCCCCAAAACAAATACACAAACAAAATCACAGCTGTATCTGTGATGAGAAAAAGGCCACCTCCAACCAGTTTTGTGTCTTTTGACGAAAGGCAGTATGATCTGCTAATTCTCTTTTACTCAGCAGGCGGCGCTCTAGTACTAGGGATTCTATCGAAAGTATTCATTTCAGGGAAAACTTTTTTGGTTAATGTTTGTTTTTCAAGGGGGGGGGGAAGGAAAAAAGGGAAAGCTGTTAGGAAAAATAAACAGTTTATCAGCCATTGCGACAAAGACACTTGAAAGGGAAGACAAGCTATCGCTTCAAGGATACGAGTGGCTTGTAAGAAAAAAAAAATCATGGAATGAGGCGGGAAGGAAAAACAGTGGCGATAAAAGGAAAGATTAAGAAAATAGAAGACAATTTAAATAATCTGCAAGCAAAGATGGAGGAGGACAGCCTTGAGCGAGGGATGTGGAGGAGTATCGCAACAATTGGAAAAAATTAAAACTGCTGAAATACAATTGAAAATCATTCAAAGGATTCAGATGCACCATTTACTTTTGATGCCAAATTTCCTGTGTAATTGGTTTCAGCTGCCCAGCCCACAGTGCGTTCTTGTTTTGTAGATTTCTCTATTTTGAGATTTTTAGTGCATAAACTTATTGTTATTATCTTTTGTCATTCCAGGCAATGCTGGGGTCCTGGGGTGACTTTAAGGCAGTGGCCAGCCACCTGGTGGTGCTGGGGTACTTAACAGCTAGAGCGAAAGCTTTGCATACACAAGGCATGGGGCTGGAGCGATAGCACAGCGGTTGGGCGTTGGCCTTTCATGGGGCTGACCTGTGTTCGATTCCTCCGCCCATCTCTGAGAGCCCGGCAAGCTACCGAGAGTATGGAGCCTGCGCAGCAGAGCCTGGCAAGCTACTCGTGTGTATTGGATATGCCAAAAAACAGTAACAATAAGTGTCTCAGTGAGAGACGTTACTGGTGCCCACTCAAACAAATTGATGAGCAACAGGATGACAGTGATAGTGACACAAGGCATGCACTACAACTATTCCATGGCACTGACCCTTTGAAACATAAATGTTTGCACCTAACGATGCATGCATTCTTGATCAACATTTCTCTGTTATTTTCTAGAAATTCAAGTTTGGAAAACAACAGCTGAACCAGGAGCCAAATTTTAGTCGAGGATTTGGGGAAGAAATGACTAATTTATTATTGTCGTTAGTAATTAGAACAACAACAATAATAATGAGAGTAGTTTTCTTTTGGAAATAATAAAAAGAGAAGAGAAGAGGGAACCCCATGAAGTAAAAGAAGGAGTTCCACCCCTCAGGTTTGGATGTGGACTATTCCAGACTGGAATGCTGGAACAGCTCTGTTAAAAAAAAAAAAAGTGGCTTTTCCCAGGAAGTTTTTGGTCATATTTTTCAATTGCAGGCCCCAAGCCAGTAGTTGTTTTAGTTCACCTAACCCCAGAGGGTTCTTCTAGTTCTTAGAAGAGACAGAATAGCTATTTTCACCACTTTCGCCATTTAGCTGTTTCCTTCTGGTTAGAGACTGTCTCTTTAAGACATTGCCCTTGTACCAAAGTACTCTCCCATATTGTTAACAT